>NC_081412.1:686451582-686789082 GCF_030272615.1 Cryptomeria japonica
ACTTTCTATGTATATTTCACTTTCTGAGGTTGTATCACTTATCTCCTCTTGTTCTTGTAACTGAGGTTGTTGTAGATTTGTGGACCTTATTTGTGTCATGGATACCCTTCTCAAGCTTGGTATAAGTCATTGTAGTCTTTCCTCATCTAACTCATTTGGAGGAGCTTGAGTTGTTTCCCTTGGTAAAATTATTGACAACAACCAAGGATTAGGCTCATTTGTTGGTGCTAAGCCTGTGTCTATTACCATATTTTCTTGTGTAGATGTTTCAGATACTGTATTGCTAGGTGATTATGTGTTAGGTTCTTGTAGAATTTGCCTCATATCTTCACCATCTTATTCAATACTAGGAGATGTTGATGATCTCTTGCTTCTCTGAGATGAAGAGGGAAATACTCATGTTGATAACTAACTTTAAGGTATGTACTCTGATGGTAGTCTAGGTTTGTTTAGTATATATAGTGTATTTTGTGTTGCCTCTGTTATCTTTGGTATATGTTTTTATCCTAACCCTTGATTCTTTGGGTTTTCATTCGGTAAAACAGATTCTAATCTTCCTTCCTTTTGTAGTCACAAGCTTGTGGTACCATCGTACCCATGTTTTTGTAGCATCTTGAAACCATTGCCATACTGATCTAAAGGTAAACTGGGTATTGTCATGTCATCTTCTTCTCTATATATTTAGTGATTGAAATCTTCATTTAGAGTTTCTTCTTGCAAGTCTTTCCATCTGATGAAAGAGCATGAATCTGAGCATGAAAAACTATATTTTATGGCTTCCCAAAAGACCTAGGAGAAAGAGATAATTGTATGCCATTTGAGGAACTTGAAATGGAATATTCCATACAACTGACATCCTTAATCTATAAAGAAGATGTTGTAGGTGTATTCTTCTATATTTCTATGATTGTCAATGACTCCATTTGTGTAGCAAGTGGTGCTTCTTGATTAATGGGTACCTGGTTATCTACACTTGCTTTTAAGTGATTATAGTGTGTAAATGGGTTTGGATCACCTTGTATGGTGATTTCAATGCCATTGTATGGAAACTTAACATATTGGTGGATTGTTGAAGGTACGAACTACATGGCATGAATTCATGGGCAACCTAATAGCATGTTATACCCTAGTTCTCTGTCCAACATTTGAAAGGTAACCTATGTTGTGATAGGTCCTATTTACACTGGTAGTATGACTATACTTTTTGAAGGGCGCTCTTCATCATCATACGCTTTGATGTTTATTCTCTTTGAAGGATCAATATGAAGCTCAGAATAACCCAATGCCTTGACCAACTTCTCCATTTATAAGTAATATTCTGATTTTTTTCTTATGTATGTAAGCTTTTAGATGTAGCAGATCATTATGTAGAAGTCTATTACTGGGAACATCTCATTTTGTGAAAGCAATACGGGTACCATCAACTAAAATACCCACCATGGATTGGAAAACATTTTCATCTATATCTCTGTCAACTACTGAATCTTGAGGTGCTTTATGCAGGATAGCTTTGTGATTTGGTGATATACGCAATAGCTCAAAGAGTGATATCTAGGCTGGGATTTTATTCAGTTGTTCAACCACATTATAGGTCCCTACTGCTGGTGATGAGTTGGGTGGTACTCCTTGTAAGGTTATTTTTGATCTGCGGATAACTACTACATAGTCTCTGTCTCTTGGATTTAGTGTTATCATAGCCACTGTATTATCAATTGTGAGGGACATGTCTATAACATATGTTGTGTTATCAAGGTTTATTTCATATCCCATCCTATAGTCATCATGTACAAGTCTGATATCAATGATTTGTGCTATAATTTTATCTTCAAACCATCCTGAATAAAATTGTTCTTCTTGCCCCCAGTCCATAAGGTAGAGATTCTTGTCTTCATCATATTTTCATGCTTCTGACATCATGCAAACTTGGTTATCATAGTTATCAGCCTCTTGACGTTGCTCATCATCATCAAGTTCTTCTTGTGAATCAATATTTACTACATCTCCCGAGCTAATATCATGAATAGTATAGTCATATGAGACTTTTGTGTAGTTAGCAGTGTTGTATTGTGTTCCTGATGTTGATGCTTTCCCTTTATCATGTTTAACAAAAGGATCCTTAAAGATGGTGTGATTTGTGTTTGCTAAAGTTTTGTTGGTATCAATTGTGATGTCACCTTGATCTATTAGGTCCTGAATTAAGTTTTTCAATTTATAGCAACTTGTAGTTTTATGACCTTTTGTATGATGATAGTCACAGAAATTGTTATCGTTCCACCATGTAGGTTTGAAAGGACCTGGGTCATATACTCTAACCTCTGGCAAAGTGATCATATTTGTCTGTATTAACTTCTTTAATGTTGATTCAATAGCCTCCCCTAGAGGTGTGTAGTTCCTTTTCAGAGCATTTACCCTTGGGAATTTTGTATTTGTAGTTTTCTCAGTGTTTGCGTTTGTCGACACTGTGTTATTCTCTATATGTGGACTAAATTATTGACTTGGTCCTTGTAAAGATATAATCAGTTGAGCTTTGTTCATTGTACGGGCATCTACAAAACCATCATTGGTCACATTCTTGTTTCTTGACCAAAAATTGGATTTATCATTGTTGTTATTATTCCCTTATTTTATGATACCTTGTTCTACTAGTCCTTTCTCACACTTCAAGGCTTTTTCAGTGATTTGTTTAAATGTGGTCAAACCTTGCATTTGTATCAGGTACTTAATTTTTGGGATTAAGTTTTCAAGAAACATGTCAACTTGCTCAGTTTCAGGAATAATAGTCTTGTACATTCTGTAGAGAGATATCCATCTTTGTAAGGACAAAAATTCTTCATTTTCATATTGTTTTGTGGCACATAGGTCCATCAATGTAATTGGGGTTTCAATGTTATGCGATAAGTTAGCAATGAAACGTTCAGCTAGTTCACCCCATGATGTGATCATTGGTGGGAGATGTGAAAACCACTCCAAGGCCGAACCTCTGAGACTTTTTGGGAACAATCTCATTAGATAAGTGTCTTCATTTGCAACCTCTATACATGCAGTGAAAATTCTCTGACGTGATCTCTAGGATCACCTTTCCCTTGGTATCTATCAAATTTTGGTGTTTCCAAATGTGGTGGGAAAGGATGTATGTATATTGTATTATCAAAAGGATAAGGACGTTAGTCTTGCATTGTATAGCTCTTTTTGTCATTACTGGTTTGCATAGTTGTCATATGTTGTTGCAGATTTTGTATTTGTTGGGTCAAGATATCCATTTGAGTCAGTGGTACACTTTGCGTGTGTATATTTCCCACAAAAGGATTCATGGTAGTATAACTATGATTTTGTTGAAAGGTACCATAATTATAATTCTGCGTGTTATGGGTTCTGCTAGGTACTGTGAAATAAGAAAATTGTGAACCCATGTTTGATTGTAGATAATCTAGCTGTCAATAGCATGACATAAAGTTCCTTTGCAATAGGTCCAAAATTCATATGCAAAATTCAATATTATCAATGTTAAATCGATAATGTGCAACCCCAAAATGAAAATTCATATGCAAAATTCATATGAAGTAGAGCACCGTAACCTTTTAGTTGTTAAATTTCACGAAATATTGTCAAAGTTGGAATGTGCTGCCATAGTGAAGCTTGAATGTTGAATTGGGTGGGAGTGATAGAGCTCTTCTTTTCATAGGCAGGTAGTTTGATTTAGGATTGGGTAGAGGAGATCACACACAAGGAGTGATAAAGCTTAGCTGCTTGCGCGGGATTGCAGCTTTGGGTTAAAATGAATTGTGGTGTTTCTTTTTTTTGAAGTAATGCCCGTTGTCGTCGAAATTTTGACAAACGCGGGAACTAAAAAAAAAAAAAAAAAAAATCATTCCTAATGCCTTCTTCGTTGAAACCAAATGTGAAATTATCATCGGACTTTCGATGAATTCGGGCATTTTTTCAAAAAAAAATCAAATTTGGCTACAATATACCTTCTCCATCGGAAACCTCCATCAGAATTCTAGACCAAATGTATTAGTGAATCCACTTAGAGTTCAGTCTTTATCTGACTTGTGATTGGATCTAGTGGATTCTAACCCTCTTTTGAGTGTAAATGTCTTAAACCATAAAATTAGCGATTTTCTTCCTCCTTTGGGTGGAAACCCTAATTTTTCACCCTTTCATTTTGGTGAACTCGACTCCTTACACCATTAATTTTGATTTTTGTTCTCAGATCTGAGTCTATGCAATTTCAAATTCAAGTTTTCATTTACAAGTTTTATTTCCTTGTAAATTCTAAAAATTTAGAGGTTAATTTCACTAAAACCCAAATTTTTAATTTCAAAATTGAGCTTGTGAATTGTTTAATTTTGATTAATTATTTCAGATTTGAGCACTTTTTCAATTTCAAAACTCAAAATTTTATCTACAAGTCAAATTTCACAATTAAATTTTAAAATTAAGTGGTTAATTTCAAAAAACCCTAATTTTTAAATTTTTTAAAATTGAGCTTGTGGGTTGTTTAAATTTTGAATTTCCCTCTTCAAATTTGGTTGTTAATTCAAATTCAAAATTGCAATCTTGGATCAAATTTCAATTTCAAATTTAAATTTTGAAATTGAGAGGTTATTTTCTCAAGGCCCTAATTTTAAATTTAAATCTCTTTTGGATAATTTTGATTTAAGAGATTATTTTTACATAATCCTAAATTTCCTAGAGAATTGCATTTTATTCGTCCAATCAATTGAATAATCATTTTTCTAAAATTTTGCATTATTCATTTCAAATTCTCTAAAATAAAATAAAAAAAATCAAATTTGTGAATCTCATCAATTCAAATAAATTAAGAGGTTTTATTTATAAAATCCTAATTTATTAATTTGTTTGGATTTAAATTCAAATATTCATCATGGAAATTAATGGATTGGATTTGTTAGCAATTTCATTGCTTTTTACATACATTTATTATAATCATGTGTCAGATAATGACTTCTTTCATTTCATGTTACTTCTTTTCATTCATAGCACTTGGACATATTACATTTTTAGGCTTTCCAAGTTGATTTCTGTAGATTAGGAAATTGAAAATCATCAAAACAATAGCAATTAGGACAACCACAAAACCTAAAGCTGCTATGAAAGTAATCCCAATCCAATCAATGAAGACATAAAGACAAGATATTCAAATCAAATGAAATCGAAACAAGCCGACGCAGATATCTCCTTCATGTGGCTCCATTGTTCTTCTTTCACCTTCAAATTTGATGTTGATCTCACCTACAAGTGCAAAATGCAAGTGGAAAGCAAATTGTTGATGAAATTCACAATATAAGGTTACTCGAAATGTGACTGACCTCCTTGAAAATGTGATTGATCCTCCTTTCATTGAAGAAATTCATCCAATTTATAGACAAATTGGAGAGAGAAAAACCTTAGCATGAAGAGATTTGAAAGGAAATTCAAATCAAGAATGGCAAAAATATGACAAATGTATGACAATTTCTATGCAAGGTGTATGACAAATTATGACAAATTATGACAAGTTGCTATGCAAGATGTATGACAAATTATGACAAGATTGAAATAGAAATTAGGAATTAGGAGAAATTAGCAAATTAGAAAATTGAGGAAAAAGATGAAATAGAAATTAGGTGAATTAATTAATAGGTTTTCATCCATTAATTAATTCATGAAAGAGACCTAGGATTAAATAAATAGATTTATTTAACCCGCAAAGAAGAAGAAAAGGATTAAATGAACAAATCATAAAACCCTAGAAATAAGAGGACAAGGAATTAGGTCAAGACAACAAGAAATTAATGTAGGTTCGATCATGATTCTAATTGAAAAAGGACCAATGTTGATAAATGATTGAGATTAATTGACAAAAATCAATGACAAATTGACCAAGATTGGCAAGGAGATCAAATTGATAGGCGCCAATTGACGAGGAACAATGACTAATCAATCCAAATTGACATGATTTAAAAGGACAAGGATTGATGATGAATTGATCACAAAATGACAAGATTGACAAGGACAAGGATCGATGACAAATCGATCGCAAAATGACAAGGCTGACAAGGACAAGGATCGATGACGAATCAATCACAAAATGACGAGATTGACAAGTTGATAATTGCAAATGATTACTAACAAGATAAAGATGATTGAAAGATTGATAAGAGGACAAAAACCCTAATTCTATCATCGATTAGGATTGACGATGTCCAAAAATGATGATAAATGAGCATGCACCATGATGTGACAGGATAAGATCGACCAAAATCATGATTGAAGATTGCTATCGACAAGACCTAATTCGAAAGAAAGAAAAATGAGGAATTCAGAAGAAGGACTCAATGCTCGCAAATGATAAAGACCAAGTGTGCAACATAGAAGAAATGTTAATGCGACGCAAGAACCCTAAAATAAGGCAATGCGCAAATGTTAAAGTATGACTCCACAAGCATTGACCATTTTTAGATGTCTACAATTTATTTTCATCAATTAGATCTCAAAGTTTGCATTTATCATGTACATTGTTTTATGGTGATGTCTTTGGGAAAATGCATTTCATACGTAGATCACCTAAAATAGTTTTTAGATCCTAATCCTAGAGATGACAACGAGAAACCTTATACTTGTACCTCTTCTAGGGTATCTAATGTGAATGAAGAAAGAGCTAATACTCTATCAATGATCTCTCTAATGAAGAGAAAGCATTGAAGAGAAACATGGCCCCACATTCTTCTCATACACATACCCTTGTGCAAGAGGGGCAAGATAAAAATATTAGTGTTTCCATCTCTCTATATTCTGCTTATTCTCCTAGAGCCTATCTTAAACATCAAAACATTTGTAGAGAAGATGATGTCATCCATTTCATTCATGATCTCTCTCCCCACATAACATTACGTAAAGATGAGGCCTTAGATGATAAGGATCTTCCTTCCCAATCTACTAAAGAGGATATGCATGATGAAAGAAAAGAAAATCCTCCTCTACAAGATATTCCTTCTTCATCTACTAATCCTTTCATTCCTTCTAAACATTCTTACACTACAAATATCAAATAAATTTATTACAATATTCCCCCACCTTCTCAATTAAAATATTCTTATAGGAGTGGCTTTAACATAATATCAAAACAAGGTTTTAAGGACAAGGACTTGGAAAATTTGAACAAGGAATTCGAGTCCCTATAAACCATCCTACACAAATCACTATAGAAGGCCTAGGAAATCATAATAAATCTTCTATGGATTCAATATTTCAAAGATAATTTTGCAAGACAACAAGCCATTCATTCCCGCAAAAGTGCTTCTTCTTCAAAAACTCCTTTTTTTCTCATTTCATCAAACTCATGATCACCATGCCGATGATTGTCCCAATTTTCAAAATTCAATAAAAGAACTTATTGATAGTGGCAAAGTCAAAATTATAGATGAAAATCCTTCTAAAAATAATTGTTGTGCTCAATCTCAAAAGAATAAGCCTACACTCATTAATGATCAATAAAGATTAGCAACTAGAATCTTTTGGAAATTGAAGTATGACAAGAATGTTGTTTTTCCTTTTGTGAAGTTTAGCAATAAACATAAAGAAGGAAATCGATATTGTCTTTTTCATTATGGTGGTTTTCATTCTCTTGGGAAGTGTAAAAAATTTAAGGAATTTTTTCAAGAACAATATGATCGTGCTCGTATATGCCTTTCAACAAATCTTTCTCTTTTTCTAGGTGAAAAGGTAGTTCCTTAGCACTCCTTTCACCCTCATGTTTCTCCTCACCCTATGACATAAGAAGTTAACTTAATTAGGGGCTCTTTTTCATTAGAGGTGGTGCTTTTTAAACTTCAAACATCTTGGGGTAGCAACATGCTCCTCTTTTATCTCTATCCAATCTATTATGTTTTTAGCATTTCATTTTATGGATTGCATTATTCATAAATTGATGTCCTTTCTTGCATGGAATTATCCTGCATGCGAGAACATTTTTGTTCCTTGGTTAGGACCTATTCTTTGCTTGAAACAATACATATTTTATGAATGATCTCTCTTTAGAGAGGTTTTGTTATCCCTCTTCTATCTCGCTCTTTCTCTTTGAAGATATTACCTCTTCTTTTGTGTTGCATTATTCATAACATGATGTCCTTTCTTGCATAGGGTTATCCTTCATGTGAGAACATGATTGTTCCTTTCTTAGGATCTATTCCTTGTTTGAAATGACACATCTCTTATGAATAACCACTCTTTAGAAGATGTGTAGTTCTTCTCCTTGTTCTCTTTCTTTGGGGACAAGGATGGATTTTTATCTCTCTCTTTCTATCTAATGTATCACTATTCCTTTTAAAGGTTGCATTTTTCATGTTTTGATATCCTTTCTTGCAATGGTATGTCTCTTATGATTAATTCCTTCTTAGGGGAATATGTGACATTCTCTCTCTCTCTCTCTAAAGACCACCTCTTCTTTTGAGTTGCATTTTACATATACTAATGTCTTGTGCATTTATTATGCCTAATCTCTCCTTAGAAGATTATGTAATTCTTTTCATTGTCCTTAAACTTGGGGGGCAATGATTTTCTCCTCCTCTCCTCTCTCTAAGGATCTACTTTTCCTTTGTTGAGTGGTGTTTGTTCATGATTTGATATTGTCATTCCTTGTGTAAATATATTGTTTTCTTAAGGATTCTCTCTTATACAAGAGGTTTAAGTCCTTGGCTATAACCTCTTCTTGATTTGGTGATGTACATATATCATAAACTTACCCCTTACACTGGGTCAAAAAGTGTGTCATCCTTCATCAAGAATCTCTTTCACCTAGCAATTTGAGGAAGGTATGAATTATTGTTATCCTTCCTTTCTTTTGGTAGAAGATGTTATGTTTTTTCAAGATATCTCCTCTTGGAGATAGATGTCTTTTGAGCAAAGATCTCTTCTCCTCCAAGGATCTCCTTTACACTTGTTGCAAGATATCACTTTTTCAACTATCTTATTCTTGCTTATAAGAGTATTCCCTCTTTAGCTTGGATTTATAACATCTTTACCTAAAGGATATCTCCTTGGTGTTGAAGGTTAGGTATCCTTGTTTCTATCTTCTTTAAGACATCAACATTAGGCTATGTTGACATTTTAAGGGGGGGCACCCATATCGCTCCCTTTGTATCATATTGTACTATACTTTTTGCATATCATTTTTGCATGTCTTAGGAGAGGTGTTCATTCTCGGAACCAGAGTAAAAAAACTCTTAGAGCAAGATGCTTCACACCTGAAACCAAATGCAATATTTGATATATGTCTTAGACAGGGTTACACGTCACCGAAACCAGAGCAAAGCTCTTACACAGGATGTCCTCAAAACCAGACATGTATTTGTCATTCACCCCTTGGAATTTGCATTTACACTACATGTCTTAAACAGGTTGAATCACACTTGAAACCAAAGGAAAAAAAATCTTAAATGGGGGTTTTATACAATTGAAACCAGACATCACTTGCACACATGCACGAGGATGACTGGAACTAGCTAAAAACAAAAAGACTATTCCTACTTTCCTCCCCAACATGGATCACGTAGATAAATACATCTAGGGGCAAGTAGTCAATGTCCTTTCTCATCATTCTTCTCATGGATCACCTAGACAAGCACATCAACATGTACTCATGCTCTCTCTTCTTCCTCTCATGAACTCATAGTTTTTCTATTTGATAGCTCATGGATGATGCTTTCTCTTCTCTTTTATGTGATCGCTTGTGTTTGTGAGATGTCATTTTTCAAGAATGATATTAGTTGTTGAGACATTTTGATATCGAGGTCTCTTCGACTAGTTGACTTGAGGTCTTGTTTTTGTCTTTAGCCTTTGTTGTGTCTTTTGCCTTTTTCTTTTTCTCTTTGTTTGCCTTTTTGTTTTTTGTCTTGTTTTTGTGTGCTGTTGCATATGTTTGAGTGAGTTAAGATCCTAAGATTGGGGGCTTTGTTCCTCAGAATTAGTGACATCTTACATTCCTTGTGATTTTGCTCCACATTCTTCATCTTCTTCATCTCTCTTTCTTCTACTTTACCATGAGTTATTTTGTGAGCTCATACTCCCGCTAAGGTGGGGACTAAATGTAGCATCCTAAATGCACCCTTTGTAGTTTTGATTGCATTTGGGGCCCTCACCTTAGTGTTCTCATTCTCATACTTGATTGGGACCTATTTATGCCTCTGCCATGCAATAAATATCATATTTTCATCTTGTAACTTACCAGGACCCCTTAACCCTGGCTCAATTTGTCCTCATTGGGACCATGGCACCACACCATGGTCCTCCCTAATTGGGGCCTAATTTGGACCCTTGGCCCTATCCAAAATTTTGGTGGGAAACCTTCCTCTATATTGGCCTATGTCAGAAAATTAATAAATTTGATGACATGCAAGTATATAAGGAGTTCTTCTCTTCTCATTTGGAGATACAAGGATAAGAGGTAGATCATGATACAAGGGCAAATTCATTCAATCATTGGAGCATTCATCATCAAGCATTTCTAGAGGTCTTCAAGGCTACATATTCTTCATCTATCCATTGTGGAGTAATATTATATCATACATTTGCAAGCATGTGTGTGTGTGTTATGGTTTTGTAATGTTCATGCCATTTCATACAACATATATCATTACATTCAAGAAGCAAAGCATCATCATCAATCATTGCAGATTTGAGGTATACATTTTCATTATTTATTTTAGTATTTGCAATATTGTTCATTCAAGGTTGATTCCTCAACTGAGGTTTGACTTAGGAAAACCCCTATTCCCAACCTATTTCCCTTTCTTTTTGTGTGCAGGAAACAGGTGCGCAACTGTACTTCTTAGGATAAGCTTCAGACACAGAGACAAAACAACCCTTTTTGGTGTGCAGAAAATTTGGAGGACCGTGTTGCCGTGTCATAGTCCCTACTTTTTTGGTGAATTTTTGAGGGCTAGGTCCAAATCAGCTTATACTACTAAATTGCAGGTGCACGACGAAATCCCATATTCATAGCTCACTATTTTCCCAGTTTTATCTTCAATTCTCAATATTTTACACTAAATCAACACTTCAACTCACAAAAGAGGGAACCTAAATTAACCAAATCAATCCAATCCACTTAGAATTCAATCCTTATCTGATTTGTGATTTGATCTAGTGGATTCTAACCCTCTTTTGAATGTAAAGGTCTTAAATCACAAAATTAGCGGTTTTCATCCTCCTTTGAGTGGAAACCCTAATTTTCACCCTTTACACAAGCAATAAAGCTTACAGTAAACGGAAATATTCTATTTAGGTCCATAATGGATTCACATACATAACAAGGTGTTGGCTCCTCAATCTTTTTTGCTAAAATATTCATCAAAGAGTGACCATCTCAACACATGATCCCAAAAACATGACATCTCATAGCCTCACCCAAGTCTCTCTAGTCTCGATGAACATTAACCAATCAATCCATGTTAACTTCAAATGCAATCTTGCAAAATCATGAAGCTCCAAGCAAATGATTAATACTCAAAACTAAAGAGAAACAACACCTCACCAAAGACTCAAGAGTCCTACATGGCACAAATATGTCACCATAACCATCCATCATCAAATGATGAATCCACATCATTGCCAAATCTCCCACTGAATTGTGTAACCAATCTCTTCAGAAATCATGACAACCATATTCTATTTAAAGATCTTCCAAGGCCCCAACACAAACAGAGAACTCAACCAAGAGCTCACAAAAGGAAGAGTCAAACCATGATCTCCAAACTAAGAAGATACAACTGAACTATTGGGATATTACTAATTAGTGTTCACATAAGTATTATAAAGATTAGGATGCACATAAAAAAATAAGTTGAGAGGTTTCTTATAATTTTTTGAATAAATGATACAAATATATTGAGTTGTTAAAATAACTCAATATATTTAGGTAATTTGTTGTGGGAGTTTCCTATTATTTAGGAGATTGAACTCCTATATATATGTAGTGTATTTGAGAGAAGGAAGATGAAGAAGCAAGTACTATTTAATTGTGTTTAAATATTTTATTCTACCTAAAATCTTTGCCCAATTTTTTATTATGTTATTAGAATGCTAGTTGTTCATGTGACTGTTTATATCAAGCAAAACGAAGATGCTATGAAATTGCAAGTGAGAGGAGACTTAGACCATTGTGGAAGAAAAGTAAGGGGTGCATGAGATGTTTCTTGTGCATTAGTAATGGCATGAAAGAAGGGAAATATGACAAACGTTTTATAGATGATTTGAAAATAGTGACTCTGCATGGTACCCCTGTGTTTTTCTTTAGCTTCCACCAATCAAAGGCCTATGAACTGCGACCTCATTTGCATCCACTATATCCTCTCAGCTTGGGTGATACTCTTTGGTTTGAGCCCATGTACAAATCCTCTCTATGGTTTATGTTTAACATTTTGCGCAAGGAGCTCAGTTTGCTATTGTCTATCATTGGTGATTGATAGATTTGAGCTATTCATTTGTGTGTATTCACAAGTTTGTTTATATGCCTTGAGGTGATTTACCATCGTGGTTGGATTTTACCAAATTTGTGGCTATGAGATCAGCTACGACATTTTGCAGATCAATTTGGAGTCTACATCAAGAGTGGTTTACTTGTTCACTCGCAAAATTGATGTGAATAATTTATTTTAAATTGGGATAATTTATTTGTGGAAAGTTGTGTTTACCGTGCAACTTTTTTCAAGATCTGGATGAAGACTGACACATCATCCTGAGTTACTTTGTGCTAAGGATTATTATGCTCGATGTTATCTCCATCATGCACCCATCCTACATACTCGAGTTCTCACATGTATGAGAGTATAGAAGGATTATGTATAAAGAGAAATAAGTGGTCAGCTAGATCAATAGCTTCCACTTCTAAATTTTTAGTGGGGATTCATTTTTTATTTTATGGTAAAGGCCAAGTTAGGTAGTAGTTTTATTTTTTAGACTTTAAGTTTTATACTAATTATTGTCTAATGTCTTATTGGTGAATATGAAGATATTTTGTAATTCTAAATCAAGATAATTGCATCTTTTGTTTGTTATGTTAAAAATTAAAAAAAATGTTTCAATTGTAATTGGAGTGCATGATCTATGGTACCTGACACTTGTAAAAAAATTACATCATGGGGGGATACATTATTTCCTCATAATTGATAAATGAGCTTCAAAATCCAAATTTTCTAAGTAGAAAATCTACTGGAGGTTTGAGGCATCATAGGCTGGAGGACAACTAACAACCTCTCATCAGTCACCAACGACGGGGCTGCACAACTGATTTAGAGATTAGTGTGTAGTGCGTTTTCAATTTTTTGGTGCAAATTTTTGTTTTTTAGATTTTTAGTGTGGTGTGTGGATATTGAAAAAAATTGATTATAATGGAGAATAGATGACTGCAAATATCCTCTGATTGTGGAGATCCTCTAAGTGTCATACTTCGTTGGAAGATGGTCGACTGATGAATATGTTCATTGGCAATAATGGCCATGTGCAACAAGATCCAGACAGTAGTATGTAGTATAGTATGATTCTCTTTTCAATATTCATGTTTATGTGAATAAATAGAATTTTACATTGTGGGGGGACATAACATCAATGTTTCATTTCCATTTTGAGCTAAATTGGCTAAAGTCAAGGGCAACTTCTAGTGGTAGTGGTAGTTTCCTATGTTGTTCGAGATTAGGTGGCAGTAGTCGACAACAGTGACTGTAGTTGAGAACATTTGGTTCTCATAGATGTAATGTGAAATTATTCACAGATTTGTTTTGTGTGAGTTGCATTTCCTATAGTTTCCCTTGAGGTTGGAGAAATACAAACACCAGTGTAAGTCAGTTCAATCGATCTTGAAAGGGTTTGTGGGAGGATCCAAAAAACCACACGAGGTGGACAAATGATGGAGGTTTCTATTCACATCAAGGTTTGTGGTAAGCCTATTTAAAACCATGGGAGGAGAGATCCTCTCTTTGGATCAAGGTCATGAATTAGTTGGAGATTCCATAGGGGTGTGCATATTGTAGATGGAGGGTGTGATTTCTTACTATGTTCACACTAAGGAGGGGAATGTTGGGAAATTAATAATTAGTGTTCACATTGGTATTATAAAGATTAGGATGCACATAAAAAAATAAGTTAGGTAATTTGTTGTGGGAGTTTCCTATTATTGAAGAGATTAAACTCCTATATATATGTAGTGTATTTGAGAGAAGAAAGATGAAGAAGCGCACACTATCTTATTGTGTTTAAATATTTTATTTTGCCTAAAATATTTGCCCAATTTTTTATTATGAACAAACTTTGTCAATGGAACCAAAGATGTCAAAATCTCACTGAAATTTCAAGGAAGAATCCAAGAGCTCCACATGACACCAAAACCCATTGCAAAAGATCATGCATCTTCTAATCAAAGAATGTCTATATATCACAATACATTGCAACCACAACATCTTAGAACCAAAATCTTTAAAAAAATATAGAGCATATTATGTGACTGCATAAAGCTCCCAATGAAAGTGTCACTAAGTAATACATGGCATCATGAACAAAATAATTACCATAACTCCACTGAAAGTGAACAGAGCTTCTCATACACCATAATATATTGCTAAGATTCAAATGATCAACTATATCAAGTAATCCAAATAATCATTTTCTCACTGCAAACAAAATACCAATGCAATAATGGTGACCAATTAAAAAGGCCTACCAAACCAAATCCTCATTAGACAATCTACAAGATCAACACATATGCAACATCTCAAAGAAGAAATAAATAATCAATTCTCCAGCATGAAATAACTAAAAGATTCGACCTCACATCAATATCATGCATAACAATGATAATCAAGCATAACAAGTAGATTTCTAAGACTCAAACACCAAAATCAATGCTAGATCCAATTTTCCAAACAAACCCACGTATGAGTAACCATAGATCAATAAGAACCTTCCAAGCATCCTTGAAAACCTATAATATTCTCCATCCAAAATGCCCTGAATCCAGTCATACTTCAGATCTACATACCAAATATTTTAGTTAACATCTAAAACCTACAAAACCATCTCTATAGTTTTAAAATCCATTTAAACATCCATACATGCACATTATACATGTCATCTAAAAAATAAAAATACTACTGATCTACAAAACCTAACAACTAAAAACAAGAGATCGCTGCAACCCAAGAAACGTAAGGAAAGTTGTCCATGAGCTTAATCCATATGAAACATATCAACTCCACAAATCTCAAAGAGGTTAGTGGCTTATCTTCCAATTATTTTATGTAACCTTGGGCTACAACCATGGACCTAACATTAGTACTCCAATTTGTAGTCCGAATAGCTGGTGTATCTCCATGTGACCAAGATGTCCATACTCATCCAACATGAACACCTTCTAACTGCATATGACCACAAGGTAAAGTAACAAAACCACCAAACAAGAGGATACATACATATTATTAAACTTCATGAAGATCCATAAGCATGAGCTTCAAATGCCCAACATAGATCACATTGATAATATCCATGGTTTCCAATCTCACAAATCTGAAAAACATAGTTAACTCACACAACATTAATTTCATCCCCAAAATCCTTTCAACAACCTTTAATTACTTCTAAATGATTCCCACAAGCTTTCCAAGCTAAGAAATAAAAAATAGAGGAATACCTAGTGTAGACACCCAAATATGTCCACTTAATTAAATGAATACTTAGCATTTATTTGATTATTTAACCATCGATCAACAATTAATTAAATTCACCCTAACCCTCTTCTCCTATTAATTAAATAAATTATTCAATTTATTTGATTTAATTCACCTAAACCATATTTTGATTTTTAAATAAATAAATCATATTTTTTTAATTAAATCCCCATCTCACATTTAAATAAATTAATATTTATTTAAATCCTATAATCCCATCACTCACATTTAAATAAATAAATATTTATTTAAAATCCTAAAACTCGCACCCACTTGCACTTTCTAGAAAATGCAAGTTGCACACCAACCCTTATTCTATTCATGTCTAGACCCTTGATTATCAACCTAATTCCCCTCTAAGTGTTTGCACATTACTAAACTAAGGGATTAGGGAAGATTCACTTCTCAAAAATATCTAAGGCTCTTACAAAGCATTACAGGCCTTCTCCCTTCAACAAGTTAACCCACATGGCTCTTTGATCAACCTAACTCACCTTTAACCCTTGCACATTCCCCCATCCCTTGGTTAAAAACTTATCTCTTAACCTAACCATCCATGGTAACCCTCAAGTCCCCTCAAGCCTTAAAGGATTTGACCAATCTAACCCTTTAACCCCTGCACGTTCCTTTACCCCTTGGATAAAAGCTTTATCCATTAACCTAATCTTAACCTAACCACCCATGGTAACTATCATGTCTCTTCAAGCATTAAATGTTTTGTCCCTCTTCCCTCAAGCCTTACCTTGTTGACACTTGTCAACATGGGATTCTCTTGAAGATGAGCACATGAATTGAGGATCACTACTTCCTCAGGCAATCCTAACCCTTCCTTAATCAAACTCAATATCAACCCTTCATTTGCCCATTTTCTCTATAAATAGGGCTCATTCCTTCATTGTTGAGCATACACACACACATAAGAGTTACCCATGCATTATTGTTACTTATAATTTAAATGTTGTGTAGGAAGTCGTTGTATTAGGTTCTAGCTCTTCCACTTGTTGGAATTGCTATTTAACCTCTAATACTTCATTTGCATCCTCATTCAACATGACCATAATAAATCATCTCCCATCCTCCATTTGGCATCCCATTTTTCTAGTGCTCAAACTAAGGGCATACTTGACATAGTAGCAGGATTTTGGAGAGGAGGAGGACAAGGAAGAGCCATGGCATAGGGAGCATCATGGGGAAGTTCATTTCGTTTTGTTCATTTCCTAGCTAGCATATTGTTTAACTAATCTTTCTTGATATGTTCTGAAAGGGTTTGAGTTCATTATGTTTATGATTGAGTATGTTATTTAGATGAACTCATATTGTTTTTTCACTAATCCTCGTTTCCATTGCATCACCTAGAACTAGTATCATTCAACTCTAATACCAAATGTTGGGAAATAAATAGGTTCAATACCAAAGATTGTGAAAATTGATCTCTATCCAATAAACTAATCAAAGGATGAGATTCAAGGCTTGGATAACAGCAAAATTAAAATCTAAAAACCATATGAAAATCTGAAATTAAGTTGTCTTAATTGTGGAAAACGTATGATTAGATCCTTCTTCTTTATGATACCAAAAATCAGCTTGTTAACCATGCTTAGTAAACCTATCCTATGTAAAATTATAACAACAATAAATAATGGTTAACATCAGCATAAGATAGCAGCAATAAGGCATAAATTAACAACATAACATCCACACATAACATTGGATTTACGTGGACAAACCCTTGCGAGAAAAAAACTCCACCAAGAAGAGAAGACAAGTTTGTTTTAACAACAATAAAAGTGCCCACAATACAATCACTTTCATATGTTTTCCTCTACCATAGAAACACTTATGCACATGTGAACAACCTCCTTATGCCTCCCATCCATCCTTCATTCTTGTAGACAAAACTACATTCAATTGTTCCCCATTCTATTGCACATAAAATCTACACCCAAAGGCTGAATTTATAGAATGGCAAGAGCTCCAAAACCACCAATAAAGGTTCCCAAAGAATCTTCTTCATACCTCATACTATAACCCTTGGAATGCCTCCCCAAAACTTAAAAAGACATTAGTTTAGCTTCCAATACCTTCCCTCCAACATGGACACCTATACTTGCAAGATAAATATTACATTAAGTGTAATAAATGACCACAAACCAAGAGATACCTGGAGAAGCCCATAGGTCACTCCTTTTCCACTTTCTTAAGTCATTAAATATCTTATCTAGAAATCCATAAGTGGTAAAAATAATACTAAATATTTGTGTTCACAACCCACTTTTACTGACGCTAGTGTAATTGATCACCTCTCATGAATGTATTACAAACAATGGTGAGATATAAATATTATAAATTATTTTCCCAATACATCCTAAGTGCCTTAAGACACTTAAAAAGGATGTTGGAACCATTTTATAGGATTTACAAGGTAGATGACACCTTAATCCTAACAAAAAAAACATAGCATCTAATTTGCTTCCCCTAAAATGTTATTTTTTTTTAGTATTTCAAAAATTGCTCCAATGAGAAACTAGCTAACACCATGTAGTTTATGTTGGATGTTATGATTAATATTTAATGAATATATTATTTTTTACTAATTTTTTAAGTGCACACATCTTGAAAAATAAAAAATTGAGTGTGCTTCCCCCTAAAGTTTTTGAAAGCTAATTGAATCTTTTTTTTAATATGTGTAGAATGGAGTCTAGTTCCTAAAAATGTAATTTGTTTCAAAATTTGATGAACAAGTAAAAAACTATACCTAAAATATCACACATTGGTTTTTGACAAAAAATAGACACACTAACAAAAGAAATTAAAGATGAAAACCTTAACATACTCAAAATGTGAAAAAGTTACATGGTTAGACAAATAAGAGAGCTTAATATCATCATAGTATTTTTCAAATTTGTATTGAAACGTGTGCAAATCTGAAGGAGAGCATGCTAAAAAATGAGAGATTTTTTTACTTTTTAAAAAAATACATCTTTGGGCACAAAATGGCCATCCAAGCCTTTGGGTTGGATGCCCAAAGAAAATCCAACCCAAAGGGTTGAAATTTCCAATGTAGATAATAACACGAGCACATTATAACACACTCACGTTATGGCTTGGTACTGACCGAGCCTATGCTTGGTCACTACAAACACAAAATGTGAGAGAAGTACAAAACATGCTCACATTTTGGAGAAGTAGAAATGTTTCTAACCCATATCTCTATCTTCAAGTCAAAATTAATCTTCCAATAAATAACATATAAATGAAATGAAATTTTTAAGTATAAGACACATTTCCATATGTGTTTTTTCTTTCTTATACTTTAAGTTATATTTTATGTATATATTGGCAAGATGTTTGAGAGTGGTTTCATATCTCTAGAAGTTATAATGCAACTTCTAGGTTTTAGAAAATCTTATACATTTTTAAAATTAGTCAAATTTTAGTATTTAGTAGCCTCCCATCATCATTCTCTTTCTCTCTATCTCGCTCTCTTTATCTTCTCCAAAATGTAGAACTATCTCTCTCCCTATCACTCTTCCTTTATCCCCTCTCTACCACTATCTTACTCTCTCCTCTCTCCCCAAAGATCTAGATCTATCTCTCTACCTCTCTCTCACTCTTCACTCTCTACTATTTGTCTCCTCTCTCTTTACACCCCCCCCCTCTCTCTCTCTCTCCCTCCCTCTCTAATTTTATCTCCCCTCACTCTCTACCACCATTCCTCCATATTACTCTGACTACCCTTACCTCACTACTTACCCCCCCCTCTCTCCCCCCTTCCCTCTCTAATTATCTTATATCCCCTCTCCTCTCTCTACATACATCTCCATATTTAATTTTCTCTCCCTCCCTCCTCTTGCCACTTCTCTTTATCTCACCCATTTGTCTCCCTCTCTCTCTCTCTCTCCCCCTCTCTCTCTCCCCCCCCTTGATCTCTCTCTCTCTCTCCCTCCTTACCTCTCTACTCACTTCTCCCTCTCTCCCTTTCCTTTCTTATAGATATGTATAGAGAGAGGGACAACGAGAGTTACAAAGGGAGTGAGGTGAGATAGAGATAAGTGGTGAGGGAAGGAAGGAGATACCCTCTCTCCTTCCCTACCTTTACCTTAGGAGATACCCTTGTCTCTTCATACCTCTCCATATCTCCCTCCTCTCTCCACTTTTATTTCTCACACAAATAGACTCTCTCTCTACATACATCACCCTCCCTTCCTCCTCCTTCCCCGCTCTCTCTCCCCCCCTTCATACTATGTTTCTCTACATACCTCTTCATCCCTCCATCCATCCCTCCCCACCTCATTCCATCTTTAGTTGTCTTTTTCTCTTTGTCTCTCTCTCTCTATATATATATATAACCTCTCTCTAATTAAATATCTACTTACATCTATCTCCCATATTCTTCTACATAGCCCCCCCTCCCCTCTCTCTCTCTACTTCTCTCTATCTCACCTTTCTATGTCCCCTCTATACATCACTCTCTCTTCTTCTCTCTCCCTCTCTATCTCCCTCTTCCTCTATCTCCCTCTTCCTCTATCTCCCTACCTCTATTTCCCTCCACTTCTCTCTTGAGAGGGAGAGGGGAGATGTAGATAAGTAGAGAGGGAGATTGATTGAGAAAGCTTGAGAGATAAAAGTGGACAGGGGAGTAGAAGGGAGGAAGGTAGGGAGAGTATGTAGAGACACCCTGCTGATGAGGGTTCATCGTGACATTCTCAATCATACTTTATGTTTTAAAACTTTTAATTATTTGTGAACTAATATGCCTAGCGGCATCCTTATTACTTACATGTTTATCAATTTTTGCTATTATACTTTGCATATTAGAAATAATATTAGAAATAGTACCTTATGGTTAAATATTTTACTTTTTGATTAAAATTGCAAATATGAATTGTCGTGTTAATTAGAAATATGTTGCTTTGTTTAGTTTTGTTGTCATAAATGTATTTTTGAATATATTTTGTGGGACAAACAAGCTAAATCAGTTAACTCCAGTTCAACAACCACCTGTTTGATGGTGAATTTTGGGATGCTCCACATTGAAGATCCTCTTGATCTTCCCTGCATTTATTCTATTAGCCGTATTTGAAACATTAACTTCATTCTGAAGTTTACTTGTTTGATGGTTAAGTTTTCTTTCAGTTCAGTTGTAGTTGTTACCTTTTTTAAGTGGGTAACATGATTTGAATTTTAATAAATGGATATCTATAAATATCCCATCGAGTCCTATAGTACGTAATAAAAAATCAGTCATGAAGTTATTCAGTAGTAGAGCTTCACATTGTAACCAGCAAGTTTGTTTCCACTTCCTGTTGGAAGTAAATTTTAATGAAAACCAGCAAGTTGATCTAAGAATTTGTGTACTGAGGATACCACCAAAGGGAGAGTAGGGCCCACTCAAACAAAGGGAAGTGATTCTTGTGTTGTTTCTCTTTTATGCTTGATTTTGTTCATTGGAATTTATTTCACATTGTTCAGAATCTTTGTTAAATTTTCTCGATTAGAATAAAGTGTTAAGTCATAGTTGTTTCATTTTCATTAAGATCTCAACTTGATAAATGCATAGAGATTTTAATCTTAAGTTTTTAGTTAGTTTCTTTATAGTAAATGAATGTAATTTCTCATTTTTAGTAAGATGAAGAATTTGGTACTAAGAAAGAACAAAAACATTGTTGGGACTAAATAATGAAATTTAATTGTTTTCTTGTTGTTTAAATTAGATTTCAATTTTGCACTATAATTTAGGTTTATTTCCTGCAGGCGTAAATTAGATTTCTTTTTCAGAGAACGTACATTAGGATTCTTTTTAGCATTTAATGATAGATCTAATTTTGTAGAAAGATAAAAGTTGTTTAATTTTAAGCTTAGGAAATTCCATGGTTAAGATCTTCAATTCTATGATGTCCAGATCATTGGTATCATACTTGAATTCTTTTTAGATCCATTAATTTTCATATTTTTCGTCCTTGGAAAAGTCTTTAAGTTCTCAAATCACAGTCTTAGGAATAGCTCTAGATAGATCCAAACAACTCCTGATGGAGCATGTGTTGGCATTTCAATAGAAAGGAGATTGTTGATATTTAAGGATGTTGAGAAGGTTGTTGAAGATTATTGATATAACTGAAAAAGGATGATAACTATCTGTATAACATTATTTTTTCATTGATGTCAAGAAATTGATTTTCTGATTCAGTATGATGTTGCCATATCTTGAGAAGATTGATTTGAAGAGAATTAAGATGTCGGTAAAAGACACAGAAAGAATGTGATAAGAAAGAGGATAAATAAGTTATTCAATGGGCAACTATTACCGAGTTAGACAATGATGAGATCATAATGTTTAGATTGTTTTGATATCCTACATATGTTGTTGATTGTAAGGTTAACACTATACAATGTCACCAAGCAAAGAACCTAGTCAGTAAACCCTAAGGAACCTAGTTGGTAAACCCTAAGGTTATCGATATTCGTTAATGAAGGCGGAATGTCTACCGAGTAAAGTTTAGTATCTACCGAGTTGCAACCGAGTTATGATAGAATGCATTGGATGAATAAAAGCATTATTTAATGAAGGACAATGATTAGCTAGAGATGTATAAATGATTGGTATGTCATTCATGAAGTTTGTTAAGGATCTATGGCAATGGAAGATCGGCAGGAAGATCTACAACGTAGATTGAACCACAATAACCTTGTGTAAGTTCCAAGAAATGTATGCAAGTCCCAAGGCAAGGTAAAATGTTTTCAGATCGAAAGATGCATTGAACCTAGTCAAGTTTGAAGATCTGATGGCTATGATTGATCATGGGAAATGTGATCAAGGAGATTAAGTGGTTAGCAATTGTTTATAAATAAGGAATTGTTGATAAACAATGTATGCGAGCAAGTGTAAGCACAGGGATGCTACATAGTGATTACTGAGCACAGAAGCTTGAAGACTTGTTTGAATAACAGAGTAGAAAGCCCAGCAGAGGGACAAGATAAGTCCTATGACAAGATTGTTTTGAGCAAATAAGAATCTGCTTTAGCATTTTAGATGTGAAGTTGCAGATATATATTATTGTTGTTGATTTTGTAAGTGACAGGAAATCTCTTAACCAAGTGGACTTAACAGTCTTATTTATAAACCCTCTAGCAAGGTAACATTCTAAATGAGTGTTTGAAATCCTTTGACAAGGTCACTTCTAACAAAGTGAAGATCCTAACAAATCTGAGGGAAAGCCCTTAACCGGGTCACATCTAGCAATGTGTTTGTAATCTTTAACAGGATTTGCTTTTAACCGAGCATACTCTAGAAGAGTATATTTCTTAGTGGGTCCAAAATCCCACAGTGGTTTTTCCCTATTTGGGTTTCCACGTTAAATCTGGTGTTATATGTGTTATGATGATTATGTGTTTATAAGTTTGCATGTTTAGCAGTTTTTGGTTATATTGTTGAAGCATAGGTTACCAAGGTTGAATCTGTTGATTTTATGGGAGATTAAGTTTGTATGATTCACCCCCCCCCCTCTCATCTTGTTAGCTATGGCATCAGCTCTTTACATTTAGTATCAGAACTTAACAGCATGATCCAAAATCAGTCATTGTTATATAGTGCACAACCCCCCACAATTGAGACTATCATTATTGCAGACAACTTCCAGACACACCCCGAGTTGATGATAAAATAATTGAAATGATGCAAGTTGTGACATCAATGACCTTTCCCATCACCTACCCACCTCTCTATCTCCTTCCCCATTCTCTCACCACTTCTCTCTACCTCACCTCTGCATATCTCTCTACTCCTTTCATCTCCCCCTCCCTATATTTTTCTATTCCTCTCTCTACATATTTTTAGATAATGAGAGGGAGATGAAGAGGGAGGGAGTTTTGAGTAGAAAGGTAAGGAGGGAGAGATATATGGAGAGAGAGAGAGAGAGAAGAGGATGAGGTGGGAGGGAGAGGTATGTAGAGAGAATGCGAGAGAGAAGGTGAGAGGGAGATCTAAGTAGAGAGAAGGAGAGGAGATGTAGATATAATTAGAGAGGGGAGAAGACAGATAGAGAGAGGTGAGACATATAGATTTGAATATCATTTGGGTAACCACTTGGAAGAGATTAGATAGGCCCAGGTTGGTCAAAACATCAATGAATATTAGATTAACAGATGGTTCTAGCATGGAGATCTTGGTAACATGAAGAGATGTGAAAGTAAACATCAAGGGACTAAAGAAAATTGTAGATTTTGAAGTGGTTGTGATGAATGAACCTTTTAATCCTTCCATAGCACTATTAGGCCTAAGGTGGTTTGTTAATTCTAATGGGATTGTAGAGTAGAAAAAAGAAGATATATCTTTTGCTAATGGCAATAAGATAGTACATATTCCATTAGGTGAAAGTGAAGATAGAACATATGTGAAAGAAATCTCACAAGAAAGAGAGGGGGAAGATCAATAATTATTTACTCTATATCAAGGGGTGATCCTACAATATTGCGTTACACTTTTTTGTACATCCTATTTTTTGCTGAAATCACACATTTTTCAAAAAAACAATGATTTAAGCCTTTAGAGGTCCCATTTGAAGGAATTTTTTGAAAAGGGTTATATCAAAGCCTCTTAGAGAAATCTCCCTTGGATAGAACCCCTCTACTCTTAAATCATTCCTAAATGGAGTCTACTTCACACCTATCAAAATGCTGACAAAAAACCTCTTTTACATTGACTTTTGGGGGTTCAAATGAATTCATCTAGAATTTTTGTTTTGTAAGTATGCAGTCTTTATTATGATCTTTCCAAAAAGTATAATTTTGAAATAATAAATTTATTTTTTACTTCTTATGAATGTAGTTTTTTTATCAAATATTAAGGACTGTGTTTCACACATGTAGAAAAAATGAAAATAGAGAAAAATTTGTAAAAAAGAATATTTTCCCTAGGTATTGATATCCTCATTTCAACACAAAAAGAAGAAAACCAACTCTGTAGCTAAAAACATGAGTTTTTTAACTTTATATCCAAAAATTGCACTTTTTGTAATCTTTACATTAGGAGCAAGATTGGGACACCTTTCTCAACCCAAATTTACACATAGAATGAAAGGTAACCTTCCTTAATCACCTTAAATTCTCCCCTTTTATATATTTTAACATCCTGTATTATTAAATTCTCCCTAGCATTGAGTTTCACATTCTATTTCATTTCTTTTTCTTTTTCTCCTTGTGCAATGTGTGCATGCTTCTCTACATGACATTAATCATGCATGGTTCCTAGTAACTAAAGAATTTGATGACTTACAAGTACCCATACCCAAAGAAAGTATCACTAAAACATTTGAAATTATATCCATTTCATCTTCCTCCACGTCTCTTGTAGGTTTATTTGAATTCTTCAAGATCCACATCTTGTATCATTTGACTTTGTGGTTTTTTTTTCTATTGATTCTTAATTAGGTTATCATCCCTATTCCATTTGAGTCAATGACAGCCCATGAAGAACTATATGGGGAAACTAGACCCTATAAATATTGTGAATTTAGACTTGCATAATAATTTATCTAGATTTTTTCTTTCTACTCATCCACTTCATGGGATCTATTATCTAAGGTACAAATTATTATCCACTTTAAACATAGGATGATAAGCTTCTTCCATATATTGCATCTTCTTGACCAACAAACATCATCTTGAATGGAGTGTGTATGGTCTATTAAATTATTCCATCTAGTCCCATGTACTCCCTCATGGCATCTTCCTTTGGCATAATTTTTGATCTTACTAACCACATAGTCCCACTTTGATATCTTTTTGCATTAATTCCTACCACAAAATGACATATTGTGCTTATGTAATTGATTCTTCAGAGATCCTGGATTGATTCAAATTAAAATTATTTTTCAAGCATAGCGATCTAGCCCAATAATTCTTACTAGACGGTTTTTTAAAGCTTTAAAAAACTAACTCTCATGAGAGCTTTAAAAAACCTATCTTCTATGGTTAATCTTCATGACAACATCCTCACTAACGTATCTTTTCATAATAACATATCAACAAATTTTTCGACACATGATCCTCTAATCACTCTATTATTCCTATTTTTTCTTCAAATTCTATTTGCCATTGCTCTTTGTGGACCAATTAGAATGTGAAAATTGCACACAGACTTACAATCGACAAATTTAGACACAATCCTCACTCACAAGACTTGTAACCAAGATTTTATCATACATGTAAATAGATCAAATGCACAACCAACAAATAAGTAAAAAAGAACACTTCATACAAACAATTAAGAAGAAATAACAACCAACAAATGAGTGCAAAAGTAATTCTTCATAAAAATAATTAAGAAGAAACATAGAGACTTAGAAACAAACTATTTATTAGCCGATATGATATTCTTCTTTGGAATGCCACTGGAAATGTCACGTCTCACGCCGGGAAAAGAAAAAGTGTTCAAAACTTGCTGGCATAAATATCATCCATTTTTTTCTCCTCACCAACAGTACTATCGTCACAGGGTTTATAATTGTGAATGACCTCGCCCATGCTCCACCCATCGGTCTAGACGAGTAAACCATTGCTGTCAAATCCTAAAAGCATGGTTGTCTGCAAGATATTGTTGGCATTTGCATGAAGATTGCATTAATAATATGATATTGTTGATATTGTTGTTATTATTGATATTGTCTTGTAACTGGTACGAAGAGCTTTGAGGAAGATGTTGTAAACCGGTATATAAGTATGTGAGTTGAACCTATAACCGGTGTATAAGGTTAAACCCTTTCTATGCAATGTAAACGGTAAAACCTACCAGTTGTTTTTGTTAAACCCTAACCGATTAAGTTTGTTGAAATGATTGTGTTGGTTTATTATCTAATGATGAGCGGTAATGATGGAGACACGTGTGATCATTGTAAAAAGATAAGTTCAAATTGTTTTGGCACGTTTGTTTGATTGTCTAGGGAAGGAGAAAAGTAGATTGCATCCAATGCAAAGCGTGTGATGAGTTACAAGTCCGATGAAGCGGTTGGAATTTTCTTGAAGAATGTGTACAGATTGCTATGTAAATCCAACGGTCACACTTGAACCGATTTGTTTGTAATCTCTATGAGAGAATTAGGTTTTTGTTGTGTTACCAACCTAATTGATTTGTATTTAAGGTTGATGAAGTTGTTTTGTTTAGTGTTGGCAAAGTGTTGGCATAAATTAGTTGAGTGTGTGGTTGCCTAACCGGAGAATAGATCTGTAGTTTAAGTAAAGGAAGATTGAAGCTTAAAAAGATCTAGTCAAGCAAATGTAGTGCTATTCAGACAGATCAAGAAAAACCTGTTGTCTTCTAACAATTACAGCAAAATTGAAATCCCCTAACCGAGTAAGCTCTAACAAGCTTGGTTACTTCTTAAATCCTCTAACAAGGTGGTCCATTAGCTTGGATTCTCAAATCCTCTACTGAGGTTACTCCTAACAGGGTATTTGCTTTTTATCAAGGCATTTTGTAAATCCCTTAACCGGGTGATTCCTAACAGGATCAGTTCTTAACGAGACTTATTGTAAAAGCTTTAACAAGCTTGGCTCCTAACAGGGCAAACTTCAAAAGAGTTCAGATAGCTATCTTGTGAGTCTCATCTCACCGTGGTTTTTACCTACTGGGGTTTTCCACGTATAAACATTTGTGTCATGTGGTGAATATTTTTGTGGTTATGATCTTATTTGTTGATTTGATTAACTTCTGATAAGGGATGATAACTGGAAGCATTAAGAGATGGAGTGTGTTGATATATGATTAAGCATTTGGAAGTTTACAAGTTGAATGTTGTTTACTGTTAAGTTGCTATAACAGTTAACCGGTTGATGTTGAGTATTCTTATGAGTATTGATCTTGACAGTGATATTTTATTGATAAGTTTACTTTGTGTGATTGAGTTTTAGTTTGGAAGTTTGTATCAATTTTTCACTTTACTGATTCACCCCCCCCCTCTCAGTAATCTATCGGATACTTATTCTTTCATCATACCATCAATTTGTACATCAAAGAGTACAATGAAGCATTTCGTGGTTTACAGATCATGCTTTGTGGTATAGTCAATTTTTGATGTGACCTCCAATATGACTAGATGTCTTATTTGTTGCATACGTTTTGCAGTTTCCATTATCATATGCATTTTATGCATCGAAAGGTGTGATGCCGTAATTGAGCTTCAATTTTAAAAAAAAGGTAAGTTGTGCCATTACTGTATAACATACTGCCTCAACACCAGCCCACCGACCTCTAGTCTAGACACATTTATGTTTACTGACGAGCAACGATAATTTTGTTATCATTCAGCAAATTTTTTGTGCAGGCTTACCCTGGTATGCTATCTTCTTTTGCCTTTTGCCAGATTTCATAGGAACAGATTTAAGAAAAACAGATAGAATAAAGCATATATATTGCGAACAATTTCCAAAGGATGCAGACAATTTCCAAAGAATCACAATCAGTCCAATTATTACATCAAAATGCCCAAAAGACTTACATATCTACGTTTAAGACTGTCTATCGCTTTACATATATACTCTTTTGTTCTACCCACAGATTGTCACTAGCCTGCCATACTGATTTTTTTAATTTACCCTAATTTATTTCAATGATCAAAGAGAATTTTGTTGTTACCACACAAATAATTGAATGCTTTTGCCCCGGAGAGAAATAAATCAAGTTTGGCTGGCTTTGTCTGTGTCTTTGCCCATATCTATGGATAACAATAAGAACAAAACACTTCCCATGAATTGCAAGAAGACTACAAAAATGAACTCAAAGAGGACATTTGGGATTACCTGTACTTAATGTCTGGTGTTCCCATATTTTAACACTTATTTTATAACGTATAAATGAGAATTTAAAAATTGATATTTAATATTATAGAAAATTTAACAGAATTGTATGACAATGAAAAATTCTCATTCTCATCCTTATATCTATTTTTTATATATAAATTATTCTAACCATTTATGTATTATAAATTATTTTTTAATTTTTAATTTGTTTTATCATTCTTATTTTCATTTTTTAAATGAAAAAAATAATATTAATCACCTATTTATTTAGAATTAAATTTCTAATTTTAAAATTTAAACAACTACTTTATATAACTAAAAACATCTTTATCATCCTTATCTTTTTTAAGAATATACACACTTTATATTATATAAATTTTAAAAGCTATATGAAAATGAAATAAAATCATTTTATCTTACCTTTGTGTTCTTTATAAATAATTCTAATAATTTATTTATTCTAAATTAAATTTGAATTTTAAAATAATATCTATTTATCATTTTTTTCTTCACTTTGAGTATGCAAATAATATAAATCACTTATTTATTTAAATTTAAATTTCTAATTTTTAAATTTAAACTACTTTACATAATTTAAATTTCAAATTTTTAAATTTTGCTAGTTATAAGTAGATGTCCTCATCTAGTTTTGTTTTTGCTTCTATAGAAAATGTATGGTTATTCTTCTTTGCAATGTTATATTATTTTGTTAGCTCTATCAACATAATATATATTTTTTAAATTTTTTTATAACTGTTGTTGCTAGCACAACCAAAGTATTTGGTGCTTAGCCATGTTCGAAATAAATAGAAACCACACGGATATAAACAAATAATTTATAGACTTCAATTTTCATCACTCAACAATATGGATCCAAGAGAACAACCTATTTTGTTGAAATTTTGACTCAAGTGGAAGAAATGCTCATCACCCAAGTAAACCCCAATATTTCAAGTATCACATACTCTTGGACGCCAATATAAATATAGTGGTCACACAATAAGCTTCGCACAAGACATAAGGAGCATTGCACATGTACTTCCATGTAGAATAGAAGAATTATATGTGCTCATAGTTCAAAGACTACATACACAAGGACATTATTACGATTGTTATATAAGTAGAAGTCATGTTAGAGATGCATTGCAATAGCCTACACGAAATGATGATTGGTTAAACATACATAACACATAAATGCTTTTGATAATGAGAGCCAACCTAGACTGTTAGCCTGTTATTTCATGAGGCCTTGTTCTAAAATACATTTCCAAGTACACATCAAAAGAAGAGAGAACTTTTGAGACTTGTACTAATATGTTAAGAAGAATATATGCAACCCAACAAGCGGATCATCCAACTCTTGCAACATATTATATATTACTGACAAAGATTGTGGTTGAGTGCGATATAGGAGCACAAGAAACTTGTCATATGCTTCAAATATTTCCCCTTGTTGTTTGCAATCGACCTTTCACATCTCTAAATGTTGGTCACAAAGTGTTCCACAGAATAACAAGAACAGTAGATGAGAGTCAAATCGAATCTAGCTACTTACACACCTACATTGAACGACCTCCAGAGCTTGAGACAATAACACTACTAGAATCTACAAGGTCTTACACCTATTATGCAAGTCAAGAACAATTCAAATGGAAAGAGAGAAAGATAAAAACCACTGTCAATGTATACCTGAAGTTCTATAGCATCCCAAAGGAGGACTCTGATCAATTTGAGATATTCTATTGGAGCGAGCTGCTCTTATACAAATATTTTTGTCATATAGAAACTGACATGGGACTTACTAAAGATTTGATAATTTTAAATTGTAAGCAAATGAATACAACCAAATATGATGTATGGCACACTAATCGCACCACCAAAGAGGAAGCAACCTCAAAGGAAGAAGAAGAGAGTGATAATGCCATCAATATATGCAAGACACAATAGAGTTGAATGGATGACAATTATTTTCACAAATGGGGCCACCAAGCAATGTTAGCCTTGATGAAATTTAGATGCTTGGAAGGTGTGAGTTTGATAACAACAACATATCAAATCGAATTGCTTACCCCAACATTTACATGAAATTGCAACACAATTCATAAATATGAAAAAAGCATGCAGTCATGATGAAACATGATATCTAACTTGGACATTCCAAGCTATACATTGTCAACAAAGCAAAAAGTAACACTCATGATAATTACAAACCATAGTAAGTGTACATCTACTTAGCCATTGCACATGAGTATTCAAGGAACAATGGGTATAGGTAAATCCTACTTAATCACCTACATAAGTCCATGCACTCAAAAGTAAGACACCACAACAAAAAAGCCAACTACTTACACTAGCTCCTACAAGAGTTTCTACATTCAAAATACATGCATAGACTATACATTCAACTCTTAGAATTCTTATTAAAGAAATGCAACCATTCCAAGGACAAGCATTGGCAACATTCCAGGAAGAGTTGAAGGACAAAAGATCTCATTGATGAAATGAGCTTCATTGGGCCAAAAGTTGCTACTAAAAATAGATAGTAGAGTACATGAGGCATTTCCCCATAGGCAACATCTATGCTTCGGTGGGGAATCCATAATATTGGTTGGTGACCTTGCACAACTACCACCAGTGATGAACAAGCCTACCTACACATCACATTCAAGTGTGAAAACATTGTGGCACCAATTTATAATGGTTGTCACATTACAAATAATGTTTCGACAATAAGGTGAGTCTACAACACAAGCACAATTTTGGCAGCTATTGTAGAACATACATAATGCAAAACCAAAGTAAGAAGATTGGGAACTCTTGATGATGTGAACAAACAAACAACTTACCCCAAGTGAAAAGGAATATTTTGACAAATCGATGCACATGTTTTCTATTAATGATTTGGTCAAAGTACACAACCAAAGAATACTAAAATTATTGAACCATCCAATTGCATTAAGTATCACGACAAGCACCAAGAGAGAAATAGAAAATGAAACCAGTGATGAACTTGAGAAACAAGTACTAATTTATAGAGGTCAACATGTCATGCTCACAACCAAAATATTAACACAAGTAGACCTTGTAAATGGAGATCTAGGTGAAGTAATTAAAATCATTTATAGCCCTGGTTCCAAACCACCTGATATTCCAATGTATGTGGTTGTAAGGATGGATAATTATAGTGGGCCACCATGGAACCAAGATGACCCTCTCTAGGCAGTCATAGATAGATACCCCTCACAATGGTATGGGCTATAACCATACACAAATCCCAAGGCCTAACACTACAAAAAACAATAGTCAATATAGGCAAAGTGGAGAGGCAGGGGCTAACATTCACAACCATATCTAGAGTCAAGCCATTAAATGAACTATGTATTCAACCAACATTTTCCTTCAAGAGGTAGTCCAAAATGCAAAATAATCCATATACAATTATAAGGAAGAAAGAAGAAGCTCGACTACACCAAGTCTTTGTTTGAAAAATCAAAGTATGCAACTGTCAGCTATATCTCCCTCAAATTTCTCCTAATTATTTATGACACATCACTTCCACTTTTACAAATTCCCCTTTTGCAAAGATCTACTCTAGGTAATTGCCAAAATCAACTATAAGGAGATGGGCTCAAACCACTACAATCAAACTTTTAAGGTAATTATGGTCATACATTGTCAAGCACATTTTTTGTTATTATACTTAATACTCCTTTCTCCCCCACATCTCTCCCAATTATTGTTCGAACATTAATATTGTAGTTACAAACTCCTCTTTTGTAGGAATCTATTTCGGTCCATGACAAAAAACAACCAAAAAAAGGCAATATCAAAACTCAAGCATATATATCAATCAGCGACATTAAACTCCACTCCAGTCAACAATATGAAGGCAACATATTGCTTATGTTCTTTGGGTCTTAAAGATAAATGAAATATATCACAAAAAAATGTCATCAAACACCTATAAATGTATTATACATTACCAATCTAACAGGTTAATACTTTTCATGTGTCATAGAGAAGCTTTGTGCTATAAAAATCAATCTTTTGAAACATTTTACTTGAATTGTATCGCATCCAGTAACAAGATATATCAATGAAAATCAACCTTTAAACTTTATTGTCCTCCATTGTATGATAAAATAATGTTCTGAAACCATATACCATAGCATAACTATTAAATTTCTTGTAGTTTTTATTCCCTCCCCTTCAATATATTACCATAAGTTATATCTTGCTATCGGCGAACCCATTGCACCTCCTAGAGGTGCATGTGCCAGTATTTATTTCCATGCATAGTTATGAAACATGTCAATATTAAAACACACAAAAATAATAATTAATAAAAATAATTAAGAAGAAACATGGAGACTTAGAAACAAACTATTTATATTCATTTCCATTCAACTAATGAAACATGTCAATACTAAATCACACAAAATCTTATGTGATTTTTGATGAATAGAAGCTATTTTCATTAATATAGATTAAAGTACAATACTTGCAAAAAGGGTAAGGGGATACGAGATCACCCCTCAAAATACATACGGGTATAGCTTGGAGAGCCTAAAAAGCACAGGTAGAGTCAAGAGACAAAATAACAAAAGCAACAATAAAAGTTGCTACATGGCTAGAGTAGTGGCTGAGGGTGGTGGAGGTGGATCTTTGTCCTCCTTGAGACCCCATACATCAGCAGGGTCAAGAGTGACATCCGAGAGGGACTAACCCTCATTGGCAATGGTGTCCTCCTTGTCTTCATCTCTACTAGGCAAAGAAATAGCCAACTCAATGTGCGAGAATGTCTTGGAAGAATTGGTCCAAACACTGTCACCTCTAGAAGTAGGCCAACAACTAGAACCTCTAGTGGCCAAAGCCGCACCACCCCAAATCCAGTCAGAGGTAAATACCTCGCAAGTCAGGGAAGAGGAGCATCACTTGTTGAAATCATGACTGCCACCATAGTGGCGATGAGATTGTCACTGCGAGGTCTAAGAATGACAAGAAAAGGAGCTTCGGCAACACCAGGCTGGATATCAGTTTCAAGAAGCTGAGGTGTCAGAAGGTACTATAGCAATTGTGCAAGGATAATTACCCCAATGATCTAGAAGCTCCTGATGGTGGGCCACCTCTAGTGTAAATTTATTCACTTACACTTGAATATAGAGAAACACATTATTAGAAATACAGGCTTTAGCATAAAGTGAAACATTAGCATTAAGAGAGATATGAGAAAATATAACAATATTTGTATCTTTCCAAAGAGAAAAAAGAATCTCCACCTTGAAAGCATGCCAAATCTGAGAAAATTTAAAGGGGATGCCAAGGGGGTCCCCCAGAAGGGCCATATGCCAAGTAAAAGGCTTAGGTTTGAAAGGCCTAAAAAAATCGTGAATCCAACTATAGAAGGCTTGAGCGCATCTATAGAACTAAAAAAGGTGTATGAAAGATTCAAGTGTATGAATCCAATGATTTTTTTTCATTTTCATATGCTTGCCCGAAACACTTGGGTTAGAGATGTGGATTTCTTTCAATTTGGACTACTATTACTAAACCCAAGCTTTCCCATTTTTCTTGGTGAAGATTGTAAATGTAAGTGTAGGTTAAGAATTGGCACCATGGGAAGGTGCAGAGAGAGCCAATAGTAACCTAGACAAGGTTTGTAATTTCAAAAATGCAATCTTGGGGTACCACTGTTAGTCTTTCCATCAGGGTTTCACAGAGTGAATACCCAGCTTGTGTAGCATAATCATAGGTAGAGACGACACAAAAAAATCAAATGTCTATTGATCTGGCCGAATGAGTTGATATTGAGCTTGCTTATCCTCCTAGAAACAAATGTTCATAGTGACCCTAAAAATGAGGTCTTGGGGGTGTGAATGCCACACTTGTGAAAGCATAGAGCACAAACCCTAGGCACTTTGGCCAAAGGGAGCCCTTGAATTTGAATGTGAGGAGACCATCACATATTCTACTAGTTGAAAGAGAGTCCATTTCTAAATTTTGAACTGTTCTAGCGAAGCTAGGGCTTGACAACTTCCTAGGCACTCCAGATACTCTTGGCAACAAAAGTGCCTTCAATTTGAATTTCTTCTTTCATAACTAGAAGGGTTTGAAGTCCTATCCCCTTCCAAGAAGGGTGCTTCACAAGATCCCCTAAAGAAATATAATGCCTGAGAAGAACCTGGCCTGTGTGCTAGAAATCACATGTATCACCCACTTGGCACATAGAGCAAGACCTTGAATATGAGTGGAAAGCAACCCAAGCCCACTAGAGCTCCTTGAGAGAAAAAAAATTCCCATACAACTTTGTGAAAGCTAGTGTGAGAGACCAAAGAGGCCCATAAAAATTCTTGCAAAAGATTTTCCAATTTCTAGTAGGAGGTTTTTGAAGGAGCCCAACAAGAGGAGTAATACACATGAGTTGCAACAAGAATCTTAGAAAAAATCTGAAATTTTCTAGCAAGCGAAAGCAACTTGGCGATCCAATATGAAAGTATTTTCTCAATTCTAGCCAAAAATTTATTATAAAGATCCATTGGAGATCCCTAAAAAGAAAAGGGAATACCCAAGAATCTGAAGGTTTCTCCATGGCCAATCCACTTCTAGCCATATAGGAGAATCTAGGAGGGATCTAGAAGAAAGGATTGACAATAACATTGTGATGCAAGAGCATCCCCGGTCTATGAGCAATCTTGGATCAACCAAAAATATTTCCTTTCAGTTTAGTTCTTGTTTAGTACAGTGTGCAACTTTTTGTGTTCTTATCAGCTAGTACCGGTAGTTGCTTTCTTTTCATTGCAAATCCTACTTTCAATTTCCAGGCTGGTTCATGTGCTTAATTCCAGATTTTCAATCCATTTGCATTATTTTCCTATTAGTTATCGCTCCTGATTGACTGTTTTTGGGTTTCGGGATAGTTCTTGTGCTTACCAGTTAACTTTCCTTCATTATCAGAGTTGTTCTTGGTGTGTGGATCTATTTTGGGTCTTGTCTGATGTTCTTTGGCATGTGGCCGACACTCCTGTTGAACTACACTTCTTGGTTGTTATTTTCCTGAAGGATTTCATTCATTCTTAGGGCAGACTTAGTTACACGTTTCATTTTCTTACATTGGTAAATGCAATCTTTTGTGGCCAACTCGGATATGTTTCGGTGGGTATAAATATGGAACTATGTAATCATTTGTAAGGGAAGAGGTAGTAGAATTGAGAATAATGATTTAGATTCACATTTAGTGATCTGGTTGATTCCCAGTTGGATTGTATCTGGCTTGAAGCCTGCATGTAAACGGTTAACTACCAGATGTTCTAAGATGATTGATTGTATGATGATAACTGATTGGTTGTTGAAAGTTCTAAGGCAATAATATGATTTGTTTTTGTAATCTTGTTGTGTTTTCTTGTTGCTTTCGTTGTGTTACTCTTGCTACATAAGTTGATCAATTCTCTTTTGAGGATTTCACCAGTTATGGTTGCATCACATTTGGTTTTGTGCCATTGGATAACTGACCCAAAAGCCAAACAAAAAGTATGAAGGTAGTGAAGAGCCTCACACACATTCTGTTCATAGTCAATAAGAGTAAAAAAAGTATCATCAACAAAATGGCTATTAAAAAGTTGTGAAGGTGAACCAGGTAGGGAAATCCCCTTGAATCTTCCTATAGAAATAACATTGGCCAAAAAATGCCCAAAAACTTCCACCGCTAGGACATACAATGAGGGAGCCAAAGGGAAAGCCTGGCAAATGGATCTATGCAAGCCAAATACAGAAGACTAACAACTTTTTATTGGTGATACAAGAAGAAGCATCATCGAAGAGAATATTGGCATATTGAATAAAATGAGGTCCAAAGCTAAGCGCTTGAAGCATGGCAAGAATGAAGGGCCACTCAATTTTGTCATAGGATTTAGCAAAATCAGTCTCAACAAAGATAACGTTTTGCTTTGACTTCCTGGCTCATTCCATACCCTCTAAGGTACCAATGATGTTGTCAAGAATAAAGTGAGATTTGATGAAGTCAATTTACTTAGGATGCACAATTTGAGGAAGTAGGTGTCTAATTTTCAAAGCCAACGCTTTAGAAATTATCTTATATGAGACATTAAAAAGAGTGATGGGCTGCTAGTTACATATGTCCTCTGAATCTCCTACTTTAGGTATGAATTTAATGTTACCCTTGTTAATTAATTGACCTAAATATCAGGAGTAAAAAGTAAAAATCTTCTTGATAGACTTTAAGAAAGTTAGAACCCATATAATACCACCAGGTTTTATAAAATTCACAAGGAAAATAATCACAACTAGGAGATTTGTCATTAGTCATGGGAAAAGTTGCTTCCTTAAGATTATCAATGGTGAGCATTTGATCATAGAAAGTTCTTTGGGCCTCAGAAAGATGAGAAGGCAGAATAGAGAGGCAATCTTGAAGAGATTTGTCACTTTTTGGAGAAGGGGCCTGAGTACTAAATACCTTCTCGTAATGGCATACAAACACCTACTGTAATGTCAAAAATCTTACCCCTTGCGATTAATACGACAAATAGCACCTTCCTCCATGTCATAGGAGGTCGGCCTTTGCCACCTTGTCCTTTTGTCCACTTGGATTTATCCTTGTCATCTCTAACTGGAGTATCACCAACGCCGCCAACCTGTCACCTTTGAGGATACAGGCATGACGCGACAGTGCGCTAGTGTCCCATGAATCTGATAGTCTGCAAGTTGCCATTTGAGTGTTATGCCTACACCTAGAAGGAATTGCAACGCCTCTATATGCGCCTACCGACATACGGTTTTCTTCCAGGGTCTTTATCTATCAATTTCAAAGGCATTTGGGGGGATTTTTCTCTTGGCAAGTTGATGATCTTTTGCAGGTTGAAGCTCTTGGAGGTTATCTTTGGACAACAATTCTAGATGCATTACCATTGTGGCAGCGTTTCAAGCACTCTACACCAGCATTTCCAACAATCGTTCATGGAAGGGGAGTTTCCTTGATCTCTCTATCTTTCACTTTCCAATATCTTTTACCAATCTCTTGTTGCATATTTTTAATTATCTTTATCACTTTATTATTCCCGATGATTCTTGGGTTGTTTGTGGAGGTGGAAACATCAAAACAAGGGTCTGACTTAAGCAAGCTCCAAAACACAACCTCCAACATTTTCCATTCTTGCATGTGTGTAGGTACACCATCGTGAAGAGGAGATTAACTTGCGAGAGGCTTCATAGCATGGACTTTTTGTTTGTCTATTTCCTTCCCTTTTCTCCTTCCATTTTATCTTGGTTATTTTGTATATCGCATTTACTATCTTAGCTTCATTATTTTTTGTATTTTTATCTTGTCCATAGAGGATGATAATGCATCGTGTTGGTGTCCCATACCCATGTGTTCATCCTTCGAATAGAGGCTTGATAGAGTCGTCTGAGAGCCTTAGATTGTGGTTAACTGCTTAACTCTGTTATCCCCTAGCTCATCCTAGCACCAATTCAAGGAGGTACAAGAGGGATAGCTTGTTCTCAAGGATCCATCATCCTTTAAGTAGCAAACTTCCTCCGTTACACCTACAAAGTATCTAGTAGCTCAGGGAGCACGGTATGGCCTTCCTTAATGTGCTTAATGTGAGGTGAGGAATGATGGGCTGGAAGATTCATAAAAAAATATTTTGAGGAATGGTCCTTGACCTTAAGCTAGTGAAATTTGACCTTAATCTGAGCCTCACAAGTGGATGATTTCTCATAACAGAAATGGGTTGAGAGAGGGAAAACTTAGGTTGGAATGATGCCATCTTTGTCGCACCTAAGGAATAGGTAATTCATCACTCAAATTGATCAAGAAGAATGAATTGGGTGCAGTAGATAAGTAGCTATCAACAAAATGTTTTTGGTGGTGGAGCTCTGCAACGCTAACCTAGAGAACATGATTTCCTGAAATAGAAATGGGTGGAGAGAGGGACAACTCAAGCTAGGATGATGTCATATGTATCGCACCCAAGGAATAGGTGATTCATTTCTTGAATCGATCAAGGTGGAGTCAGTGTGAGAATGAATTAGGTACAGTAGATAGGTAGCTATCAACAACTTGTTTTTGGTGGTGGAGCTCTGCAACCCTAACCTGGAGAGCATGAGAAAAAAGGATTGGTAGACAAAACCTCTGTGACATTGTCGTAGATTTGTAATCGTAACTTTAAATGACTGATGATGGAAGATGATAGGTTGTTGACCATACATTCTGAGAAAATGTGTTGTGCGTTGGATAACCCCATTCCACCAATCAATCAATCCATGTGGTTGAGTAGGAAAACTTTCAAGATTCCAAACCTGCTGAATGTGAGCTACCATGGAGGGATGACTCAACAAAGAAGTGTTTAAAAAATTGAGTCTTAAGCGGGCAAATATTACCAACTTGCCAAAACATATTAAATTGGATGGGAAAATGGTGTTACAAAGTGATGTCAGAGTGAGGCATAATTAGGAGATCATGACAACTTTCAAAAGAAAAGACAGATTGTTGATCGATCCATTTAAAACTTTTGTTAGAGTCGACCCAAAAATTACTTCGCGTATGCCAAACACTATTAGGATGACGTCGGTCTATATTGGGGTCATAAAGGCCCAATTTATTTAAATCATGCAAAACCACACCTCCCATTCGTCATCTATCCAATGAAACTTAATTAAACCCTCCTTGTTAGAGGCAACTTCCACCATATTGAAATTACCGCACACAAAACCCAAGTAGTAGGTGGTAAAGAATCAACAAGCCACTGACATAGAGAAAATCTCTCAACAACATCATTGAAAGCGTAAACATTGATGATCCCAAAAGAATGATTGTCAACAGACATAAGGATCTAGATGACTTGTTGAGTAGGATCAGATATGTGTGCCACGATGCAAGATTGCCAACATAGCACAAGAATAGTAACAACACCTCCTTGGCTTGCTTCATCATTTGAAACCAAAATATGATCAGGTAGCCAAATAAAAACAACATGCAACATCTAGGAGAAACAAAGAAATTTTAATTTCTTGAAGGTAAAGAATATCTAAACTAGGAAATCTCTGCCAAGTATCTTGCACAAAAACTTCTTGGTAGGGCTAGTAAGACAGCAAACATTCTAAGATAAGAAATTCACATTGCATGTTATCATCCTCAAGAGAGGAGAAATTAGTTTACAAGAATTTTGAATCTTTCTGAAGACTACAGTGATAAACTCTATGCTTTTCAAGAGCACAACCACCATCTGTACGATGCCTAGAAGGGTTGCACAAGGATGCAGAGTAGTGGGCTGACTTGAAACTATTGTCGTTGGGAGGGGGTATGAACCCAAACAGAGCGAGTACCACTATCACTAGTCATGTCCTTCCCCTGAGAAACAAGGTTTGAAATAGTGGACTGTGAGGACAGTTTGGGATTGCATTGATTGCAACTGTGGTTGTGGCTAAGGCTAAGAAGAAACAACAACTTGTTGGCAATTGACACTCAACTGGTTGGTTTCAATATGTTGTCATTGATGGCAACATGTTTCGGCTTCATATTTTGGTTCACTTGTGTACCGGAAATCACTTCACAGACACTTCACCGGCATCAGCATCGGCACCGACATCGACAGGTTGGAAGGATTTCTTTGGTTACCGACAATGTAGGCTAACATGGTTTAGAATTAGGTTATCAATATTGGAGGCCGACATCTTTTGGATCTGGCATCGACAATTTTTTTTGATATTCATGTATTTATGTTATCTAGTGGACATCTATATTCATATTGTAATTATCTTTGTAAGCCGACATAGATCATGATGAATTGTAAAGGGTATATAAGTTAGTTGGTTAGATCATTTTGAGATATGGATTGATAGGAGAATATGATAATATTACATAATGCGAAATATATGAGAGAGATCATCTATGTGAGGATATTTATGTAAGGGTTACTCCAGTAAAGGGTTTAGGGTTTCAAACCGAAACAAACAGAGCTTAACCGGAACTGTATTTAGGCATAGAAGATGCTATCTTAGCAGTTCAATCATTTCTCTGGATTGTAGTATGGATTTGTATGTAGTTAGTGAGGCTCTTTTTGTGATTGAGTAGTGTGCTCTAGGCTATAAGCCTTCCTGCAAGTACAAGCCCCTATATTTTATAATATCTCTTCATATGGCTAGTGGATTGATATTGTGGGTCACAAATCCCACCATGGTTTTTACTCTTTGAGGTTTTCCACTTATAATTTTGTGTGTTATGGTATTCATCTATGTGATTGACTTATTGGTTGCTTTACTTCTTTCAATTCTATATGTACTATTATACCGATTGGTGTACGCATGCTTTAATAAGGTTAAAATAGATCATTCTGGTAGAACACTGATTCACTCCCCCCTCTCAAAGTTCTTGGATTCCAACAATTGGTATCAGATCCTTGTGCCTCAGAGGAAGTTTAACAGCTTGAGGAAGATCCTGAATCTGGAATCCATGGATATGAGTTTGGAGAAGCAACTTGAGGTGGCACTTGAAGATTATGATGCTGAAAGGATGAAGAACTTGAAGCTACAAGATTAATTGAATTCTGCTCAATAATTCATTCTTGTCCTACAAGAGAGGTTGCCATTTGTTCAGGCTAGGAGGAAGGAACTTTTGCAGAATAAGGATAATGATGAGAAAGATGCACTTAATGAGAGATGTCTAAAGCTGAGTTAGAAGAACATGGTTATGAGAAATGAAATGCAAGCTATAAGTATGAGGATGTCTAAAGAGATTGAGGACAAGAAGAAAAAGGAAGAAAATCTTGTTGTATCTCCGAAAAACAAATGTGAAGAATGTGGAAGGTTGGTTCATGAGAATGATATGCCGAGAACTGATTTAGTACAATCCCAAAGTAATGAACAAGAGCTTGAAAGACAAATGATAATTCTAAGAGATGATCTGACTATTGCAAGTGAGTATAAAGAAAAAATCAAGATTAGTTTAGCACAATTAGATGAGTTATTGAAGAGACAAAGGCAGAATGGAGATTCTAGTGGACTTGAATTTGAACAAGGACAGAGTTCTGATATTGCAAATGAATATCAAAACCATAAGGCACCGGCCAGGCAATTTAATTCTTATAAATTTAATGGTAGATGCTTTATTTGTAATAAATTTGGTCATATGGCTAGGTAATGTAGAAATAGAGAAAATCAAAAATTTGATTCTGCTCCCAGTCAATGTTCTAAATGTAGTAAGTATGGTCAAGATAGAATATTGAAGATTGAATCTTAAGTGTTAAGCATGTGGAAAATTTGGACATATGGCTAATCAGTGCAAGTCAAGAAATTACACCAGTTTTAGCAAAGCAATTCAAAAGAACAATGTTACATATTATGCATGGAATGAGGTTGGACATATTGCTAAGTTCTGTAGAAGCATAAATCCATCAGTTAGTAATGGAGGATCAAATGAGAAAGGAAAAGAAAAGGTTAATGAAATCGGGCAAGATCATACCCAGAGATGGGTCAGGAAGTCATAAGAAAAATCAACAGATGGAAATGCACCGGTTACTCAACCAGCAGAGGAGGTTGCTCCTGCACCGATAGGAAGCTCATCTGGCAACTAAGGTAGATGCCTTAGGGGTAGGGAAAATTCATGAAGATGATGCATATGCCCCAGGAAGAGGTTCTGTAAGATGTTCCAGACATTGGAGATGCTTATCCAACATGGAGATGTTTGATCAAGATCCGGTATCTTCCACCGGAGTCATTGATGTCAATGGAGGATTAGGGTTTCTTGGAGGATAAAAGGTAAAATTCATGGAAGTTGGATCATCATTTGTACCTATATTTGTTGCAAATCCAACTGTAGTTGAGGTCAAGGACTGTCCTTGGCCGATTTTTAGGCAATATTTGCATGTTGCTACCCTGGATGATTCAGTTGGCACTTTTTCTCGTGTCCCGAAGGAGTCATGTATGTCGAAGATGTAAGATCTTACATTCATTGTCATATTGAGGATTTGGGAACGATTGATATTAAGAGCATGTACATGAATGAATTAATGGGAGATTCTGGAAAGATTATGTTGGCATTATGGATGAATTGATTATGTGTTGCATTGATGTCAACACTAGTTGTTATGGTTGGTTACCGACAGACAGGTTTTGGTTACCAGTAGAAGATCTAGTGTTATCGACAGAAGAGACTATTTGTTGGCCACTTCTGCCATATTTGGATCAATGGAGTATGTTTGATTTTATATATTACATGTTCTTGGAGCATGTTTTGGTCAGTTGGTATTGACTTAGTAATCAAATTCTATCATACACTCTTGTAAACCCATACCAGCATTGGTTTAAGGTTTAATCGACAGAGCTTTCATCGAGGAATCTTGACAGGATGCATAAGTGGTGTTGGTGTGGCTTCTAGATGAATTTCAGGATGCTGAAGATGTTCTTTGATCGTGCTTCAACTGCTTGAAGACATTGCTTTGGTGTGGTGGACCCAGAATAGGTCTGGTGCCTATCTAGGTTATGAACCAATATCATGTTAACGTGTACTCTACACGTTATCGGGATGTTTTGGGATATTCTATGGATTGGTTATTGTTGTTTTGTTCTTAAGATGACATGGCATATCATTGTAATATGGATTTATGTAATGATCTTGTTGTAATATCTTTTAGGTGGCCGACCTAATTGGTTTAGGCCTTAGGGTTGGTATAAAATGATGTAAGATCTCATTGTAGATTATGGTAATGGAATGGAGATTATGTGTCGTGGTCTTGGAATGCAATATCATATGCAAAGGAGATTTGGTCGATCATAGGTGATCGAATTAGGATTAAGGAAGAGGTCAAAGGCCTCCGGTATTGAGCTTAACCAAGACTGTAATCAGGCATGGTAGATGTTATCTCTGGCAGTTCACTCTATTGGATTGTTGTCCATTTATCTTGAGGTGGTTATAACCTCTCTATAGTTAGTGAGCCTCTTTTGTAATGAGTCGTACGCTTTAGGCAGTGTGCCTTCTTGCATGTGCAGGCCCCTCATTGTATCACATACTTTCTATAGAAGTATCATCTAACTATGGGTAGGCTTCCCATTTTGGTTTTTCCCTTTCTGGTTTTTCCATGTACAAATCATGGTGTTATGTGGTATGATTGCATTGTGTTGATTATCTATTTTATTGTTAAGTTGTATTGCTTACTTGTATCTGTTTCTGCTTTACCGATACTTAATCTGGTTTAAGGTTATTAAGTAGATTAAATGATATAATTTGTTAACAACTGATTCACCCCCCCCCCTCCTCTTAGTTGTTCACCAGTTATCCTAACAATTGGTATCAGAGCTTTGGTCCTCTTTTGCAGAAGCTTAACTGCTTGAGGTAGATCCTATGGCAGCTAACACTTCAAATCCACCGACAACTATTTTTCAGAAGAGAAATCCTTAAGCTTGATGGAACAAATTATGGGATGTGGAAAATTTGAATGGAGACTCATATTAGATGTCTTGGAAAGGATATTTGGGAGATCAATGAGAAAGGATACACACCTTATGATCTGGCATCTGGCAATCCTTCTCCTGGAGACTTGGATAAGAATATTGAAAATGATTGCAGAGCTAGAGAAGCCCTCTTGTGTGCACTTACTAATCAACAGATCATGGGATTGACTGATAAATCATTGGCAAACATTATGTGGGATAAATTACAAACTCAAAATGAAGGTGATCCTACTATCAAAATTGCTAAACTTGATGGTTACTGGGTAAGATATTAAAACTTAAAGATGGAAGATAATGAAAGAATTGTTGTGTTTATGGAAAGAGTAAATGAGATTGTTATGGGAATTCAATGTTGTGGAGGATTTTTGAGTGAAGATGAAATAGTTTCCAAAGTCTTGAGAGCCCTTCCATTGGCTTACAAGATGAAGGCAACTGCAATTAATGAGTTGAGAACAATGGCAAACTCTTCAGTTAACAGATTCATTTTGATTGAGAAATTATCTGCTTTTGAGCTTGAAGAATTTGGATATTCTGGAGCTATAAAGTCTGAACCTGATTTTCATGCATCATCATCATCATCTACTGACAAAAGTGATTGGAAAGTCCTATATGCAAAAGAATTGGAAGATATGAGGAAAGAAGATGAAGAATTTGAGAAACTTGAAGCCTTATTTGCTAGAAGAGTACCTAAAGGACCGACAAGAAGTAAGTATGAAGGAAAATCACCTTTTAAATGTTTTGCATGTAATAAGATTGGTTATTTTTCATCTAGATGTCCTGAAAGGAATGCAAGATTTGAAGAAAGAGTTACAAAATCATTTAAGCCTAACCTATTTGATTCACACTGACTTATGTGGTCCAACAAGGACTAGAAGCTTTCAAGGTGATAGGTATTTCATGTTGATTATTGATGACTATTCTAGAATGATGTGGGTGACTTTTCTAAGGGAGAAGTTTGAAGCCTTTGAGAAATTCAATATCTTTAAAGCAAAGGTTGAAACAAAAATTGTATTGAAAATAAAATGTCTAAGAGCAGATCATGGCGGTGAGTTCACTTCTCATGAATTTAACAGTTATTGTGAGACAAATGGAATTAATAGACACTTATCTGCACCTCGGACTCCTCAGCAAAATGGAGTAGTGGAAAGAAAGAACATAACCATTTTGGATGCAACAATATCTATGATGATGGAAGCCAAATTTCCTGACATCTACTGGAGAGAAGCAGCGAGTACAATAGTCTACACATTCAAGAGAGTTCACATCAAAGGTGTAATTGGTAAGACCCCTTATGAATTATGGTTTGGACATACACCTACTGTTAAATATTTCAGAATTTTTGGAAGTAAATGCTATATCAAAAGAGATGATTCAATTGGAAAGTTTGATCCTAGATGTGATGAAGGGATATTTATTGGTTATTCAATTCCAAGCAAAGCATATAGATGTTATAACAAAAGATTGCAAAAAATTATGGAGAGTGCTAATGTGAAAGTGGATGAGAAATATGAAAATTAATCTATATCATATGATAGGGAATCAGCAGTCGAAATGATCATAACTAAATTGGCAATGCCTCAACCGATACAGGAAACTAAGACAGTTACACCGACACAATCAGAAAATTCAACTGTGACTGATGATCAGAGTAGTTAACCTGAAGTTCAGAAGACACCAAGGTATGTAAGATTAAATCATTCTGAAGATCAAATCATTGGAGATAGGAACAAGGGAGTTATGACAAGAAGAAGATTGGCAAATGAAGAGGTATGTCTTATTTCTGAAATTCAACCGACATCTATTATTGAAGCTTGTAAGGATAAACATTGGTTAAAAGCTATGGAAGATGAATTAGATCAGATAGATAACAATGAGACTTGGACTTTAGTTCCCCGGCCTAAAAATAAGAATGTTATTGGAACTGAATGGGTTTTTAGGGATAAACTAAATGAGGATGGTCAAGTTGTAAGAAACAAAGCTAGATTGGTTTGTAAAGGATATTCTCAAATGTAAAGAATTGATTATGGTGAGACATTTGCACCTGTAGCTAGAATTGAAGTTGTTAGACTATTTCTTGCCTATGCAGCTTATAAGAACTATAAGGTTTATCAAATGGATGTTAAATGTGCATTTTTGAATGGTGAACTTGAGGAAGAAGTATACGTTGAGCAACCTAATGGATTTTCACTGACAAATGATAAAGATATGGTTTGTAGATTGAAGAAAGCTTTATATGGATTGAAACAAGCTCCTAGAGCTTGGTATGCAAGGTCGGATAAATATCTTTTGAAGCTTGGTTTTACCTAAGGTAGTGCTAATGGTAATTTATGTTATAAGATCATTGATGATGATATTCTGATTATTGAAGTATTTGTTGATGATATCATTTTCAGAGGAGAAGATAAATTGTGCATGGAATTTGCTAACAACATGAAGAATGAATTTGAAATGTCCATGATTGGTGAGATGAGCTTTTTCATAGGTTTTGGTGCAGGAGCACCCCATCAAACCCTTCAAGATGATAAGTCATACTCTAATAAGGGAGGCTAAGGCATTGAAAATGTCTTTAGAATTTTTTGTGTAGGTTTTCAATCATGCATTGTGTGTTTGTAATAATCAACTCCGTCTTGTGAGCCAAACTCCTATTTTGGCATTTCTATGTGCCAATTAGGACTTTTGGACAATAGGGGATAAAATGTGTTGGTTTTAGTGTTTTAAGATGTTTTAGGAGGGGTTAAACTTGACCCAAGGCATTAGGAGGCGAAAGATGACATTTTGACAACTTTTGCTAAAGTTGTCAAAAGTTGTCATGAACAACTTTTATGCACTTTTTGCATTTTGTTATTTGAAATTCCTCCAATGGCTCTTACCTCTTGATTTTAGGTTGAGAGTAGATTTATAGTAGTTTATACACCTTTTGGATCCAATTATCAAGCGTGATTGTATGAAGAAGAGTTTTGATGCCAACAATCTAATAGAATTCTGAGATTTTCCTGCAATTCTAGAGTTTTGGTCCGTGGTACGGTTCTATATGGTTTGGGATCCATTCCAAATGATGTGAATTGGTTGGAGAGGAGAGTTAAATTTGTTTTATCTTTGATTTAAATTCTTGATTGTGTGTGTTGCTCCTAATATTTAAGTTTTACTATAGGTGCCCAAAAAACTAGGGTTTACCTTGGGTTTTTCCTCCTCCATGGCCATATCTTGCACTTTATCAATCTGAGACCCATGGGATTTGGTGAAAGGAAAGTATGGTTAATTTATTCTAGGATTCCAAGATTTTTTTTTAGGAGGAGCAAGGGAGGGAAGTGTTTGGAGTGACCCTAGGTAGACATCTCTATGTGGCTACCTAGACCTTGAACAAGCAAAATTACCTTGTGTGCAAATGACGATGATTCTATTCTTGTATCCTTGGACTACATATTGGTTTATGGATCCCCACATGCCCATGGGATTTTGATAGGCTGGTTCATTCATGTTAGTATAGTTGCTTCACAAAAGAGGCCTAATTAGCCCTTTACGACAATCAACATCCTGTCGGCAAAGACCTTTGTTTTCCAGACCTTGACCCTTCCTTTTGGGTAGTTGTGTAACTTAAAAAAGGGTGCTTGAATCCATAATTCATTTTCCAAGGTGTTTGGGAAAACTTGAACTTAAGGTCTCTTTACCCGCTAAATAGGGCTATAAGCAACTAGGCCTAATTGGGTGAATTTCCTAAGGAATGGGCATGTATCCTTGCAACTGGTTCTTTGTCTGACCTTGGGAAGTCTTGTATGACCCAAAACTAGTATGCAAATGATTTGTAACCGTTGGAGGTATCATGGAGTGTTTTTTAGCAAGGTACCCCTGATTGAGTAGGTATGAGTCTTGAAGATGGTGAGATGATTGCACTAATGTTGTAGAGTCTTGTCTTGATAGGATCCCATTCTTGGATTTAGGGGTCAATGTCATACATTTTGAGGTGTTTGGCAGGTTGCAAGGAGGGCTCTGCATCAAGTGGTATTAGAGCTAGTAACAACTTTGGTAAAGAGATAGAATTGAGAGATGTCAAAGGGACAAGAAGAAGAGGTCCCTAGAGGACCAATCACCAACATGGAATTGGCAAAGATTGTGAGAGAGCAGGCCACTACTTGCAAGGCAATGTAGAGGGATCTAGAGAGGTTGAGAGGTAGAGTATATGGGAAGGAAGATAGAGGCACAGGTAGTGGTGATGAATGGGATGAGGATGACATCCCTATGCTGGAGGAAGAGGCAATTCCTCCTAATAAGAGGCACTTCCTTAATGCCCTCAAATCCATGGAGAGGAGAACCATGGAGCAGAATATTGATTTGCCAACTTTCACTGAGAAAATGGAACCAGATGTTGTGATGTATTGGATAGACTCCCTGTCTAGTTTCTTTGAGTGTGAAGACATTCCAGGACACTAGAAGGTGAAGATTGCTAATTCTAAGTTGAAGGGAGCAGCCCTAACTTGGTGGAAATTTGTCCAAGAGGAAAGAGAGAAGGACAATAAGCCCAAGATTGTTTCATGGAAAAGGATGGTTGCCTTAATCAAAGAGGCCTATGTACCCAAAGACTATGAAATACAACTCCATAAGAGGAGACAAAATCTCAAGTAGGAGGAGATGGATGTGAACTCGTATACTAAGGAGTTCCAAAGGCTATGCATGAAGTCTAAAACAAAAGAGGAAGAGAGTGAGAAAGTTGCCCATTACCTGAATGGATTAAGGTACAACATTCAAGAAGAACTGAACCTTCTTATCCCGGATACCATTGGTAGATTCCATCAACTTGCTATCAAGGTGGAAGAGAAGATCAAAAGGAGACAAGAGAAAAATAATAAAGGAAGAGGAAGACAACAGAGGGGTGGAAGAAATTTTTTCAGAAGTAAAGGAAATGGTTTTGGCAATCACAGTGAAACCACTCAAGAAGGCACTAAGGGAGAGAGTAGTTCCAATAAAAATGGAGGATACAATCAGAGAGATGACTTCAGAGGAAGAAGACCACCATTTAGAGGGAGATCTCAAGGTAGGGGTCAAATCAGATGTTATAAATGCAATCAAGAAGGACACATGGCCAATATATGCCTAGATAAACCTACTAGTTCCATGGGAGAAAGGAGAAGTAACTCGATTTTAGAGGTTGATTGCCAAAGTGTGGCAAGTACAAACATATACCAAAGTGTCAATACCCCTGATAGTTATGGATACCCTGAAAGAGGTGAAGCTTTGATGATTAGAAGAGCAGTAACCACTATGAAGATGTCTGATAGAGAACCCCCACAGAGGAATTCTCTATTCAAGACCACTTGCAAAGCGGGTGGAAAGGTCTGCAAGGTCCTAATAGATTATGGTTCAACTGTAAACTTTATGTCTCTAGAGATGGTGGAGAAACTAAAGCTGAGGAGACTACCTCAGCCTTTCCCCTACAAGGTCGCATGGCTCACACAAGGACAACAAGTTGTTGTGGAAGAGTAGGCTTGGGTGGAATTCCAAATTGGAACCTATAGAGATAGGTTGATGTTTCACATTGCAAAGATGGATGATTTCCATCTCCTATATGGGAGACCATGGTAGTTTGATTTGAAGGCACAACATGATGGTGCTAGGAATACATATTCCATCACCAAGGATGGTAAGGTGATTGAGTTGCTACCTTTAATGGAGGATGAGGAGGAGACCAAACAAAAGGAGGCCAAGGTGTTGGTATTAGGAGGGAAGAAGTTCATGAGGAACATGGAAAATGAAGACATGGTTTGTTATGCCCTTATCCCTATTCCAATAGTAACAAAGGTGAAGAGGTTTGAAGACAAGAAAGAGGATAGATTGAGGTTGATTGACCCTGCAGTGCAACAACTACTAGACAAATACAAGGGTGTCATCTCTGATGGCATGCCAGGGTCACTACCTCCCATAAGGGACATAAACCATTGTATAGACCTTATACCTAGATCCACCTTGCCTAATAAAGAAGCATACAAGCTCACACCGGATTAGAATGTTGAGATGGAAAAACAGGCTGAAGAATTGTTGGAGTCTGGATTGATTGGAAAAAGTTTGGGCCCATGTGCAGTCCCTGCAATCTTGGCACCCAAAAAGGAAGGCACTTGGAGGCTTTGCACCAACTCAAGAGATATCAACAAGATTACTATTAGGTATAGGTTTCCCATGCCTAGGATTGAAGATTTGTTAGATTGTTTGGGGGGTGCTAGATATTTTACAAAAGTTGATTTAAAGAGTGGCTATCATCAGATTAGGATTAGGTCGGGAGATGAATGGAAGGCTGCATTTAAAACAAATGAGGGTTTATATGAGTGGAAATTCATGCCCTTCGGCTTATTCAATGCACCTAGTACCTTTATGAAGTTAATGAATGAAGTCTTAAGGGATTTCATAGGGAAATTTGTTATAGTCTACCTACATGACATTCTAGTTTTCAGTCAAACCAAAGGAGAGCATCTAAAACATGTAGACCTGGTCCTAATAAGATTGTATGAAGAATAGTTAATGATCAACTTGGAAAAGTGTTTCTTTATGGAGGAAGAGATCATTTACTTGGGATTTGTAATCTCATATGGTGAATTGAAAATGGATCAAGAAAAGGTGAGTGCCATATTGTCTTGGCATACACCTAGGACAATGAATGATGTTAGAAGTGTCCATGGCTTAGCTACCTTCTATAGGAAGTTTATAAGAGGCTTTAGCCATATTTGTGCCCCTATGCTTGATACAATGAAGGGAGGAAAAAAGTGCAGGTTTAGTTGGACAGAAGAAGCAGATAACTCTTTTGAAACCCTGAAGAGGAAAGTTGTAGAGCAGCCAGTCCTTTCCCTACCTGATTTCAACAAGATCTTCCAAGTGGAGTGTGATTCTATTCACATGGCTATTGGAGCAGTGCTCAGTCAAGAGGGAAGACCTATTGCTTTCTTCAGTGAGATGTTGAATGAGGCAAAGAGGAGATAATCATCTTATGACCTAGAGATGTATGCTCTAGTCCAATCCTTGAAAAAATGGAGACACTACTTGCTACCAAAAGAGTTCATAGTTTTCATCATAGCTTTCATAGACAACTAGGCCCTTAGATTTATAAATAGTCAAGAAAAGTTGAATCACCAGCACATGAAGTGGGTAGAGACCCTACAAGCTTTCACTTTCATTCTTAAGCACAAGAAAGGAGTCAAGAATAAAGTGGCAAATGCTCTGAGCATAAGAGTCCTAACTACAAATCAATTTCAGTTGGAGAGTGTTGGAATAGACTCCTTGAAAGCCATGTATGAGAGTGATGAAGATTTTGGAGAGGTCTATAAGGTATGTGCTTCATTTGATGAACGGTTTCATGTTGAGTATTCTAAATTTTTGATTCAAAAAGGATTGTTGTTTAAGGGTGCACAACTATGCATACCCAAATGCTCTATGAGATTGAATATCATCAGGGAGAAACATTATGGAGAAATGGCAGGCAATTTTGACAAGACACTAGATCTAGTAAAAAGACACTATTTTTGGCCCAAACTACAAGCAGATGTCAGGAGATTTGTGGAGACATGTGTGATCTACCATAAGGCAAAAGGAAAGTCTGCCAATGCAAGCTTATACCATCCTTTACCCATACCTTCAAGACCATGGGAAAGCATAAGTATGGATTTTGTTTTAGGATTACCTAAGACAAAGAAATGATATGATATTGTTTTTGTAGTGGTGGATAGGTTTAGTAAGATGGCACATTTCTTGCCATGCAAAACCACTTGTGATGCCTCTTATGTAGTAGACTTGTTCTTTATGGAGATTGTCTGGATACATGGTTTGCCTTTGAATATAGTCTCTGATAGGGATGTAAAATTTATTGGTCACTTCTAGAGGACCTTTGAAAGAATCTTGGTACAAATTTATCCTTCTCCTCAGCCTACCATCCCCAAATAGATGGTCAAACTGAAGTTGTAAACAAGTCACTAGGGAATCTAATAGGGTGTTTGACTAGACAACATGGAGAAACGTGGGATAGTATATTGTCTCAGGCAAAATTCTCCTATAATGATACAGTGAATAGGAGTATTGGTAAGTCACCTTTCCAGATTGTATATGGCATCCACCCAAGGGGTGTTATGGAGTTGAGAGAGATACCTCAAGGAGAAGCCATTAGTGCCGATGGAGAAACCTTTGCTACTACCATAAAAGAAATCCATGACCAAGTTAAGACTCATCTTCAACAATCTGCACAAAGATATAAAATTCATGTTGACAAAAAGAAGAGAGATGTTCAGTTTGATGTGGGAGACTTGGTGTGGGTTCACTTGAAGAAGGAAAGACTTCCAAAAGGTAGATACACAAAACTGATGCAAAGAAAGATTGGACCCTACCAAATCTTGAAGAAATGTGGTTCAAATGTCTATGAACTTCAACTACCATCTGATCTTGGTTTGTCACTTATTTTTAATGTGTGACTTAACTCTTTATAAATGTAGTGTTGGTGCAGGAGAAGACACAATTCAAGATATTGTTGATGATGACATTCCCAAACATGAACCACCAAAGTTTCATAAGGTTATAGACACTAAGGTTGCAAAGTGAACCAGGGGAAAAGTTTACATGGAGTATTTGGTGGCTTGGAAAGGACAACCTGATTCTGAAGTAGTACGAATGACATAACAACATATCAAAGATCATGGTGTAGACTTGTAGACTCTCATCTCAAGTGGACTTGAGATTTCTTATTTTGGGGAGTATGGTGTAGGAGCACCCCATCAAACTCTTCAAGATGATAATTCAAACTCTGAGAAGGGAGGATAAGGCATTGAAAATGTCTTTAGAATGTTTTGTGTAGGTTTTAAATCATGCATTGTGTGTTTGTAATAATGAACCCCATCTTATGACCCAAACTCCTATTTTGACATTTCTATGAGCCAATTATAACTTTTGGACAATAGGGGATCAAATGTGTTGGTTTTAGTGTTTTAAGATGTTTTTGGAGGGGTTAAACTTGACCCCCAAGGCATTAGGAGGCACAAGATGACATTTTGACAACTTTTGCAAAAGTTGTCATGAGCAACTTTTATTCATTTTTTGCATTTTGTTATTTGAAACTCCTCTAATGGCTCTAACCTCTTGATTTTCAGTTGAGAGAAGTTTTATAGTAGTTTATACACCTTGTGCATTCAATTCCCAAGTGTGATTGTATGGAGAAGAGTTTTGATATCAACAATCTAATAGAATTCTGAATTTTTCCAGCAATTCTGGAGTTTTGGTTTGTGGTACGGTTCTGTACGGTTTGGGATCCATTCCCAATTATGTGAATTGGTTGGAGAGGAGAGTTAACTTTGTTTTGGCTTTGATTTGAAGTCTTGATTGTGTGTGTTTCTCCTGATATTCAACTTTTACTGTAGGTGCCCAAAAAACCAGGGTTTACCTTGGGTTTTTCCTCCTCCATGGCCATATCTTTCACTTTACCAATCTGAGACCCATGGGATTTGGTGAAAGGAAAGTGTGGCCAATTTATTCTAGGATTCCAATATTTTTTTGCAGGAGGAGAAAGGGAGGGAAGTGTTTGGAGCGACCCTAGGTAGACATCTCTATGTGGCTACCTAGACCTTGAACAAGAAAATTTACCTTGTGTGCAAATGACGATGATTCTAGACGTGTAACCCTGGAATAAATATTGGTTTATGGTTACCCACATGCCCATGAGATTGTAATTGGCCGGTTCATTTATCTTAGTATAGTTGCTTCACAAAAGAGGCCTAATTAGCCCTTTAGGACAGTCAACATCCTGTCGGCAAATACCTTTGTTTTCCAGACCTTGACCCTTCCTTTTGGGTATTTGTGTAACTTCAAAAAGGGTGTTTGAATCCATAATTTTTTTTCCAAGGTGTTTGGAAAAACTTGAACTTAAGGTCTCTTTGCCCGCTAAATAGGGCTACAAGCAACTAGGCCTAATTGGGTGAGTTTCCTAAGGAATGGGCATGTATCCTTGCAACCGGTGCTTTGTTTGACCTTGGGAAGTCTTGTATGACCCAAACCGGTATGGAAATGATTTGTAACCCTTGGAGGTATCATGGAGTGTGTTGTAGCAAGGTACCCCTGATTGAGTTGGTATGAGTCTTGAAGATGGTGAGATGATTGAACTAATGTTGTAGAGCCTTGTCTTGATAGGATCCCATTCTTGGATTTAGGGGTCAGTGTCATACATTTTGAGGTGGTTGGCTGGTTGCAAGGAGGGCTCTGCATGAGGTTTACAGATTACTCAAAATGACAAAGGCATTTTTATCTGTCAAACTAAGTATCTAAGGGAATTATTGAATAAGTTTGGTATGGATACTTCTACACCGGTAAATCCGACAAGGTATAAGTCTATAATGGGTGGTATGTTATATTTAACTCAAACTAGACCAAATATTATGAATGATGTAAGTATTTTTTCAATATATCAAAGTAATCCTAAAGAAATTCATGAATGTGTAGTTAAGAGGATATTCTAGTATTTGCAAGGAACAACAGAATATGGCTTATGGTATTCTAGGAATGATGATTTCACTTTATGTGCATATACTGACTCAGGTTGGGCAGGAGATACTGATGACATGAATAGAACTTTTGGTGGAACTTTCTTTCTTGGAAAGAAACTGGTTTTATGGATCAACAAAAAATAGTCATATATTTCTTTATCTATGACAAAAGCTGAGTATGTTGCAGTAGCAACTAATTGCACTCAAGTCTTGTGGATGAAGCAAATGTTGAAGGATATCAAGGTAAATTGTAGTGAACCGGTAGTTATCTACTGTGATAACTCTACATCTATTGACATGTCTAAGAATCTGGTATTTCACTCTAAGACTAAGAATATATCAATAATGTATAACTTTCTGAAGGACAAGGTAGAAGGAAAGGAAGTCAAATTGGTTTATGTGAACACTAAAGAGAAGATTGTAGATATATTCACTAAACCATTGTCTAAGGAATCATTTGAGTATTTGAGAGACAAGTTAGGGGTTTCTCCCCCTCTAGCAGAGACTTGATTGATGCAGTTTGTCATCAGTCTAGCATGCAATATCATAGATATTATTCATTCTGGCACTGATGAGTGGTGCTACTACTCAGGGGGAGTAGTCAGCTTTGAGATTCAGAGGTTTATATTCTTTCTTTCATATTCTTGTCAGATTTCTAGAATTGATGTCAAAGGGGGAGAGATAGTGATGTGAAAAATTTAAACTTAGAACTTTACAGAGATATCATTCACAGGGGGAGAGTTATTTAGGAGATTGTTGGTTGTCTTCCACAGGGGGAGACTTGTTTGGCATTTTTTAGTACTTAGATGTTTTTCACGTCTAATGTTGCCATCAATGCCAAAGGGGGAGATTCTTGGCATTATGGATGAATTTATTATGTGTTTTGTCATTGATGTCAACACTAGCTGATATGTTTGGTTACCGACAGACGGGTTTTGGTTACCAGTAGAAGATCTAGTGTTACCGACAGAAGAGACTATCTGTTGGACACTTCTGGCATGTTTGGATCAATGGAGTATGTTTGATTTTATATATTACATGTTCCTGGAGAATGTTTTGGTAAGTTGGTATTGACTTAGTAATTGCATGCTATCATACACTCTTGTAAACCCATACCGACATTGGTTTAAGGTTTAACCGATAGAGCTTTCACTAAGGAATCTTGATAGGATGCATAAGTGGTGTTGGTGCAGCTTCTAGATGGATTTTAGGATGCTGAAGATGTTCTTTGATCATGCTTCAACCGCTTGAAGACATTGCTTTGGCGTGGTGGACCCAGAATAGGTCCAATGCCTATCTAGGTTATGGACTAGGTTCATGTTAATGTGTACTCTACACGTTACCAGGATGTTTTGGGATTATCTATGGATTGGTTATTGTTGTTTTGGTCATAAGACGACATGGAATATCATTATAATATGGATTTATGTAATGATCTTGTTGTAATATCTTTTAGGTGGCTGACCTAATTGGTTTACGCCTTAGGGTTGGTATAAAATGATGTAAGATCTCATTGTAGATCATGGTAATGGAATGGGGATTATGTGTCATAGTCTTGGAATGCAATATCATATGTGAGGGAGATTTGGTCGATCATAGGTGATTGAGTTGGGATAAGGAAGAGGTCAAAGGCCTCTGGTATTGAGCTTAATCGGGACTGTAATCAGGAATGGTAGATGCTATCTCTGGCAGTTCACTCTATTGGATTATTGTCCATTTATATTGAGGTGGTTATAACCTCTCTATAGTCAATGAGACTCTTTTGTAATGAGTAGTACACTTTAGGTAGTGTGCCTTCCTGCATGTGCAGGCCCCTCATTGTATCACATAATTTTTGCAGAAGTATCATCTGACTGTGGGTAGGCTTTCGTCCGTGGTTTTTCCCTTTCTAGGTTTTCCACGTACAAATCATGGTGTTATGTGGTATGGTTGCATTGTGTTGATTATTTGTTTTATTGTTAAGTTGTATTGTTTACCAGTATTTGTTTCTTCTTTACTGGTACTTAATCTGGTTTAAGGTTATTAAGTGGATTAAATGATATAATTTGTTAACAACTGATTCACCCCCCCTCCTCTCAGTTGTTCACCGGTTATCCTAACAGATTAATCTCGAATACCAGTATATTGTGGATTTAGGGTTTATCAGCATGTTGGATATTCTGGAATTTGAAGATGAGATTGTTAGGTGTGTTTTAAGTAGAGTACATGAAGAGTTTAGCTAGTTGGATAGACCATATAAGATTACGAAGGAGGCCATCAGGGCAATCATCGGTTTACTGCAGGTTGGACAATGTCTAGAGAAGAAAGTTTCAAATGATCAGGTCAACAAGATTACCGGCACAACATTAGAAAAGAAATCAATGAGGATCAGTACTATCACTGACACATATATCAGATTCGGAAGCATGGTCTTTGGTTACTACGTAACATTATCAAATCGACTGAATTTTGTTTCTAGCTCCTGCATTTATGCAGCTCAAATGATGAGGGAGAATGAGAAGTTAGATCTACATGGTTGGATGTTGGATGAATTGTGATTAACCTAGGAAATATTAAAGGAGAAAAGAAAGAAACATTCTGGTATGGTAACCTAATTGTATGTTTAATGCTATTTTTAATCAATGCGATTCCCAATTTTGGGAAGAGAAAATGGGCATTTGATATCCCGGTAGGGAGGCAACTAAAATAGTCAATTGCTACATTGGGTAGTCAAAGAGATGACAAAGTGTGGGGTTACTTTAAAGAATTTTAAAAGGCTATGAATTCTAGGATGAGGGTTCCAAAGCACATTGTTGAGAAGTATTCAACTAAGATATGCTTCATGGTCAAGAAAGATGAAACTCTGATGGAAGTTGTAATGCCCCAGAAGATTTGAATTGAGAAAATGGGTTATGAAGTTGATGCTCTAATTCTTGATGCTTATGCACAAATGCTAATTGATGCACCAGTAGATGAAACTATAAAAACATTTGGCACTACTAAGCAAAAGAAGCAACAGGTTGAAACTGAGCTTAATCGGAAGAAGAGAGAGAAGCAGGAGGGCAAGGCAAGTAAATTTGTTGAAAATGCTTCACAGGACTGATAAATCAATGATGATCAGTGAGTACCAAACTAGTACTGAGAGAGGGGGGTGAATCAGTATAGACAAAAAAATTTCCTCAACCGGTTTGACTGCAAACAATGAACTTGACTTGCTATCACTAACACTGGTCTTAAACCAAATTACTACCGGTTAAGCACAATGAGACTGTGAAAGATATAAACTGGAAACACTTATCTTTCCACACAACCTACACCCTCATTTCCACATTATCCTTGTGCATAAATAGGTAATCTATCATCAGAAATATAATAACTTGCTAGATCAGCATGATTCACCGCTTGACAGAAAACAACAAAGCATCACATGAAATAGACATCACATATGACACACATATTTTTCACGTGGAAACCCAACTAGGAAAAACCACGGTGGGGATGAATACCCACAAGATATTTTTAAACTCTTTAGAAGTCCACTCTATTAGGAGCCTAGTCCGGTTAAAGACTGTTACAACAGGTTCTGTTAGGAACCTATCCTATTAGGGATCACCCGGTTCAGAGATGGCTAGAATACCCAGTTAAGGGTTAAACCCTATTAAAGGTTACCTTGTTAGAGGATTTTAAGAACTCAATGGCTTTGAGTCCCCCTGTTAAAGGATTTACAGCAAGCTGGTTAAAGCTACCATGTTAAGGGATTTTCCAACTGTTGAAGTGGTTAGAGATCAATAGGTATTATGATGATCTGGTAATAGCACTCAATGCCAATGCAGATCCACTTTAGTTCCTTCCTTCTACACACACACTCTGCATGTATCAATTCTCTTATTTGGTCTGGCAAGAATCATGTATCTCTGCACTTAGATACACACACAACATTTGCCAACAACTTCAACATGAAACACAATATCGACCTTATAGGAAACAAATAGGTCGGTAGCATAAACCCTAAACCCTAAACATTTAGGTTGAGCAATTCAGTCGGTTCAATCCTGACCATTGAACACTTTTGCATTTGAATACAATGGTCTTGAACAGATCTCAAGACATTCTCCATCGTTCGTTCTTCACCGCTTCTTGGAGACAATAACCCATCACGTGTTCTCCACCATTTGCAAGGACTTCGCACATTCCCAAGGTAGACAGGATCAATCTCCTTCATGCACACGAGGCTAACTTGGCAACATGATCTGATCTCCATTATACTACTAACTCATCACACAATTTCCATCGGTTGAATTACACCAGCTTGAAACACTTCAACCAGAAACCTTGAAGCTGGGACTACCAATCGGTAGTCATACCATATTAAACCTTCATAGAAAACATTCCATATACCAGTTCACTCTTCAACATACCGGTTCAGTTGGACAAGCGTACTGCTTCACCTTTTGCACATATACTGGTTCACAACATTAAACTGGTTCACTTTGCTAGTTGCTTAACTTCACTAAACCGGTTCACTCTTCAGCATATTACCAGTTCACTCTTCAGCATATTGACATCAATGACAACACAATATCATCATGTCAACATACTCTGCACATATGCCAACAATCTCCCCCTTTGGCATTGATGGCAATATACAAAGATATCTCTCTTTCTGCATAACATATTCTCCTTAATAGTGCAGATATCTTTTGCACTTCACATCTTCTCCCCCTTTGACAACAATGCCAAAGTGGAGGCATGAGCTTCCATATTCCGCTATGCTGCTCCCCCTGAGGAGTAGCATCCTTCAACACATCAATCCTGAAAAGATATAGCAAAGTAAGATCTGACTGATGTGGAGCACAAAACTTTAGTTTACCTCTTGAAGGGGTAGCACCCCTAATTCACCTCTCAAATAGGTAAATGTAGCCTGTGGTAGAGGCTTGGTGAATATGTCTGCTAACTGCTCCTTACTGGAAACATGTTCCAATACCACCTCTTTGTTCTGAACCTTTTCCCTCAAGAAATGATACTTGAGCTCAAAGTGCTTAGTTCTAGCATGTAAAACCAGATTCTTGGAGATGTTAATTGCACTTGTATTGTCACAAAATATACTTACCGGTTTAGATACAAGAACTTTGAAGCCATTCAATACATGCTTCATCCAAATAGTCTAGTTGTAGTTCATAACAGCTGCAACATACTCCACTTCTACTATAGGCTGAGAGATACAACTCTGCTTTTTACTCATCCATGAGACCAGTCTACCACCAAGAAAGAATGCACCATCGGTTGTGCTCTTTCAATCATCCACATTACCAGCCCAATTAGCATCTGTGAACACTCTAAGGTTGAAATCATTATTGTATGGATACCATAATCCCTAGTCAATAGTTCCCTTCATATATCTAAGAATCCGCTTGACTGCTACCAAGTGGGATTCTCTTGGGCTTTGCTGAAACCGAGTGGTAATCCCCACTGCATGTGCAATGTCTGGTCTTCTATGCACTACATAATGCAACTTACCAATCATTGATCGGTAATCCTTCTCATTTACCAATGCTGAGTCATCCTCTTTTGATAGTTTACAACCGGTCACCATTGGTATACCAACCGGTTTGTTGTCTTCCATGCCAAAGGTCTTCAACACCTCTTTGACATACTTGGACTGAGTAATAAAGATTCCATCTTTCATTTGTTGAATCTGCAGTCCAATGAAGAACTTAATCTCCCCTATGAGTGACATCTCAAACTCCTTTTTCATCTCATCTGCAAAGTCATGACTCATCTTGTCATCTCCACCAAAGATTATATCATCAACAAATACTTCATAGATCAGAATAGGATCTCCTTCTGATTTCAAGTAGATATTGATATCTTCACTTGTTCTTTCAAATCCAATCTTGACAAGATGGGAGTGCAAGCGTTCATACCATGCTCTAGGTGCCTGCTTCAGTCCATACAAGGCTTTATGTAGCCTACACACCATGTCACTATCTTCTGATAGGGCAAACCCATCTGGTTGCTCTATATACACCTCCTCTTCAAGTATTCCATTTAGGAATGCAGATTTTACATCCATTTGGTATACCTTGAATCCTTTAAAGGTTGCATATGCAATAAGCATACGAACTCCTTCCAACCTTGCTACTAGAGAAAAGGTTTCTCCATAGTCTTCTCCTTCTTCTTGGGCATATCCTTTACATACCAGTCTAGCTTTGTTCCTTACCACTGTGCCATCCTCATTCAAATTATTTATGAAAACCCATTTGGTTCCAATGACATTTTTATGCTCCGGTCTGGGTACCAAAGACCATGTACCATTCTTTTCTATCTAGTCAAGTTCCTCTTCCATTGCCTTGATCTATTCTTCATCTTTATGTGCCTCTTTGAATGATTTAGGCTCAAATTCAGAGATCATGCATGAGCTTTCTCTGACCTTTCTTCTTGTAAGAATTCCTGCATCTTTGTCTCCTATGATCTGCCTTGGATCATCATTGAGTTTGACATACCTAGGTATATTCTTAACAGATTCCTCTTGCTTTTCTTCTTCATCCTCATCATCATCAGCATCGGCATCTACCAGTGTAGGAGCACAATTACTGGTACTGGGCTGATTTACAACTAGTTCCCAGAAGGTTACTACCGGTTCATCTCCTACATTATCACTGTTGGTTTCCTCAGGTTTCTCAGAGTTTTCATCAACCCTAACATTGATGCTTTCAACAATTTTCTGAGTCCTATTATTGAAACATTTGAGAGCTTTACTCTTGGTGGAATATCCTAGGAATATTCCCTCATCATATTTTGCATTGAACTTGCTCTGATGTTCACTCCTCTTGATATAACATTTGCTACCAAATACTACCCGGTTCATTGTGTAGACTGCAGTGCTCACCGCTTCTCTCCAAAAGGTGTGAGCAACCTTTCCTTGGATCAACATAGTTCTAGCCGCTTCAACCATAGTCCAGTTGTTTCTTTCTACTAAGCCATTCTTCTATGGAGTCCAGGGGGCAGACAGTTGCCTCTTGATGCCATTCTCTTCACAATATTTGTTGAATTCACTGGAAGTGAATTCCCCTCCTTGATCAGTTCTTAGGCATTTGATTCTTTTACCGCTTTCCTTTTCTACCAATGCTCTGAAAGCTTTGAACTTTCCAAAGGCTTCAAACTTGTCCTTCAAGAATGTGACCCACATCATTCTTGAGCAATCATCTATAAGAATCATAAAATACCTATCTCCCTGCACACTCCTAGTTTTCATAGGACCACACAAATCAGTATGCACAAGATCAAGTAAATTGTCTGCAGTGAAAGATTTACCTTTGAAGGTTGAGGAAGACATTTTCCCCAGTTGACACTCTCTACACAGAGGATTTTTTGGTTTGCTCATCACTGGTAGTCCTCTAACTGCCTTGATCTTACTGGCCTTCACAATGTTATCAAAGTTTACATGGCAGAGTCTCCTATGCCATATCTAGCTATCATCAAACTTAGCCATAAGACATTTACTTATATTTGCATTCAGCTGAAATAGGTTACCTTTGGTCTGCATACCGGTGGCCATCAGTTCACCATCCTTTCCTTTGATTTTGCACACTCCATTTTTGAATTCTAGAGTGAGTCCACTATCATTCAGCTGGGCAACACTAAATAGGTTGTGTCTAAGACATTCCACCCAATACACATTGTCAACACTGCTCTTTCCATTCAGAGAGATGGACCCTCTACCTTTGACCATACATGGTGCATCATTACCAAAATGAACCACACCGCCATCATACTCTTCCAGAGATAGAAACTTGCTCCGGTCACCAATCATATGGTGAGAACAATCACTGTCAATAATCCACTCATTGGAATTATCAAAGTGAAAGACAAGAGCCTTCTTGTCTGACACATCTTCCTTGACTGCAACAAACACAATATCTTCATTTTCTTCATCTTCTGATTCCTCATCTGTGACACCTTCATCAACTGCTACAAAACAGTTTCTCCGGTTTCCTCCTTTGAATTTCTTGAACCTTTCTAGTTTGTCCTTGTTATCACCATTAGGACAGTTTACAGCAATGTGTCCTATCCGGTTACAAGAAAAGCATTTCAAAGGGAGCTTACCTCTGTATTTACCGGTTCCCTTAGGAAGTCTCTTGGCAAGAAGAGCTTCAAATTCCATCAGGATCTCCTGATCATCCATTTCTCTGCACTATCTTGGTTCACCACTGGTGCTTGCTTCTTTTCCTTTTCTAGATGGTGTATCATATGCTCTAAAAACTGATTCAGTCTTCTGAATATTGCCATCAAAACTATTTAGCTCATAGGCTATCAAATTTTCAATGATGGAGTCTAGGGATACCTTAGTCTTGTCTATTGACCTCAACTCCTGAATAGCAACAACCCTTATTGCATAAATTGGTAATAAGGACCTCAAGAATTTGCTAACAACAATAGAATCATCAATTTTGCCTCCTGCACTCTTAATATCTCCAACAACAGTTTTGATTCTAATTCCATATTGCTGAATGGTCTCTCCTCCAACCATTCGCATGTCTTCAAACTTTCTCCTAAGGATTTCTTCCTTAGCTTGTTTCACATGCTCATCACCGCCATAGATATTCTCAAGAGTATCCCATACTTCTTTGGGATTTTCTTTATCCTGGACATCAATAAACTCAATGTCAGATAAGCCGTTGATTAGGGCTTCCATGACTTGCCCAGTCTCCTGGATCTCTCTCTTTTGATCATCGGTGAGAGTACCGGTAGGAATAACATAAGCATTCTCAACATAGCTCGAATGTTGAGCACCCATGCTTCTGATGTATATTTTCATTTTGTCCTTCCATATTTTGAAATTATCTCTATTGAACTTTGGACCTTCCATCTTCATCATTACAATAGGATCTTTCCCTCAAGTGGTTAAGCTTACAACGCAGATGACTTGGAGGGCACTCTAATACCAATTAATAAATCAATGATGATCAGTGAGTATCAAACCGGTACTGAGAGGGGGGGTGAATCAGTACAGACATAAAAAAATTTCTGAACCGGTTTGACTGCAAACAGTGAACTTGACTGGCTATCACTAACACTGGTCTTAAACCAGATTACTACTGTTAAGCACAATGAGACTGTGAAAGATATAAACCGGAAACACTTATCTTTCCACACAACCTACACCCTCATTTCCACATTATCCTTGTGCATAAATAGGTAATCTATCATCAGAAATATAATAACTTGCTAGATCAACATGATTCACCGCTTGATAGAAAACAACAAAGCATCACATGAAAAAGACATCACATATGACACACATATTTTTCACATGGAAACCCAACTGGGAAAAACCACGGTGGGGATGAATACCCACAAGATATTTTTGAACTCTTTAGAAGTCCTCTCTATTAGGAGCCTAGTTCGGTTAAAGACTGTTACAATAGGTTCCGTTAGGAACCGATCCTGTTAGGGATCACCCGATTAAGAGATGGCTAGAATACCCGGTTAAGGGTTAAACCCTGTTAAAGGTTACCTTGTTAAAGGATTTAAGAACTCAAAGGCTTTGAGTCCCCCTATTAAAGGATTTACAACAAGCTGGTTAAAGCTACCCTATTAAGGGATTTTCTAACTATTGAAATGGTTAGAGATCAATAGGTATTACAATGATCTGGTAATAGCACTCAATGCCAATGCAGATCCACTTTAGTTCCTTCCTTCTTCACACACACTCTGTAGGTATCAATTCTCTTATTTTGTCTAGCAAGAATCACGTATCTCTGCACTTAGATACACACACAACATTTGCCAACAACTTCAACATGAAACACAATATCGACCTTATAGGAAACAGATAAGTCAGTAGCATAAACCCTAAACCCTAAACATTTAGGTTGAGCAATTCAGTCAGTTCAATCCTGACCATTGAACACTTTTGCATTTGAATACAACGGTCTTGAACAGATCTCAAGATATTCTCCATCGTTCGCTCTTCACTGCTTCTTGGAGATGATAACCCATCACGCGTTCTCCACCATTTGCAGGGACTTCACACATTCCTGACGTAGATAGGATCAATCTCCTTCATGCACACGAGGCTGACATGGCAACACAATATGATCTCCATTATACTGCTAACTCATCACACAATTGCCATCGGTTGAATTACATAGGCTCGAAACACTTCAACCGGAAACCCTGAAGCTGGGACTACCAACCGGTAGCCATACCATATTAAACCTTCATAGAAAACATTCCATATACCAGTTCACTCTTCAACATACCAGTTCACTTGGACAAGCGTACCGCTTCACCTTTTGTACATATATCGATTCACTTTGCTAGTTGCTTAACTTCACTAAACTGGTTCACTCTTCAGCATATTATCGGTTCACTCTTCAGCATATTATCGGTTCACTCTTCAGCATATTGACATCAATGACAACACAATATCATCATGTCAACATACTCTACACATATGCCAACAAGGACATCAAGGCATTGATTGATGTTGTCCCGGAGAAAGGCAGGAAGAGGAAAGAGCCAGAAATCTTCATTGAGTCTATTGCAATTGAATTTAGATCTGAAGATGACACACCCCTGGCATTCAAAAGAGTATTGAGGAAGAAAACTGAAGAAAATAAGGTAGAAGCTAAGAAGCAACCGGTTAGGAAAGTTACTATCAGGGTACCAGCACAGAGAAGAGCACCAAAAGAAACACCTTCAGCCCCATCCAGTATTGGAAGGAGAAAGAAGAAGGATGACATTGATATTGTAATTGAACCTAGTAATGTAACTATCGTTCCACCAAAGACTTGTGCAGAGTTAGTTGATGAAATTACTAAAGATGGTATGTTAAAGAATGTACAATTTTATTATGAACATTTAGATAATGATGAACAAAGAGAAGTTGAGGAAGCAGTTTTGTTGTATTTGGATATTTATAAGAAAGCCTTGTTAGAAATTGAAGACCAAATACCGACACAGTTATATGACATGTTAGATGCTAGAAGACTATCAACAATACAATAAGACAGGCATATAAAGATTCAAGAGTTGTTATCTTTTTGTGTTTATATTGCTCCAAAGGAGATGGACAAGACACTTGAGGTTGCAGATAGGAAAATCTTTAACAACAAACATAGAATAATCAGTCTTATGTTAGGTAGAGTAAATGAGATAATCAAGGAGACCCAAAAGGCATGGGTTAAGTTCTTTGAAGAGAGTCATGGTTTTTATACTTCATCGGAACCTAAGATAGATACTACAGACATCTCGGTTGAAGGTAAAGGTAAAAGTATTATGGGTACTTTAGCCTCAATTTTGAAAAACATTAAGATAGTAGATATTGAGTCCCCGGTAATACAAATGTACAGGCAAATGTTGAGATACCAATAGATACAGAGAGTGTAAAGGTTGAAAATGTACAAGTTACTAATGTTGAGGACAACAGTCCTCTAGATACAAATGTATATGATGAGGTTACAATTCCTAGGGAGGAACTGATAGTTACTAAGACTGCACCAAGTGGCGAAGCCACTGGTGCAAGTGAGGAAGCTATAAAGGTTAAAACATCAGAGGAGAAGAAAGGGGAATCTGGTAGGGAACCGGTAGTGAGTCCATCATTGTTGTCAATTGACACCTCGTAGGTTGAAAATAAAAGCATAACTGAGATGAGTTCTATTGAACTCATAATGATGGTTGCACAAAAAATGTTGAAGGAGGGATCTATGGATAAAGGTGTTATTGATCAGTCTATCATTGTTTTGCATAGACTTGTCCCGGGGTGCAAGTTTGACAAAGAAGCGAGCCCATCCGGAAAGCTTAAGACAATCACAAAGCACATTTCAAAGGATTTTCAGTCCTTGCAACAGATATCAAACCGACAAGCACTGGAGGGGTTCACACAGGCAAAGAGAGCTACATTTGATCAAGTGATTGAGTCTGAGAGGAAGAAGATTAATGATAAGTTGAAATTGATAGATAATGCATTGAGGCAGTGTACTAATGTTTATAGAGTATGCTGTAATACTGGTTTACTCACAACTAAGACAAATAAAAAGATTAAGGAGATTGCAGGTATAGCCAATTCTTTTGATGGATTGAATTCATTAACTATATCTATAGATGGTCAGATTTTGGTTTTGGAAGCCCAAGTTTTTGCTCTTGAGAAAGAAAAAGATAAAATCATAAGGAGAGCCAAAAGTCTTAGAGGTTTGGTGAGTCCCCAGTTGGATTCATTAAGTGTACATAAGAAGGAGTGTATAGATATGGTTGGTAAGCCTACACCGACAAAGCTTAATGAAAAAGAGTCATTTGCTCATATGCTAAATGGACTTGTATCTATTTCGAACAATTTCAAATCAGGTTGGGATACCTATCTTGAGCTTTTGGAGAAGTCCTATCCGGATATTTTCAAATACATCTAGCTCCGGTAAGGTATTTTGGGACATATTCATTGTACAGTCTTTCATTCTTCGTCTCAGTTTTTGGTATACTTTTTGGTATTTTTTATGGCATTGATGTCAAAAAGGGAGTGATATTGATGTGAAAAAAGAAAAAAAGGGAGTTATATATATTAGGGAGAGTATAGGTGGAAAATTATGGAGGTATGGAGTATTTTGTATTGATGGATATTCAGCTCAGGGGGAGCAAGCTCTGGATGAAACCGGCAGATGGAAACCATGATCATTTTTCACATGAGTGTTGCCATCAATGACAAAGGGGGAGATTGTTGGCAATTGACACTCAATTGGTTGGTTTCAATATGGTGTCATTGATGGCAACATGTTCCGGCTTCATATTTTGGTTTAGTTGTGTATTGATAGACACTTCACAGACACTTCACCAACACCAACAGGTTGGAAGTATTTCTTTGGTTACGGACAATGCAGGCCGACATGGTTTAGAATCAGGTTATTGGTATTCGAGGCCGACATCTTTTGGATCTGGCATCGGCAATTGTTTTTGATATTCATGTATTTATGTTATCTACCCGACATGTATATTCATATTTTAATTATCTTTATAAGCCGACATAAGGCATGATGAATTGTGAAAGATATACAAGTCAGTTGGTTATATCTTTTTGAGATATGGATTGATAGGAGAATATGATAATGTTATCTGATGTGAAATATATGAGAGTGGTCTCATGTATGTGAGGATATTTATGTAAGGGTTATTCCGGCAAAGGGTTTAGGGTTTCAAACTGGAACAAACAGAGCTTAACCAGAATTGTATTCATGCATAGAAGATGCTATCTTAGCAGTTCAATCATTTCTCCGGATTGTAGTTTGGATTTGTATGTAGTCAGTGAGGCTCCTTTTGTGATTGAGCAGTGTGCTCTAGGCTATAAGCCTTCCTGCAAGTGCAAGCCCCTATATTTTATGATATCTCTTCATATGACCAGTGGATTGATATTGTGGGTCATAAATCCCACCGTGGCTTTTCCTCTTTGAGGTTTTTAATGTGTAATTTTGTGTGTTATGGTATTCATTTATGTGATTGGCTTATTGGTTGCTTTAATTATTTCAATTCTATATGTACTGGTATACCGGTTGGTGTATGGATGTTTTAATAAAGTTAAAATAGATAATTCCAGTAGAACAGTGATTCACCCCCTCTCAGTGTTCTTGGATTCCAACACAACTTGCTTTTGAGGAACTGTCAAATGCTTCCCTTTATGGGCAATTGTAGTCTAACCCTCTTTGGCTTTAGCAAGATCTGAAGAATGAGGAAACTCAAGCTCCTTTGGGGGAGACTTCACCTTGCGGGCTGCCAATGGATAGTCCTTAATCTTGTGTTCCAATGATTGACAACAAAAATAAATATTCGACAGATTCAAATAAAGAACCTAAAGGACCTTCTAGATGTGGCACATACCACCAATCTAAATATCAATAGTATCTTTGAGATCGTGAACATAATCAATCTCAACACAGACCCTATTAAAAGAGGCGCTCGATAAAAATGAGCGGGCTCTACACAAACTTACGTCATTATATTTAAAACTCAAATCAATTAAATTTTATAAAAAATCAACATATATAAAAGTATAAAAATTGTTTAACTCTTCTCATAACAAGATTACCTCAAACATACCAGATCGACACAAAATAATAATACACATCCACAGATACACACATACATAAATGTATACATATATATACATACGTATTGTCATTAAACTTTTAATTATTGGTTTGATATCTTTTATTATATAAATGTGTGTGTATGTGTGACATCTACATACATATGTATAAATTATTAATTTTTATTTTTGTTTCGTATATATATATATATATATATATATATATATATACACACACAAACAATGCTTCTATATCATTCAAACGTCATTCATCCAAAAACTAAATGAAATAGATCCACATAAGTCTTCCATAGAGGAAGACATTTATAAAATACAACTCTAAGGTATATATCATTCAAACGTCATCCAAAAACTAAATGAAATAGATCCACATAAGTCTTCCATAGAGGAAGACATTTGTAAAATACAACTCTAAGGTATGAGTTTTCTGGGTAACTAGTAAAAATAGTTTAGAACATCTATTCAACTGAAAACAAACCAGAAAGAACTCCAAAGAATTTCAAAACCAACCATCACATTCTAGAACTTAGAATTTTTTTTTTTTATCTCTTTAACCAATGGTTGTCATCTATTTTCCAAAACTTGAATTTAACCACATCATTGTTTTTCCATTAAACAAAGTCTCCATTGTCTTAAATCTTTCTCTATCCAGGAGAAAGAATGTGAAGAAGAAAAGGACGAGAAGAGATTTCATATTATTGCATCCCAAGATCATGTACAACAGTATACTATTAAACATGTATACAAAATAAATTACAAACTGATAGATTCCACAGGAAATTAAAATGAAAAATATTTTACATATACACAAATTTAAACCCCTCCAAAAAATCATCTGAACCAGCATAATTCAGTACCGAATGGTTGCATTTCTACCATCTTCTTTGGAGACTTTGCCTTCCCTTACATTGGCTGCTGATGCAGACTGTGCTCGTGCAGCCAAGCTTCCTTTTCCTGTTGGGTTTCCAGCTTCTGCCTCTTTATGCTGTATGCTATAACAAACCATAATTTCCACTTTTATCAAAAAAGAAAAGAAAATATTATTAACTATTGGTGTATTTGTTCTCTGTCACTGTGTATATGCATTTGGAATTTTGGACTCCTTTTATTGGGACCTATTCATGTACATATCTATTTTATTTAAATTAATTGTTTCTGAAACTTGTTTTTAAACTAATTGTTTCTATGATAATTTGTTCTTCTCTTTTATACAACTCTTCTTTATGGAGTATTATAGCTTTCTATTAGACAGCCTCAATGCTTTATATATACTCTTCTGTGTAGAATACTAAAATCTAACAGCTTTCTATTCTCTATTCTATAAGTTTTTGTATGTGGAGATTATAACAGTTTTCTATTCTTTATACCCCATAAGCTATGAAAGAGATTAAGGGCAAATTACAATTTTGCATCTTCTGGGGTGATTGGTCTCCCACCAATATCTCTTCTTTCATCAGCTTCTCGCCCACCAAATTGTGCAACACCTTCAGAGATGCCTGGATCTGGCTGGTCCCTGCAATTCATACAACATTTAAAGACAGTAAACCAGCCATAAATGCTAATAAGTCCAGTAAATTTTATCTTAAATGAGTACCTAAGAGGTTAAAATCCTAATCAAGAGTCAAAATCCCCAACTTCATAAAATATGGGTGCTTATTCCTTTAGGAGGTCTGTCATAAGTTTTAGCATTAGGATTATTCTGGTGTAATTAAAATGATTACAATATCAAAGCAGCCTATAAATGCTCGCATGAATGAAATAGAATACATTGAAGCTTGATCTATGTCTAGGGGACATTCAAATTGGATCTAACCAAAATATATTCACGTTATAATTGAAATGGGAATGTAGGGTGAATTGAGTGGTCATCAGGAATCTGCTGAGTGCAGAGTGCAATTGCTAACATCATAAGGAATGAAGTTGGAATAATTTTTCGGACAACTCTGGCATAATGGATATAGTGATTTGGACAACTCTGGCATAATGGGTTTCTAATTTTAAAGTGTTTCAGTCTAAGGCTGCTTGTGCTCCATAAGAGATGAAGCTGGGATAGTGCCCAGAACAACTTTGATGCAATGGATACATACCTAAGTGTTGCAGCCTAAAGATCCTACTCCATAATAGATGAAGCTGGGATAGTGTTGGACAACTTTTGTACAATGGATATGTACTTAAGTGTTTCAACCTAAAGCTCGTACTCCATAAGAGATATAGTGCTGGACAACTCTAGTGCAATGGATACCTACCTAAGTTTTTCAACTTTAGGTCGTACTCTATAAGAGATGAAGTTGGGATTGGATACCTACCTAAGTTTTTCAGCTTTAGGTTGTACTCTATAAGAGATGAAGTTGGGATAGTGCTTGACTCTGGTGCAAATCAATAGATACCTAAGTTTTTGAGTCTAAGGTTCGAACTCTATAAGAGATGAAGCTGGGATAGTGCCTAAAGCTTGTACTCTATAAGAGATGAAGCTGGGATAGCTCGGATAGTACTGGACAGCTTTGGTGCAATGGATGCATTTCTAAGTGTTTCAACCTAAAGCTCATGTTCCATGACTTGAATGGCTAAATGATTATGTGGGAAGCATGACTTGAATAGCTAAAATGAATGCATACCTAAGTGTTTCAAACTAAGGGTCATGTTCCATATCTAGATAGCTAAAAACAATTACATCTAGATAGCTAAAACTGATTACGTGGGAAGCATGACTTGAATAGCTAAAATGGATGCATTCCTAAATGTTTCAACCTAAGGCTCGTGTTTCATGTCTAGATAGCTAAATGATTATGTGGGAATAATGACTTAATAGCTAGGGGAAGAGCACCAATAGATAACATAGTTCCAATAGCTGTCACCTTATTGTCATGTTGACCCCCAATAGCCGTCATAGTGAAAACATCATTAATAAATTTGTTTTGTACCAATAGTCGATCATTTTTTGTAATTAATTGGCCCATTTGTGCACAACCATTGAAACATTTGTCCCATTTGTGTACCACTATTGGGACATTTGTGCACCACTACTAGCGATTTTGAGTTGACGGTTATTGGAACATCTTTAGTTAGGTAGCAGGTGACACTTTAAAATGTGTACTTTTTGACTTTTGTGTAACTGATTCCACAGCGTGCATCGTTACTACCCAGAAGCCAGATCAATAGCTATAAACAGTTATGTCACATACGAAAACAACTAAAAAAAATCAAAATCCGTTGTACCATTTAGGATCTGTGGATGCGCGAAGTTAGCTATAATGGCTACCGGTGCTCTTCCCCTAACTGATTTTGTGGGGTTGATTTTCTTTAAGGAGAAAGGATAGTACCCTATACAACTCTGGTGCAACAGATACATACCTAAGTGTTTCAACCTAAGGCTGAAGGTTCTAGATAGCTAAATGGCTAACTGATTTTGTGGGATTGATATTCTTAAGGAGCAGGAATAGTGCCCTGGACAAGCCTTGAACGGATACATACTTAAGTGTTTCAACCTAAGGCTTGTGTTTCATATCCAGATAACAAAACGATTACAAAATGAATGATTATGTGAGAAGAACGATATGAATGATTATGTGAGAAGAACGATATGATCAGCTAAACGATTTAGTGGGATTAAGATTCTTATGGAACAGGAATAGTGCACTGGACAACTCTGGTGCAATAAATATATACCTAAGTGTTTCAATCTAAGGCTGAGAAACTCTCACGACTCGAGTAACTAAACGATTTTGTGGGATTGATATAAATGTAGGGCTTAAATTTGTATTGTAATTAAAATAAATTATGGTCAGAAAGAAGATGAAGATAAATATATACCTAAGTGTTTCAATCTAAGGCTGAGAAACTCTCACGACTCGAGTAACTAAACGATTTTGTGGGATTGATATAAATGTAGGCCTTAAATTTGTATTGTAATTAAAATAAATTATGGTCAGAAAGAAGATGAAGATACTTGGATAAAATAGGGAAGATACCAGCATGATCTAATATCTGCAAATATTCAATTTGTACTGTAACTAGAATATTAACACTTCTTCTTAAAGAAAATATCAAGTGCGCTTTACACAAAAAGATCTCCTATACTCACTCTGGTACACTAAACTCCTATCCACCACTTTAGGAAAGTGCCTTTATGTTTAAAATCCAATAACCCATAAGCATTGCCATAAAAACCCATCCTAATTTCCTGATATAATCAAGCATTCTGTACCTGCGCAATTTTGGGGGAGCATCTGGAGTCTTAGGCACCGCATGACCTTCCTTGTCCTCAACCCAAGCAACCGCTTTGCCCTGCTTTCCTTCTTCCTGGATGTGACCACCCTCTGAAATTCTCTCCCTCTGTTCTCTATAGGCCTGTACTTTGTCTTCATCTTCAGAAAGAACACCAGGCCTATTTGAAAGAACAGCAGGCTTGTTTTCTGCCTTGCTACCAGCTATTCCTTTATCTGGCATCTTGCTTGCCATTTTTAACACCCTGCACACAATGATGTTCTACAATTCCTTTTCAAATTCATGCATATAAACCTAAAACAGAATACAAATATAGTGCTTTTGCTGTTGGGCAGATGATTACTCATGGTGCCACGTTTGGTAGTACGTGTTACCATGCAATTCACATCTGATTTACCTGTTTACTTAGTAAATTTTATTAAGGGTCTGTGCAACATTATATATATATATAATAAAATAAAATAATAATACAGAGCTACTCTTGTGGGCAGCAAACTGTCCATGGTGATATTGATATTAACTGCATTGCACTGTCAATAGATGCAATCGGTCGGTCGGTCGGTGTATGGAGAAGTCAGTGTTAAAAATAAATTCTGTGTTGTTTATTTACAGCTTAAAATCCATATTAATGTATGAGAGTTAAAAAACTATTTAAGTGAATAATTATGTCAGTTCCTTATCTTGATCAGACTTTCAGGTGTTTGGAATTTAATCATGTTTTTTGTCTGAAATATGGAGCAGATCTCCAGTTAGCATGAAATCAGTTATTAATTTAGAAGATTTTTTAATGATTTTTCTTCTTCTTTGTTTTCAGAGGCCCAAGAACATGTCGAAGGAGACTCTAGTATATGCAATCAAATGTATCAATATTCCAGGCATAACATTTAAAAGGGCCATCCCAAATATGAGAAAATTACTATTTAATATCTTGCAGTGGGTATGACGATGTATATTCATGGATGGAGAAAAAATTGTCATAAGCAAGAATCCAGTTGCAAAATATAGAATAAAAAGTCTGTATGTTATTTAATTGAATTAGAGAAAATTTTAAGAGGTATGCACAATTTTAAATGTAAGTTTATCTTTAAAAATGATAAATAAAAATGGTAAATGGAATCAAATCAATTTAATGTCATTATATATAGCAACATGATGATACAAATTAAGTTGTAATAGTTACGAAGTTTAAAGTCATAGGAGGGTCCTCATCATCAAGGTGACCCACCTTCTATGAGGAAAATACCTTCCACCATCAATATGCTCCCATCCCAACAAACATTAGCTTCATTCTCTTGTTGTTGAATTGATAGAACCAATGTATCTTGATCTTTAGTTTGAACATTGTGAGGAAAAATAACCATATCTAATTAAGAGACTTCATCATATTTGTACCTATGGTGATGAGAAGATGTTGAGAAGGGATTGCTAGCATGGGGTAGACACCAACCAATCTAACATATGTGGGGAGGACACAAACCTACATGTTTTTTAATTGGTGGAGGTGAATACCACTCTCTATAACTCTTAAAACAACACTTGTAGGAGCTAGAGAAACCATGCCTTTAGTCCATTTAGGTTGACTTGTTTTCAAGAAACAACATAGGGATACATGTGTCACTAGACAGAAAGAATTATCCTAAAGGTTCACCAAAGTCTTAAAATATGTCACCTCCAGAGCCACTTTACTAACATAAACCTAAATCAACATTAACACACTTGAAATTGTTAAAGTAGTATCGTAATCCAACTAAACTTTCAATATGTTTTTTCTATAATATCCTAATTTCTAAGTATGAGATGTCTAGGTCACTTGAATCTAGCTATCTTAGGTGAGGCTTCATTCTTTTTCATGTTGCCATGCATTTTCTTCATCCTCTACTTTTCATCTTCTAGGATTTTCCTTCTATTGTTTTTTAGGTTTTCCTTTAGTATGGTACCATTTACTTCATTTCCTTAATCACTTGGTTCCATGTGCTTTAGACCCCTAAGGTTTCTCATCCATGTTATACCTCTTTTTAACCCCTAATTCCTAATGTATTCACATTTCAACATAGATTTCCTTATTCATCTACCTATCTACATCATTTCCACTTTCAAGATTTACCCATATTTGAGAAATTTGGACTTTCCTTTGCTAAAGTCCCTTTCCTTAGTTCTTTGCACCTCCACTTTTAGATCTCTTATCTCTTATGAGAATTTAGAGCTATGTTTCCCTCATTACACTCCATCTAAATGAATTGGTTTCATATATCCTCGATCCTTACAATATCGAGTATCCTTGAGTCTCAAATTTAGTTGTATCATGGGCTTTTAGACTTTTCCCTACCAACATACCTATAAGGTATCTAGTATCGAAAAACCCCAAACCCCACTAACCTAATAGAATTCTAGGGTGTCCTTTCACTCATCACTCTAGTATTAAGTACGTCATTTCCTTGACCCCTAATCCACACTCCTTCCTATACAACAAGTATCCATAAATCATAATCCCTACTCTTTCTTATATCAAGTTTGCATGTACTCCTACCATCATCACCACATCATATGACCTAAAGGAGCCTATCAAAAAATATTTATTTACCTCCTAAAACCCCTATTATTGTTGTAATATTATTGAGAACCTCTCTCATGCAACCAACATGAACAAGTCCTCCTACACCAAACCCACATCTCGTTATCTTCTCCTATTCCATCTTTCCTCCAATGTTAGTGCTACTTTTGGCTATATCATAGTTCATTTTTTATGCATGCACCATGCCAACATGTCACGTACACATTTTTGGCACTAGAGGCCTAAACTAGATATTAGAGTTTCTTTTGGTTTAAGTACCACATTTTTACGGCACTTATGCTAGACCCATGAGAATATTCTAGCACATTTGTGGTGTTGCATAGTGTTGGCACAAGTACCACATTTAGATTATACCTATGCCAAGCCTCAAAGCATCTTCTAGTGAAAATGTGACTCCTACATAGAACCTACACCAAACCCCATCCCATCTTATTATTTCCATGGCTATCCAGTTCATGCACAAAACACATACTATTTTAGCACAAGTGTCACACTAACATGATACATAAGCCTAACTCTCAATCCTCAATCTTGACATAAAATTTGAAATATTTTCCCTCACTTGTATGGATGCTATTTATACTACACAAATATCCCTTCCAAATTTTTCCCTTCTTCCTCGCTAACCTACTAAAAAAGATACCAAAATCAAAATAATAACAATATAAACATTGTTGGGGTAGAACAAGTACCACTGATTCTTGTGCTATAGGTTGTAGAAACTTTTGCATGATGTCTCTTTAATATTCTACCTAAATTGCCTCCAACTTCCCTTTTTTCTCCAAATATCTTATTACCTTAATTGAAAAAAGTAAAAGTGAAAATTTTACCTCCTTTCTTCTTTTATCCCCCTTTTTCCTACCAAAACCTTACTTTTCCCTCTTTCACCTTTTCTTTTTCTGTTTTCTTTTTCACCCTCCTAAGTCCTCTCTTCCTTTTAAGAGACCCCCAAACCCCATTTAGCCCATCAACTCTCTTGAGAGGGCATCAACACACTCTTTTCTCATCACATTTATTTTGGGTGGCTAGGGTAGCTTGCCATGAAATATTTTTCTTCAGAATTATGCATCTCATTTTAGTCACAACCCCATATCACAAAGTGAAAAAATGCAGAAACCCCAAATGAGTATATGCACAAAGTTGTGGCACCAAAAAGGTGCCAAAATTTTTTTTGCCCAAAAGAAGCCATTTGGCAAGCACCAAATGTTTGCATTGCATGAACTCTCTCTCTCTCTCTCTCTCTCTCTCTCTCTCTCTCTCTCTCTCTCTCTCTCTCTCTCTCTCTCTCTCTCTCTCTCCTAACAAGAATATATACATGAATTATAATATTGGAAAGATGTTTGAGAGTGGTTTCAGATATCTAAGAGTTATAATGTAGATTATTGGTTTTAGAAGATCATATAAGTATTCAAACAACCAAATTTTAGTAATCAACATGCTTCTATCATCATTCTCTCACTCTCTTTATCTCCACCAAAATCTAGACCTATACATCTCTATTTGTCCTCTCTCCTCCAAGATCTAGCATCTCTTATCCTTCACTCACTACTATATGTCTTCTCTCTCTCTTTACACAACCCCCTTGTTGAATGTTCGGACAACTGAGAGGGTCAGTGAATCAGTTGTCAATTAAACTTTAAAATTCTTTCATAGATCTAGAATAGTCAACATATGAATTATTTAACATGAACAAATGTAAACATGAAAGCATACATATACACAAAGAAATCATACACAATGAACACCAGATATAATGTGGAAAACCCAAGAAGGGAAAATCCATAGAGATCATTAGTTCTCAATATATAACACCTGTCAAGGTGACACCGGTTAAGGTGATTTTAAAAAATTAGGTGACTTACTGCTAGATTGCTCATTGTCGAAAGAGAACGAAATAAAAGAAAATTTACCACTGTGATACAACTACCACAAACAGCAATGCCAAAATAACCGAGTTGGTACCTAACAACACACTACACACCTTCACACAACTTCTTACATCAATCATGAGTTAGATTTAGCTTTTCAATCTCACATATCCTCCATACCTCAGTCATTTGCTTATACTGTCCTCCTGACTACATAACCATCCAAGTCGACCAGAACATAAATTTGAAATAGGTCTGTATACACATAAAAATGGCTATGAGCAATTAAATACATATTTTATATTTATTTAATATTTATTCTTCTATTAAATAGTTAATATGAAAAGATTAATTTATTTAATTCATTTCGTGTCTTTCTATTAATTTATTCATCTATCATATTCCTCTAATTAATTAAATATCTAAATATTTAATTATTTTTTTAATCAGTTAATTAAATATCTAATATTTCATTATTCCTCTAATCATTTAAATATCTAATATTTAATGGTTATTCTTCTATCCTATAGTCTCAAATATTAAATAATTCTTAATTATTTAATGTCTTTTCCAACTCATTCTTCCATCTCCTCTTCATCTTCCCTTTGCCAACTCATCAATCATGTGGTTAAAGATATTAATATTTCTTAAATATTAATTCATCATTTATCTCCAACTTCCAAATTTAATGAAATATTGTGTACGTACACATATTTATTAACCTTCTTCTATATTCTCTCCAACATCCCTACATCTTAGGAAGGACTTGAGTCCACTTGTCCTCTCATGCATAAATCTTCTCCAACCATCCCTAGATTCCCTCAGTCAGCAACCCAATCAAGGTGAGATGAGTGACACTTGTCTTCTTCTTCCCCCTTTCTCTCAACCTTCACATTTGCTCACAGTCATCCAAATCTGCAGATCTGATCATGACCATTGATCCAGGCCACATCATCTTATCCTCTCAAAGTTTATAAAATCAGGAGTTTGAGTTGAGAAAGAGTTACTCTTCAAATTAGTCTTCAAGTGGGTTTTCAAGTTAATCATTTGTGAAAACTTATGCATCCATGAGTTTTAATCTTGAAGCAATTTAGCAATTTAACATTTGGCATTTAGCATAATCATTTAGCTTTAAATCATTTGCATTGCATATCATAGTATCAATTAACTATCAGTTATCGGTCCATTCTTCATATGCCATCTTGGAAGCTACCAGTGCTTGTCTGAGAGCAAATCATCTGCAACCAGGAACAGTGGAGTTAGGGCACAATGAGACTTAAATCATGAAGGTAATATGGTTTTTATTTTAATAATTCATTTCATGTAGTTTCATTGGTTGAGTTTGGATTTCTTGTAGCATTTCCTTTGTATTTTGTGAAACTAATATGTTCCAGGTAGTAGTCTGATGATGAAATTCAAGTCAACACATTTTGGTGCCCACCGTGGGGCTAGAGCTTCACATATATCTTTCTAATATCCTGTCTAGTTCTCACAAAAACAAATTTAACACATTTGTAATCCAGATTCAGGCCTGTGTGAGTTTTAACAATGCTTTTATTTGATAGGTTAGTGCTTTTGTCCTTCAGGTTAGCACATTTGTCATTAGGTTAGCAGTTTTGCCTGTAAATCAATGCATTTAATCTTCAGAACAACGCTTTTGTCCTACAAGTTAACGAATGTTGTCATTTAGATTAGCGCTTTTGTCAGTGATTTATTGCTTCTTAGTCCGCAGAGTAGCGCTTTTGTATCATAGGTTAGTGTTTTTGTCCTTTAGGTTAGCACTTTTGAGGTGAAAAACAACACATTTGTTAGGATAACGCTTTTATTTGCAACTGACAAAATTTTCTTGCAGGTCCGAATGTCCAAGAATCGAAATTTTCAAACTACTGACATGTCTATGTGCAACATTATTTCTAAGAAAATTTCATGCATTTCCTCACCTAGTAAATTAAGAGCTCTATTTTGGAAAGTAACACATCATATCTTGCTCATTTAGCCTAACTAAGGGCATAAATTGACAGCATGCAACTTGCATTTTGAGTGACTTCTTTAAAGTAGTTGCACATAGATTTTAGAAGGCTAAAATAAACTTGTGTTTTCCATTCTTGATGAAGTAGTAGGTAAGTATGCTCTCACCCTCATTCAGTGATCAGAAAACCAGACCTACTTTATTTTATGTGTAACCTTTAGAGGGAACGCCTTCTCGAGCTAACTTGAGGGGGCTAGTGAGAGGGGAACGATCCAAAGTGGAAACGATCTAATACTGAGTCCTTCCAATCCACTCTAAATAAATTATGTTTGCGAAGAAAGTCACAAGAAACATGTGTTGATAAGTTCAAACTGACACTATGTTTCCCCATAAACCCTATGGAGCGTAACCTCTATAGGTTGGGAACCTTCTATATTTACAGAGCTGAAAGTGTCACATGTATGGTCACATAACCAGAAGCCTTTACTAAAAACCACTTGTACTAGTTTCCAAAATCCTTCTAATTATTGGCGTAGGAGGTCGGACCTCTGAAGCGGCTCACACACATATGGTTCTTAGTAGAGATATAAAGTTTTCCATGGGGAGTTTTCATGGAAACTGGTGCTTGGCTACCCCGGAGAAGTGATTGTCGAGGGTGGAGCCAATGGGATCAAGCATCTAAATATTTACTTTGAATAGTGTAGCCTCGGGGGAAACTGGTGCAAGAGCACCCTTCCAAGGGCTCCCACTATTTTTTTTTTATTGTGTTTTTGCTTCCTAATGAATCCATTGTATATAGAATAAGAGCCATGTGCTCATCGGTCCTAGTTAAGGTCCTAGTTGAGGTCCTAGGGTCATGAGTCAAAAGTTGAGTTTTTTTGGAAATAGAGGGTATGTGTGTCTTTGAGGTGTTTAGGGGTCCTTCTTAGCATGTTCGTGTCCTTAGGTTTTCCCAATATGGGTCTAGGAGTCGAGAAAAGCAACATTGAGAAAGTTGCTCAAAAGTTGCAAAAGTTGCATGACAACTTTTTCACCATGAGGTCAAAATCTTTAATGTGGCATGGACAACCCTAATATGGGAACAAAAATTGAGGAAAAGGTGCTATAAGTAATAACAAACCCTAAGTTAAGGGGTTGGATGTCAAATATTGTACGACCCAAGCAAAGTGACTTGACTGTGACTGCAGTTTTGTTGCCAGTCGACACAAATGGAGTAAAAGAAGAATGTTTATGGATTGATTTTCATGCAAAACTATGTGGAGTGTCTTGTATGGTGTGTTCACTTTCATTTTGAAAAATTATATTAGGTTTTGGTTTGTAAGTGAGGTGTGTTTGTAAATATTTTGTAAGTTGCAATCTCTCTGTCCAGTTTTGGACTGGTTTGAATAAATGGGTTCATAACTCCATTCCCGATTGTGGATTCACTATGAAACCATGGGAATGAGAGTAAAAACCCTGTACTATAGTTCAATGCAAGCAGGGCCCTTGAAAATGCAAGGAGGCCAACTAAAGACCCATTCCTAGGCAAGACTGGATAGTGCCCGGCTAGGAAGGGTTAAGTTGTAGAGGTCTTGGAGAGCAAGGAAGGTTAGAGGAGGAGGCACCCTCTAGAGGAGTTGTAGAGGGGTAAGTGGAGTACCATTGGTGTGAAGGAGGAGCTTCCACCAATTCAAACAAGGTGGCAAGAGCATCAAACCCACACTGTGACCCTGGCAGGCCTAGAAAACCCTCCTAAAAACCCTTAAAAACCTCAAAATCCACCTAGGGAAATGTAAACCTGGAAAATACTTGAGTACTTGCCAAATGAATAGAAGGTCTTTTGGGAAGTTTCAAAAGAAAGTGCATCATTTGTGAGAGGGAGCCCTAAAGGACTGGGTAGGAGGCCTAATTGGTCTTAATCCTTGTAGCCCTATTTTGTAGGCAAAACACAAAATAGTGAAATCGGTAAGGGGTTGGAAGCTTGAAACCTCTTGGGGGCACATGAATGGGTGGAGAAACCATGAAATAGACCTGACCTAACCTTTCTAAGACCTAGGAAGGTGTGGAACAAGCCTAACCCTTATTGGCCTAAGTAAGGGTTTCTTGAATCTCATGAGTAGGTGAGACCTTAGGAGTAGTTTTGCAACTTGTTGGTGGGTGGATTGGGCAAGGTCAAGGGATTCCATAAGTAAGGGAAGTCCTAGAGACACTAGGGTGTGGTTAGAACACCTGGTGATCCAAGGAAAGGATCCAAGAGCATAGACTAGGCTAGTCTTTCCCAAACCCCATCCCATCAGATTGGTATCAGAGCAAGTTAAAGATTTGTTGGACTGTGTATGTCTCTATATACTAGTGAATCAGTAGGGGAGAGTAGAATGGTCACTAATGCAGAGCTGGCTAGGGAGGTAGAAGAGAAGAAGGAGAAGAATAAACTCCTTGAAGAAGCTATGAGTGAGATAAGGATAAACTGCAGGAAGTGGTGGATCAAAGGACACAAGGACCTTGGGGTGAAGACACCAAAGATAAAGGCAAGAAAACCATTGACATAGATGACATTATACCTAAACCATATCCCTTGTTTAATAAAGAACCATTTGTAAAGGCTATTAAGGCATTGAACACCAAAGCTTTTGAAGGATTGCCACATTTTAGTGGAAGGATGGACATTGACACTGTCATGGGATGGATTGAGGGCATGGAAAACCACTTTGAGTGTGAGGGAGTGATAGAGGCTCAAAAGGTTAAGGTTGCCAAATCAAGATTAAGGGGAGCAACTTTAACATGGTGGAAGTACCTGCAAGAAGAGAGAGTTAGCATGGGGAAGCTACCTATTGCCAATTGGAAGGCCATAGTGAGTAAGATCAAGGAGAACTACTTACCAGAGGATTATGAAGTTCAAATTCATAAGAAGAGATAGGGATTGAAGAAAAAAGACCTTGATATGACCTCCTACACTGAAGAATTTCAAAAACTTTGTCTTAGATCCAAAGTCCAAGAAGATGAATCTATTAAGGTGGCTAGGTATCTAAGTGGCCTAAAGTGGAACATTCAAGAGGAGATAAGCCTATGGAATGCTACTACTGTTCAAAATGTCATCAGCTTGTTGTTAAGGTGGAAGAGAGGAACAAAAGGAAAGGAGACTCCAATAACAGGGGTAGAGGCAGAGGTAGAGAACAAATGAATCACCGAGGTGGTTACCAAAGCAAGGCAAATGAGCAGAGGAACCAAGGAGAAGCCAAGTTGACTGAACATGGCAGTGAAACCAATCTTAGAGGGGGCCATTCTAGAGGAAGAGGTGCACAAGGTGGTCCAAGTAGGGGTAGAGGTACCAGCAGAGGTAACTCCTACTTTGCAACTATGAAGTGTTACAACTGTGGACAATTGGGACACTCGGCATATAGATGCCCTGACAAGCCTACATCATCCAATAGTTCAAAGAGAGTTGCTTATGCACATGAAGACTCTTCAAATAGCAAGACACCTGAGGTGGACCATATTGAATCAGAGATTGGAGAAAATCTGATGTTCAATAGGGTCTTGATAAGACAGCCAGTCAAGAATGAACCTAAGCATAGGAGAGCATTTTTTAGGGTGAGATGCAAGATTCTTGGTAAAGTCTGCAAGGTGATAGTTGATTCAAGGTCAATTGATAACATAATTTCAAAGGAGGTAACTAAGAAGTTGAAACTCACAAGGATACCCCACACTAACCCATACAAGGTGACATGGTTGAATCATGAGCAGAGTGTGCTAGTCAATGAACAGACTTGGGTAGAGTTTTCTATTGGAGGATACAAGGATAAGATCCTTTGTGATGTGTTGCCCATGGATGTTTGTCACCTATTGCTAGGTAGACCTTGGCAATTTGATAGGAAGGTGATCTATGATGGAGAGAAGAACTCCATTTCCTTCAAGAAGGACAGCAAGACCTTTAAGATTAGTCTTTGACAAAGAATGAAGAGGAAACTTCAAGAACACCTAGTGTCTTATTGGCTACTGGTAAAGAGTTCTTACACTTGCTACATGAGGAGGAGATAGTGAAGTGTGCCATCTTTGTGAGTCCAAAGGAGGAAGAAGACAAGTTGCAGGAAGAAGTACCCAAGGAGGTGAAACAAATGTTGCAAGAGTATAAGGACATAGTGAGTGATGGAGCACATGCAACACTCCCACCAAGAAGGTCTATAAGTCATCAAATAGACTTTGTTCCCAGAGAATCCCTACCTAACAAAGTTGCATATAAGCTCACACCTAACCAAAACAAGGAAGTAGCAAGGCAAGTGCAGGAGTTATTGGAACAAGGACTGATTAAGAAGAGCATCAGCCCATGTACAGTCCCAGTAGTGCTAGCATCAAAGAAGGGAGGCAAGTGGAGACTTTGCACTGACTCAAGGGAAATCAATAGGATCACCATAAGGTATAGGTTTCCTATTCCAAGAATAGAGGATTTGATGGACTGTTTAGGAGGTGCTATGTATTTTACCAAGTTGGACCTTAAAAGTGGTTATCACCGGATTAGAATCAAGGAGGGTGATGAGTGGAAGACTGCTTTCAAGACCACATAAGGGTTGTATGAATGGCTTGTGATGCCATTTGGACTCACCAATGCCGCAAGCACCTTCATGAGGTTGATGAATGAGGTGTTAAAGGATTTCACGGGTAGGTTTGTGGTGGTGTACCTAGATGACATTCTCATCTATAACAGAACCAAAGAGGAGCACCTTGAGCATTTGAGGTTAGTCTTAGAGAGGTTACATGAGGAGAAGTTATCCATCAACCTAGAGAAGTGTGACTTCTTGAAGCAAGAGCTGGTCTACTTAGGATTTGTGGTGTCTAAGGGAACCTTGAAGATGGATCCAAGAAAAGTGGAGGCAATCTTGAATTGGCTTGCACCTAGAACAGGGACTGAAGTTAGGAGTTTCCATGGTTAAGCCCAATTCTATAGAAAGTTTGTGAGGAACTTTAGTGGCATATGTGCACCAGTCCTTGACACCATAAAAGGAGGCCTCAAAACTAAGTTTAGATGGACTGAGCAGGTTGACAAAGCATTCCAATTGTTGAAGCAAGAAGTAGCCACAAAACCTATACTTCTCCTACCTACCTTTGATAAGCTATTCACATTGGAGTTTGATGCAAGTGGAATTGCAGTAGGGGGTGTATTGAGTCAAGAGGGAAGACCTATGGCATTTTTCAGTGAGAAGCTCAATGAAGCAAAGAAGAAGTACTTAGCCTATGACCTAGAGTTGTATGCATTAGTGTAGTCTCTAAAGAAATGGAGGCATTGCCTACTTCCAAAGGAATTTGTGGTGTTCACAAACAACCAGGCATTGAGTTACATTAACACTCAAGATAAGCTTAGAAATAGGCATTTGAAATGGATGGAATACCTCCAATCCTTCACCTTCACCATCAAGCATAAGAAGGGGCAACTCAACAAAGTGGCAGATGCTTTAAGCAGGAAGTTGTTGACAGTTCAAGAACTACAGTTGCAGAGCATAGGAATAATAGGTTTGAAGGACCTCTATGAAGGAGATGAAGACTTCTCATCAGCTTATAAGGTTTGCAAGGAGTTTGAGAACCATTTCCATGGTGAGTATGCAGATTACACTCTCCAAAATGGTCTCTTGTTCAAGGGTAATCAGTTGTGTGTGCCAAGAGGATCCATGAGGGAAAACCTCATCCAAGAGAAACACAATGACAGTTTAAGTGGACACTTTAGAGTCAAAAAAACCTTGGACTTAGTACAGAGGTACTACTATTGGCCCAAGTTGCCAAGAGATGTGAAGAGGTATGTGGAGCAATGTGGTGTGTGTCAAAGAGCAAAAGGAGGATCAAGCAATGCTGGTCTCTATCAACCATTACCGGTCCCAAATAGGCCTTGGGAATGCATAAGCATGGACTTTGTAGTAGGACTTCCCAAGACAAAGACAGGTATGGACAACATCTATGTGGTAGTACATAGATTTTCCAAGATGAGCCATTTCATTCCATGTAAGACTAAACATGATGCTAGCTATGTTGCACATCTCTTCTTTAAAGAGATTGTTAGGATTCATGGACTCCCTTTAAGCATTGTTTCAGACAAGGACAACAAGTTCATGGGCCATTTTTGGCAAACATTATGGAGGAGACTTGGAACTAACCTCTCATTTAGATCAGCTTACCATCCACAAACTGATGGTCAAACTGAAGTCATCAATAGGGTGTTAGGCAATTTGTTGAGGTGTTTAACTAAGGAGTATGGACAGACATGGGACCTAATCATTCCTCAAGCAGAGTATGCATATAATGATAGTGTAAATAGGACCACTAGGAGAAGTCCTTTTGAGGTTGTTTGTGGTAGACATCCAAGAGGAGTGTGTGAACTTAGGGAACTTGGTTCCATGGAGATGCAGAGTGGGCAAGCAGAGGACTTCACTCAAACCATCAAGGAAGTTCAAGAGCAAGTCAAGAAAGCCATCCTTGAATCCAGTCAAAAACTGAAGGTCAAAATGGATGAGAAAAGGAGAGAGGTTTAGTTCAAGGTGGGTGACTTTGTGATGGTCCATTTGAGAAAAGCTAGGATGCAAAGTGGTAAGCCTACCAAACTGCAAATAAAGAGGGTAGGACCTTGTAGAATTCTGGCAAAATATGGTGAGAATGCCTATAAGGTTGAACTTCCTTCAGACTTAGCCATTTCACCAGTCTTCAATGTTGCTGATATGATCATGTACAAGGGTGAGATAGAAGGGCAGACTGAGAACCAAGCCAAGGTACTACAAGACTTGGATGTGAATTCCTTACCTCAAGTGAAGCAGCCTATAGCAGAAGAGATCTTGGAGTCAAGGGTGAAGAAGTCTACTAGACACCAGGTCTATATGGAGCACTTAGTGAAGTGGGCAGGTCAACTTGTATCTGAAGCTACTTGGGTAGAGGAGAGAAAGTTCAAGAAGCTTGGCATTGATCTGGCTCTTCTCACTCCCCTAATTCCTTAGTTTGTTGCAAAGGGGGAGTATGGTGTAGGAGAACCCTTCTAAGGGCTCCCACCATTTTTTTTTTATTGTGTTTTTGCTTCTCAATGAAGCCATTGTATATAGAATAAGAGCCATGTGCTCATTGGTCCTAGTTAAGGTCCTAGTTGAGGTCCTAGGGTCATGAGTCAAAAGTTGAGTTTTTTTGGAAATAGAGGGTATGTGTGCCTTTGAGTTGTTTATGGGTCCTTCTTAGCATGTTGGTGTCCTTAGGTTTTCCCAATATGTGTCTAGGAGTCAAGAAAAGCAACATTGAGAAAGTTGCTCAAAAGTTGCAAAAGTTGCATGACAACTTTTTCACCATGAGGTCAAAATATTTAATGTGGTGTGGACAACCCTAATATGGGCACATAGACTGAGGCAAAGGTACTATAAGTAATTGCAAACCCTAAGTTAAGGGGTTGGATGTCAGATATTGTACGGCCCAAGCAAAGTGACTTGACTATTACTGCAGTTTTGTTGTCAGTAGACACAAATGGAGTAAAAGAAGAATGTTTATGGATTGATTTTCATGCAAAACTATGTGGAGTGTCTTGTATGGTCTGTTCACTTTCATTTTGAGAAATTATATTAGGTTTTGGTTTGTAAGTGAGGCGTGTTTGTAAATATTTTGTAAGTTGCAATCTCTTTGTCCAGTTTTGGATTGGTTTGAATAAATGGGTTCATAACTCCATTCCCCATTGTGGAATCACCATGAAACCATGGGGAATGAGAGTAAAGACCCTGTACAATAGTTAAATGCAAGCAAGGCCCTTTAAAATGCAAGGAGGCCAACTAAAGACCCATTCCTAGGCGAGACTGGACAGTGCCCGGCTAGGAAGGGTTAAGTTGTAGAGGTCTTGGAGAGCAAGGAAGGTCAGAGGAGGAGGCACCCTCTGGAGGAGTTGTAGAGGGGTAAGTGGAGTACCATTTGTGTGAAGGAGGAGCTTCCACCAATTTAGACAAGGCAGCAAGAGCATCAAACCCACACTGTGACCCTGGCAGGCCTAGAAAACCCTCCTAAAAACCCTTAAAAACCTTAAAATCCACCTAGGGAAATGTACAGACACTTGGAGGCCTAAAACCTAGAAAATCCTTGAGTCCTTGCCAAATGAATAGCAAGTATTTTGGGAATTTTCACAAGGAAGTGCATCATTTGTGAGAGGGAGCCCTGAAGGATCGGGTAGGAGGCCCTAATTGGTCTTAATCCTTGTAGCCCTATTTTGTAGGCAAAACACAAAATAGTGAAATTGGTAAGGGGTTGGAAGCTTGAAACCTCTTGGGGGCACATGAATGGGTGGAAAAACCATGAAATATACCTTACCTAACCTTGCTAAGACCTAGGAAGGTATGGAACAAGCCTAACCCTTATTGGCCTAAGTAAGGGTTTCTTGAATCTCATGAGTAGGTGAGACCTTAGGAGTAGTTTTGCAACTTGTTGGTGGGTGGATTGGGCAAGGTCAGGGGATTCCATAAGTAGGGGAAGTCCTAGAGACCCTAGGGTGTGGTTAGAACACCTGGTGATCCAAGGAAATGATCCAAGAGCATAGACTAGGCTAGTCTATCCTAAATCCCCATCCCATTAGAAACCCCATGTGAGATTCAACAATTATTGTCTCAACCTACCATAGGATTTGTACTTGCTTATGCATTTTGTTTTTCAAATATTGTGTTTTCTATGTCTATGACATGTTCAGAATGGTCAAAAATTGAAGAAAATCATCATCTAAAAATGAGCAAAAATGTAATAGCTTGCTGAAAGATTTGGAAAGAATCCTTGAAACATAGTCACAATAGTGCTTTCAAGCAACAAAATAGTGCTTTTATCCCATAAGTTAACACTCTTTACCACAAGAGTTAGCACAAAGGCTTTTTCATATCTAAAACAAAGCATATCAAACCAAAATTTCAGAATCAGTATCAAAACACTTCTTGAGTAGATTTGTCTTTAAACTATCATACATTTTCAAACTAGTTCAGTAACTAGGTCACCAATCCAACAAGATATTTCCAAAAAGGTTTCTATAAGCATAAAATATTCAACAAGCTACTGATTCAAACATCTTAAGTGCAAAAATCAGCATCATTGTCAAGTTTCTCATTAGGATATATCAAATCTTCTATCACAAAGCTTGATCAATCCATCTTGTGTTCATTATCTTGGATATATCTTTCCTATTTTGAACCTAGGTTATATCAAAATCAGAACTACACCAACATTGGAATCAAGCAAACTTGTAAACTATCATATGCTTATATAACTTTTAAGTATCGCCTTAAGAAAAGAAAACCTAGTTATAAAGCTACTTAGAAAAGAATAAGATTCTTGTATATCGATCGCAAGATCTTATTAAAACATAGGACATTCCTACACCGGTTTCATCACTGTTTACGTGGTTGCGGGACAGAATTTGATGGAGAAATTTTGCAAGGACGTGCTTTTCAACAAAGAGATGCTTTATCAGAATGAACAAACAATATTGGTAAAATTAACAAAGCATATCTTCCTAAACCAATAATCACCTATTGAGTTGTCTTTAGAAAACTTCAAAAATTTTGAAACAATCACATGCCAGTTTGGACTAGAGCTCAATACGAACAACTGAGAAAACAACAAAAATAATTGGAGGAAGAAAATAATCTGATGTTCCAAACTTTTGGGTATACGGTTGTTGATGAAGAAGCGATCAATAACACTGTTAGAGACCTTGAGCAAGATTTCAAATTTGATAGACTAATGGAAAAATTATTGGCAAAACAAAAAGAGAAATATATTTTGATGTTGGCAAAATCAGGAGCTAAATTACCACAAGACTTTAACATAGAAAGCTTGAAACAAGATGCGGAGGCAAGTAACACCCAAAACGTAGATGATACAAATAATCAAGATGTAAACAAAGAAAGTCATGAAGAGACAAGAAAAGAATGTGCTGACACAAGAAGAGAGTGTAGTGATAGAAGAATTTACGAAGAGACAACCTGAGAAACCATATGGATAATCCGTTATTAAACCTCACTCAACAAATGCAAACTATACAACAACAAATACAAGATATGCAGAATGGAACAAGCTCGAAGAAGTATTTATTGGAAGATATCTACCCATATTCTTTTGATAAAAGTCTAAATATGATACCATTTCCACAGCATTGCGAGATCCCTAAATATGACAAATACGATGGAAAATCTGATTCTCAGGATCACATTAAGGAGTTTTGTACTATGAGTATGGAATTTGTGCACGACAAGACTTACCTGATGCATCTTTTCCCTAGAAGTTTAAATGGAGAATCAATGGAATGGTTTTCAAGATTGCTGTTGAGATTGGTGAATAGGAATCCTGGTTTACATTACCAAGTACTCACCTTTCTCTGTCTGTCTTCAAGAATTGATGGCAATACAAATATCAATGCCTTTGATTGTTGCTGAGATTGGTAAATAGGAATCCTGGTTTACATTACCAAGTATTCTCCTTGCTCTGTCTGTCTTCAGCTTTCTACTGGTTCACCTAATCAGACACATAATTCTTCTCCTTAATCACATAATTCTTCTCCCCCTTTGACAATATTATCAAAGTGAAAGTTAAAAACATGTAATTCTTCTCTCACTATTCATCAATATCATTCTACAACTTGATGCTCCCCCTGTGGAATACATCCACTTCTTCATCAATCCATGTAAAATTCTGCAAGTGGTTCAGGGACTGATGTAATCAGCATCATGCTCAACTAAATTCATGAAGAGGGACAACCCCCATTTGACTTCTAAGATACTTGAAAATGGTCTTAGGTAGAAGTTTGGTAAAGATATCTGCAAGTTGCTCCTTGGTAGAAACATGCTCCAAGATGACATTTTTACATTAAAATTTTTCCCTCAAGAAGTGATATTTCAATTCAATGTGCTTAGTCCTTGCATGCAAAACAAGATTTTTTGAAATGTTTATTGCACTTGTATTATCACACAAAATCTTTATTGGTTATGAGATTTCCATCTTCAAACCTTCCAAAATGTGCCTCATTCACATAGCTTGTGTGCAATTCATATAAGTTGCTACATACTCAGCTTCAACAGTAGATTGTGAAGTACAACTCTTCTTTTTACTACTCCATGAAACTAGCCTTCCTCCTAGAAAGAATGCTCCACCGGTAATACTCTTCTGCTCATCAATATTTCCTGCCCAATCAACATTTGTGTATGCTTTCAAATCAAAATTTTCACCTTATGGATACCATAACCCATAGTCAACAATACCTTTCAGATATCTAAAAATTCTCTTGGTTGCCATCAAATGTGCCTCCTTTGGATTTTTGTGAAATCTAGCAACAATACCAACTGCATGGGCAATATCTGGTTGACTATGAACAACATAGTGTAATTTGCCAATCATTGACCTGTATTCCTTTTCATCTACAGACTTAGATGCATCTTCCTTGGACAATTTATAGCCTGTAACCATTGGGGTTCCAACTGGTTTACAATCACTCAGACTGAAAGTCTTCAAAACCTCTTTCACATACTTGGATTGGGTAATGAAAATACCATTCTTCATATGTTTTTGATTAATGAAAAAGAAAGTTTTGAAGGGGCCCCGAAACCCTATACAAGCAAGATTAAAACAACAAAGCCACGAGAAACAGAACAAAAGGAAAAAACTAGCGAAAAATGGGGAGAAACCCACAAAAGCCCCTAAAAGCTAGCAGGCCGTCCAGGAATCAAATTTTATCCAAGGCTTTAACCAAGGTGCTGCTAATTTCTTGCAGCTCTTTGATGTTGTCTTTGAGGTTGGGAGGGTCCTTGGCCACAGCAGCCACAACTTTCTTCATACTGGCCCTGGTTCTCTTAGCAGTTCCGCCCATCGGGGTAGCATCACCACCACTTCCATTCTGGATGGTCTCCTCCTCCATGTCAAGGTCCACAACCGGTTTAGGAGAATGGTCAAAGACCTTGGCAATGTCTTCCAGGTTTTTGGTGATAGCAGAGAGGATACTTGGGATAATTCCCAGCAGATTTTTCATTGCTTCTTTTCCCTCTTCCAATGATTTTACCTTATTCTCCATTTCCTGCTTCTAGTTAGTATGCTCTTTGTTTTCATCCTCCCTCTTTTTATTCAAGTTTATCCCTTGCTTCTCTAGGTTTTTTAGGGTTTCATAAATCCATCTGTCGAAATTCATTCTAGCCTCTGAGAGCTTCTTGAGATTATCCAGGATAAGCCCCTCACTAGCACTATCCTTAGCCTTGCTATCCCCTTCCTCAGCCAGGTTCTTCTCGGAGCATTTGTTTGTTTCCTTCTCAGAGTTAACTTCGGTTTCCTCATTATCCTTGGGAGCTGTCTCCTCCATCAGATGGCTATTGTCCTTACTAGGGTGATCACTTGGAATAGGGCTATCCTGACCAGGCTCAAAATCTCCACTTTCTTCATCGTTGCCTAGTTCCTCTTCCTTCCAGTTGTCTTCTCCTTTAGAGTCGTTTGTCTCCATACCACTGCTTTCCTTGACGATGTCCTCAGTTTCCAACCCGAGGGAGCTTTTCCTTTTCTTGTTGGATGACGCCTTCTCCTTGCTAGTATCTCCGTCTTCCATCCTCCTTTTACCAGGGGAGGCAGAAATCTGCTTATTTTCCTACAGGCCGAGGGTTTTGCAATGCTCATAGATGAGCAGCAGGAGCCTGCAGTGGAGAATCAGGCTGGAAGGGTTCATCATGTGCTTGTTCAGGGACTCGGAGAGGGATCGAAAAAGGTAGTAGGGCAAAGACACTTTTTTGTCGTGTCTGAAATGGTTCAAGAGCATGAAGTGGTAAGTGTGGGCCCTGGAGAAACAACCTTCAACTATAATATACTCCATGATTGCATTCAGGACCCAGCCCCACAACTTCTTGATGTTTGCAGCATCGTAGTAGCCCCTGGTAGCCTTGCCAATTTTGGCCCGCTCTTTCTCTTTTCGTGGGAACAGGGTAACTGCATTGTTGGAGACCTTGAGGTCTCAAAAGAAGTTGAGCCCAGAGTGGGGCATACCAGTTACAGTAGAAATAAGCCTAGCATCCAACTTAAATTTAACTCCATAAAGTTTAAAAGAGCCATTAGACCATTCTTCATATGTTGTATCTATAAGCCTATGAAATTTTTTCTTTCCCCTACTAATGACATATCAAATTCATTCTTCATTTCATCTACAAAACAATTACTCATGTCATCATTACCTCCATATATAATGTCATCAACAAATAATTCACTAACCAGTATTTCATCTCCTCCGGACTTGAGATAAATGTTGTTGCATCACTGGTTCTAGCAAATTCTATCTTCATCAAATGAGTATGAAGTCATTCATACCATTCTCTAGGTGCCTTCTTTAATCCATACAAAGCTTTATGCAATTTGCACACCATGTCTTCCTTACCCATCAATGCATAACCATCAGGCTTCTCTATATAAACCTCTTCTTCCAGTATCCCATTCAAGAATGCAGACTTAACATCCATCTGGTATACCTTGAACTTCTTATGAGCTGCAAATGCAAGTAATGTTCTGACACCTTCCAGTCTTGCTATTGGTGCAAAAGTTTCTCCATAGTCTTTTCCTTCTTCTTGCACATAACCTTTGCATACTAATCTTGCCTTTTTGTGAACTACAACACCATCTTCATTTAACTTGTTTCTGAAACCCATTTAGTACCTATAACATTCTTGTTCACCAGTCGGGGTATCAAGGTCCAAGTGTTGTTCTTCTCGATTTTATCCAACTCCTCCTCCATAGCTTTCACCCAATGATCATCACCAAATGCCTCCTTAGCACTTCTAGGTTCAAAGGTGCAGATCATGCAAGAGTTCTCTCTTATTCTCCTTCGAGTTAGTACACTGACATCCTTATCTCCAATTATTTGTTTAGGACTATGATTTAGTCTCACATACCTAGGAATAACATGATCATTCTCTTTAGTTTTAGCTTCTTCATTATCATCTTCTTCTGAATTTATTTGTTCTGGTTGAACAACTACATCAGGATTTGCTTTATGGGTTTCTGATTTAATGGTTTCAGGTTCCAAAAGAAAAATTCAAGGATCTTCATCCTTCTTCTCAAAACTGATTCCATCTGAAACTTCAGGACATTCATCTACACAAATATAAACACTCTCAACAATTTTCTATCTTCGGTTGTTGAAGTATTTATAGGCCTTACTCTTAGTGGAATAACCAAGAAATATGCCTTCATCACTCTTAGCTTCAAACTTGCTTATGTAATCAGCTCTTTTAATAAAACATTTGCTTCCAAATATCTTAAAATAGATAACATCAAGTGATCTCTCATACCAGTATTCATATGGGGTCTTGTCCTTACCTCTTTTCATCAGAACTCGGTTCATTGTGTAGACAACTGTACTTACAACTTTTTTCCAGAATGTTTTTGCTACACCTTCTTGTATCAACATAGTCCTAGCAGCTTCAACCACTTACCAGTTGTTTCTCTCTGCTATAACATTTTTATGTGGTGTCCTTGGTGTAGAAAGTTGTCGCTTGATACCTTTATCATCACAATACTTAGTGAACTCCATAGAAGTGAATTCACTGCCTTGATCTGTTCTTAGACATTTTATCTTTTTGCCACTCTCTTTCTCAGCTAAGGCTCTGAATTCCTTGAATTTACCAAAAGCTTCATTCTTATCCTTCAATAATATGGCCCACATCATCCTTGAATAGTCATTAGTTAAGATCATGAAATATCTATCACCTTGAATGCTTCTTGTTCTTATTGGTCCACATAGATCTATATGGACCAAATCTAACAAGTGCTATGCTGAGAAGGACTTGCTCTTCAAAGTTGAAGAAGTCATCTTTCCTAGCTGACATTATTTACAAAGAGAATTAAAAGGTTTGTCTAGCTGAGGCATACCTCTTACTGTCTTAAACTTGCTTACTTTAACAATATTGTCAAAATTTATATGACAAAATCTCCTATGCCAAAGCTAGCTATCATCTATTTTTGCAATCAAATAGTTGCTAACTTTATAATTGAGATGAAATAGAATACCTCTAGTATGTTTCCCAGTTGCAATCAATTCACCTTTGTTGTCAAATATTTTGCACATTCCATTTTTAAACTCCACTGGGTATCCTCTGTCATTAAGTTGTGCCACACTTAAAAGATTGTTCTTTAGACCTTCAACCCAATAGACATCGTCAACACTGCACTTCCCATTAAGAGAAATAACTCCCTTACCTTTAACCATACAGGGTGAGTCATTGCCAAATCTGACAACACCACCATCAAATTCCTTCAGGGAAAGAAATTTGCTCCGATCACTAGTCATGTTATGTGAGCAACCACTATCAATGATCCAATCATCAAAGTTATCCATTTTGGATACTAGTGCCTTCTGATCTGATATTTCTTCCTTAATAGCTACAAACACAATATATTCACTAGCATCATCATCAGATTCTTCATCAGTAATACCAGTGTCAATAGCTACAAGACAATCTCTGTTGCCATTACCCTTATACTTCTTAAATTTGTCTCTCTTGTATTTGTTTTCACCATTAGGGAAATTAGCTTCTATATGATCAATCTTGTTGCATGAAAAAAAATTTAAAGGTAGGTTACCTCTATATTTACCAGTGCCTCTAGGCAGTCGTTTTGCCAATAATGCTTCAAGTTCCACTAAGTTGTCTTCATCACAGCATCTTTGTTGGATCTAGATTCATAGCTATGGCTAGTATCTCTACTTCTTCTCACAGATGGGTTAGAGACATAAGCTTGGAATGTAGATTCTAATTTCTGTACACTACCATCATAGTCATTTAGTTCAAAAGCAATAAGTTTGCCAATAATAGAGTCAAGAGTTACCTTTGTTTTGTCAATGGATTTTAGCTCCTGAATAGCTGCAACTCAGATAACATAGACCGGTAGCAAGGTTCTCAGTACCTTACTAATTACTGTGGCATCTTCCACTTTCCCTCCTGCACTCTTTATCTCACCAACTATCTCTTTAATCATTTGACCATATTGGTGGATATTCTCACCTTCAGACATTCTCATGTCGTCAAACTTTCCTCTTAAACTCTCCTCTTTGGCAATCTTAACATGTTCATCACCACTATAAATCTCTTCAAGTTTTTGCCACACTTCATGTGCAGATTCAAGACCATGCACATCTACATATTTAGCATCAGATAGAGAATTGATAATAGCCTCTAATGCTTGGTGATTTTCTTGTTGTTCTTTCTTTTGATCATCAATCAGGATTCAAGTAGGTGTAATATACTTAGTTCCTATATGATCCCAATACTGACTACCAAGACTCTTAATGTAAATATTCATTATGTCACTCCATATTCTATAGTTATCTTTGTTGAACTTCAGACCTTCTTTGTTCATCATGATCTAGAAGATCTTTTCCTCAAGTTGTTAGGCTTTTAGATTAAGAGGACCTGAGATGCCCTGATACCAATTGATGGTATGATGAAAGAATAGTATCTAGTAGAATACTGAGAGGGGGGGGTGAATCAGTATATTAAAAAACTAATACAAAGTTCCCAAACTCAAACTCAGTCACACAAAGTAAACATATCTCAGTCAAGATCAATATTCATAAGAATACTTGACATCAACCGGTTTAACTCTTATGACAACTTAACAATAAACATCTTTAATCTTGTAAACATCAACAATGCTTAATCATAACTCAACATATTCATCTCTCAATGCTTCTAGTTATCATGCCTTATTAGAAGTTAACCAAATCAACAAATAAGATCATAACCACAAAAACATTCACCACTTGACACAAATGTTTATATGTGGAAAACCCAAATAGGTAAAAACCACGGTGAGATGAGACTCACAAGGATAGCTATTTGAACTCTTCTGAATTTTGTCCTATTAGGAGCCAAGCATGTTAAAGCTTTACAATAAGTCCTGTAAGAACTAATTCCGGTTAGGAATCACCCGGTTAAGGGATTTACAAATATGCCTTGCTGAAAAGCACAATACCCTATTAGGAATAACCTCACTGAAGGATTTAAGAATCCAAGCTAATTGACCACCTTGTTAGAGCTTACCCGATTAAGGGATTTCACTTATGTTGTAATTGCTAGAAAACAATAGGTTTTCTTGATTTGTCTGATTAGCACTACATTTGCTTGATCAGATCCTTTTAAGCTTCAATCTGCCTTCACTCAAAGTGTAGATCTATTCACTGGTTAGGCAACTACACACTCAATAGGTTTCTATCAATCTTTCCAACAACCTTTACAAATCAATTAGGTTGGTAACATAACAAAAACCTAATTCTCATCATCGAGATTACAAACAAGTCGGGTACAATCTTGACCGTTAGAAATCATGCCAATCTCTTCACATTCTTCAAGAAAATTCCAACCGCTCCATGATTATTGCTTCATCGAACTTTGTAACTCATCACGCGTTGTACATTAGATGCAATCCACTTTTCTCCTTCCCTAGACAAAAAAACAAACGCGCCAAAATAATTTGAACTTATCCTCATACAAAGATCACACGTGTCTCCATCATTACCACTCATCAGATAATAAACCAACAAACTTGATCGGTTAGGGTTTAACAACTGATAGGGTTTACCGGTTACATTGCATAGAAAGGTTTAAACCTTTACACCTATTCACCGGTTCATAAACTTTACATGGTGATTTACAACATCTTCCACAAAGCTCTTCTTACTGGTTACTAGCCAATATCAAAAACAACAATATCAAAAATAACATGAATACCATTACCGATTCAATTGACATCAATGAAAACATATCATTAATGCAATCTCTATGCAAAATGCCAAAAATCTCAAAATGCCAACACAAATAATAACAATCAAGAAAGCAATAAATCCAAGTCTTTCTTCTCCAATCCTCGCAGAAAATTCACAAATATTGGAGAACCCTTGGAATCAGCTTTAAAAAACTCTCCTTGCAAACAAACTGATTATTTTACCAGAAGAAAGAAGTTATGAACCACAATTCAAGCCTAATTGGTGGAATGACAATCATTTTTGTAATTATCATCAGAATAAAGGACACCAAACTAATGATTCTCAGATATTGAAACACCTTATCCAAGATTTAATCGATAATGGAACTATCACAGTGGATAGCCATAAGACAAATGAATCACACCTAGCCTTCAAAACTCCACTTCCAAATTATGAAAAAGGTGAACAATCCCAATTAAAATATGACAAAGGAAAAACCAAAGTGAACTACACTTATACATATGATGATGTGGTAAATGTCATCATCGTTAAAGATAACACACCTTTAGAACCAATCAATGTCATTACGAGAAGCAAAACGAAGGTCACCTTTCTGGGTATAACAAAAGAATCAACATCCACTTCACAACAATACAATTTAGCAAAGAAATTACAAATAATACCTGCTCAATTATCAATTTTGGAACTTCTCAAAGTTTCACCTATGGATAAGGAAATTTTGGAAAAATATTTAGTAGAAACAACAGTTTCAAAAGACTTGGATGTGGATCAGTTCCAAAACATGGTAGGACACCTTATAGCCCCTCATTGCTTATCACTTTCTTAAAATGATGACGCGTCCTTGCAACATCCTCAAAACACTCCCTTACATGTTGAAGTCACCATTAATAAAACTCGTGTCAAACACGTACTCATAGATGGTGGAGCGGGCTTAAAGATTTGTGCATTAAGTTTAATAAAGGCTTTGGGATATTCAGAAAATGCAGTAGATCCAAAGAAGAAAATAACCATTAAGGCTTATGATGAAGTGGAGCGTTCTTCTAAAGGAATTGTGGTGTTACCAATCAAGATAGGACCAATGGAAAGGAATACATTATGTCAGGTTTTAGATTTGAACCTCTCTTATAACATTTGTCTAGAAGGCCATGGATTCACAACATGCAAGCAGTTCCTTCTACATATCATCAATGTGTAAAGTTTCCTCATGAAGGACAAGAGGTCACTATAATTGCAGATTCTAGCCAATATTGCAATAATTTGAAGTCAACACAAGATAGAAGAGTTCCACATAACAAAGAATCAGTATATCCTACCAAAGAAATTCAAGAAAAGTTATGGGAAACCTTAGAAAAAAACATCAAATTAAATGACGAAGGAATGGGAAAATATTCTTTGCATAATTTTCCACTTTCACCTAAATCATATAGAAAGTCTACAAATATCCAATCACAGACCTCAGAAAAATCAAAAGACATGTTTAATGGAGCATTTGTTAGAGCTGGAACACTTGCAGAAGAAAATGAAGACAAGGACTTTCTTGGTTGGTTGTACAAAGATGAAAATGAAACTATAGCAACAACTGTAGAAGCCAATATTCCTATAGAACAATATGGCAATGCTTATAAGATCATGCAAAAAATGGGATATGAAGGAAAATGACCAATTGGTAAGAGACATCAAGGTATTTCAAAACCTATTTGTCCTCACTCACAATACATAGAAGATAAATCAAGACCTGGATATTCAAAACCAAATCCAAAGCACCATAATTATCAACGGCCAAAGGGGAGAAAGAAATCAGTCTCTAAAGAAGAACAATGGCAAGAAAAGCTTCATCAAGCAGCAAAAAAAGTAGCCAATAAGCAGAAACAAGAAGAACATAAGAATAAGAAGAAGATATTGCAATCAAAAGAGAAGAAGAATCTTGTAAACAAGTTCAAGGAATACAAGAAAATGCAAAATATGAACAAGATATTCCAAAAGTAGTAAAAGTAGAGATGGAAGAAATCAGGGAACTTTTTGCATCATACAACATTCCTGTGTGGTATAGTGGTGTAGTCCTAGACAATGGTTCAAAGATAGATTCAAATGAATATGAATAGGGTCCAAATGTCTCATCTAGTATATCAAGTGAAGAAAAAAATGAAGAGAAAGCAACTATCACAAATGAAGACATCTCTTTTACAAAATGAAAGATAGAGTTAGAAAGAAGACAAGAACTCAAAATCTAGAGAAAGGAGGCATATACAAAACAACAAAAGAAAGGGTATGGAAAATGCCAAGAAGTAACACCACAAGAAGCACAAACATATATGGATCAAGCATCAAGAAATATTATATTTCTATCAAATGAGAAGCGAGATGTACCAAGGTATGGCAGAACCATAGAAGAACTAAGAGATAGTCAAGTAGGATTGACTATTAGTCTAGAAGAAGCCAAGTTTGAAAGAAGACAAAAGCTAGCAAAAGAATATTCTATATCATGTACACAAGTATGCCAACTTCAAAATACAAATGAATCTATTGAAATTAATCAAAAAGGAACTTGCAGTACTAAAGACGTGTGTGTTGATATAATCCATTCGTTTAAGGGACAAACGTTAGATGAAGAGCCACTTGAGTGTGAACTACAAAATACCAATACTGATTTTGTTAGAACTAATTGGAGAACACTTGGGAGAGACTATCCTCAAGATCATTCTATCTATGACATTACCTACTCTATGCCAAATTATGACTATTATGTCATGAACCTTGAAGCACCTAACAATGACGATGACTATGACTTACCCCTTCCTCATCTAGAACTAATTGATTGGGATAACCTAGAAAACCTTGAATTGGATGTCTTTTCCAATGACCATGACTTAGTAGTATATCTTAATGTTGTCAAACCTATAACACCTAAGATATCTTCCATTGCAGAATCAAGTAACGTTTCTTGCAATCAGGAGAATGCCAAACTTTCCAGTCGCAAAATTGAAATAAAATAAGGAAAGAGACCCTGTGCTGAAAATCATTTCATGGCAACACTAGATCAATCATGAGGAAAAATAAAGGACGTATCTGATGGTGAAAACCTCTTTGAGGCGCCAGAAGATGGAAATTTTGACATCCTCCTTTCATATTTTCAGGACAGATCTGTTATTCTAATAGAACCAACAGAAGCAATAAACATTGGCACATCAAAGGATCCCAAGATACTTCATTCTACTGCCTCATTATCAGATAAAGAGAGGAAATAATACATAAAATTCTTCAGACAAAGACAAATGAATTTTTATTGTTCCTATGCAGACATGCCAGGACTTAATCCAAATCTTATAATGCATCATTTTAATGTGGATCTAAAAGCAAAACCAGTAAAACAAAAGCTAAGATGCATCCACACATCGCTCTTCTTGTAAAAGTTGAGCTAAAGAAACTATTAGATGTGGGTTTCATAAAACCTATTGCCTATCCAGAATGGGTTTCAAGCATTGTGCCAGTGTCAAGGCCAAATAAAAGCATAAGAGTCTGCACTGGTTTTAGAGATTTTAATAAGCATGTCCCAACGATGGTTTCCCACTACCCAATATTGATATAATTGTGGACTTATCAGCAGGGTGTGAGATGTTTTCATTAATGGATGGATTCTCAGGATACAATCAAACAAGAATCGCCCTTGAAGATCAAGAAAATACAACATTCACCTGTGCATGGGGTACTTATTGTTGGAATGTTATGCCATTTGGGCTTAAGAATGCATGAGCAACTTATCAAAGAGCTATGCCAACAATTTTCCATGATATGATGCATACATTTATGGAAGATTATGTAGATGATATACTTTCAAAATCTCATACAAGACAAGAACATTTGAAAATCTTGAGCAAGATCTTTGATAGGATGGAAAAATATCAGTTGAGATTAAATCCAAAGAAATGTGCATTTGGATTAACCTCTGGAAAACTTCCTGGGTACATTATATCAGCTCATGGAATTGAAGTAGATCCTGAAAAGGTCAAAGCCATCATGGAAATGGAGTCACCTAAGAACATAAGTCAATTGTGATCTTTATAAGGAAGATTGCAATCAATCAAAAGATTTGTCTCTCAATTAGCAGATAGATGTCATCCATTCACTCATCTTTTACATAAGAACATTCCATTCAAATGGGATCAGAAATGGGAAGAGGCTTTTATGCAAATCAAAGAATATCTCATGAATCCTCGAGTACTGGTATCACCAATAAAAGGGAAACCATTGTTACTCTATATCTCAGTGACAAATGTATCATTAAGCGCTCTCCTAGCACAACATGATGAAGAAGGAAAATAAAGAGCAGTGTATTACATTAGTAGAACACTTGTCGACTATGAATTGAATTATACATAAATAGACAAGACATGTCTAGCAATTGTATTTGCAACTCAGAAGCTGTGACATTATATGCTGACAGGAAGACTAGCCAAATGGGTTATGATACTGAGTGAATTTGATATAGAGTATGTTGATCGAAAAGCTATCAAAGGACAAGTTATTGCTGATCAATTAGCTGAAGCACCCTTACAAAATGGCATACCATTGCACATTGAATTTATTGATGTAGACATTCTAGCAATAAGTACAAAATTTTGGGAATTATACTTTGATGGATCTTATACACAATATGGATCACGTACAGGAATTTTGTTCATTACACCACAAGGACACACAATTCCAAAATCATATAGACTGTAGTTTCCATGCACAAACAATACTGCGGAATATGAAGCATTTACTATTGGGCTCAAAATGGCTATTGAATGGAATATCAAGGAATTACATGTCTATGGTGATTCACAGCTTATCATCATCAAATAAATGATAATTATCAAACTAAGGCTGACAAGCTCATCCCCTACAAATAGTTGGTAGAAGAGTTTAAAGAACACTTTGAAGAAGTATCAATCACTCAAATCCCAACAAATGAGAATAAAGCAGTAGATGCAATGGCTACAATAGCATCTCTCTTGCAGAATTGAGAAAATCAACAACATTACAAATTCCTGGTGGAAGATATCTTAACCCCTACCATTCAATCTCAGCATACCTCCATGATTTGCAATATATCGAGAACCAATAAATCCTTATACGGCCAAACTTATCAGTACTTAAAAGAGAATATCCTTCCTCCTGACCTATCCCGCAATCAAAGAAGAAATTTTATCTATCACTCATCCCGCTATACTATTATTGTTGATACCCTATGTAGGTGAGGTCTAGATAGCACTTTATTGAGATTTCTCGAACAAGAAGAATCTGAGAAAGTTCTTAACGAAGTTCACGTAGGTATTTGTGGCACACACTCATTGGCTAAGAAACTTCTTCATATGGGTTACTATTGGCCTACTATGGAGAGAGATTCATTCACATATGCCAAGAAATGCAAACAATGTCAGATCCATGGGAATCTCATCCACGCACCAGCACAATAATTGTATCCTATGGCAGGATCATGGCCATTTTCTCAATGGGGCCTTGATTTGGTAGGTAAGATAAATCCTTCATCCTCTAATGGACATAAGTTCATTTTGACTACTACTGAATATTTCACTAAATGGATTGAAGTAGTGCCTTTGCCAAAAGTGACAGGAAAACAAATATTATCATTCATCTTGAATTATATAATCTATCACTATGGAGTTCCTGTGACCATTATCACTAATAATGGAAGACCATTTAAGAATCAAGATATGAAGGAACTATGTGAGCAATTCTATATCCAACATAGGTTTTCTATTCCATATTATCCACAAGCAAATGGTCAAGCTGAGGCATCAAACAAGAGTATCTTGAAAATCTTGAAGAAAACAGTCAATGAAGCTAGAAAAGATTGGCATATTCAGCTAAATCATGCTCTTTGGGCATACTGAACCAGCATTCATACACCAATGGGGGCAACTCCATATTGCTTAGTCTATAGATTAGAAGCCATATTACCAATATAAGTAGAGATACCTTCTCTATGAGTTTCCTTGAAAGGTCTTATACCAGAAGAAGAACAACGAGTCTCTAGACTTCAAGAACTTGAGATGATCCATGAATGTCACCAAAATGCAATAGATCATTTGAAGGTATATCAACAGAGAATGGAAATAATTTATAATTACGAATTCAAACCATGCATTTTTCAGATTGGAGATATAGTTCTAAGGGAGAATCCAAGAAATCAGCAAGCCCGAGAAAAGAAGGGTAAATTTGAACCAAATTGGTTAGGTCCTTTTGTCATAGTAGCAGCATATGGCTCAAGAGAATACAAGTTATCTACCCCTGAAGGTGATTGGTTTGATGAACCTATCAATTCTATCCATCTCAAGAAATTCTATGCTTGAGATATAAAGTCCTGGAAAAAATCAATAAAAAGCATATAAAGTCCTGAAGAAATCAATAAAAAATAAAAAAACCAGAAAATCCCTAAAAATCATAAAAAAGTAGAAAAGAAGAGCAAAAAAGAAAAAAAAGAAAAAAAAATGGAAAAAATGCAATAAATTTAGATAGTGAAAACCTGGTAAATAGGCGCTATCTAAAAAAAGTGAGTTCTTCCATCTATGAGATCGCTTTGCGCACCTATTCACTCAATCCTATCGTATTTATCGCTGCCATCTATCTTAGCTCATCCATTTCATCTTTTGCATCCATTGCTCTGAACCATTAGCATAAAATATGCAGCTTACCAACAATCATCAACCTTTGACATACTTGTTGTAGTCACTGTCTTAGATTTTATCAGAATCAATCAATCTGCATTCGTATCCCGCCATGGTTTGGATCTTGATCAATTCATACATCCATAATAAATTTTTGTTTTTGCTGGAGGCAAAATCCTAACTCCTTTTGCAAAGGTGATCTTTTGAAAAATCCAAAACATTCGGAAAACTTAGAAAAACCAAAAACACCTAGGATTTAGAAATAAATAACAAGGCAACAAACGAAGGTCAAGGCATTTCGTGACAACTGAATCATGAAACTCAGAAAATGAAGAATCAACTAGCAAGTAACAAAATATTATCAATGATCATTCATTAAGATGATTATATCAGTTAATGACCATGGGAACATGTGAATGACATACAAGATTCACTGTTTATATCTTGATTTTATCTCTAATCATGTACTCTATGCGACTCAAGGATGTCCATGACTAGAGAAGCTATGATGCGGCATGATTATTTTCTTTTGATTGTTGTCTATGGTTTATCTCTTATTAAGGTATGTACTTGTCTAAGGATATGATTGACAAAAGATCAAAAAGGACGTTCTGAGTCATGCATGAAAGGAGATAATCCTTGTCTGTTCTGCAAGAAATACTCAGGTCAGCTTGATTTATTATATCAAGTTGCTTGTATTAACTTGCTATATCAAAATACATGTAAGAAATACTCAGGTCAGCTTGGAACATTATGTCAAGTTTCTTGTATTCTCTTACAATATTTTTAAGCTCGATGATGAAGTCAAGCACTGTTACAAGAAAAGCATATGAAGAATGGTAGTATCATTTTTAGATTAGCTCATTATTCGTCTGCATTATAAGCATTCATTGTCAGTTGCAATATAAGAATTTCATTTCAATCATAAATCAATGGTCATAAATAAAGATTGAGTATACTTGGACAAAAAAAAACAATTTGCATTAGGATCATTGAAGTTCATTAAGATCATTTAGTTGCATCTTTTCACTTAGATTCATAAACATTACATATAAAACATCAAAAACATTTGAATAACATATTCCATAATCATTCATTTGCATATAGATCATTTCATTCACATCATTTAAGTTAGTAATCATTTTCATTTGCATTTTCAAAATCAAAAGCATGTCATTTCCATCACCATTGCATTATATATAGATCATCATCATAAAAACTAAAAAGAAAAGAAAATCATCCATATAATCAATGCGTATAGATCATCATAATATAGAGTAACATGCATAATAAAAGATCATCATATAGAGTTCATGTCTGCATATAGATCATCATAAAACACTAAAAAGTCCAAGTATACAATGATATCAGATCAAAAAAACAAGTGCATCATCAATATAAATCAAGTCAAGGCTGTTATGTGCCACTACCACCTAACTTTGTCTGTCTATGTGGTTGTGGGTGAGAAGATCCTCCAGATACCTATCTCACAGGATCACCACTCCTTTGAGGAGGTCCCATGACTCAACCATTGCTAGTATCCATCCTCATAGTGGTATGATAGCTACCTTCTCTCTGGCTCTCTGCGACTAAATCCTCATATAATCATCGCTAGTGTGATGTCTCCTTCCCAGCCCAAAATAGTGCTCTAACGGTATCAACTGAAAGAGTGCCTGATCCAACTTATTGAATGTGATCAAGGAGAACCTGAGTATCATGTTGTCTCCTAACAGTCATGTATCTCTCTATCATGAGTGTCTATACCTATGCTCTAAGATGATCTATCTATGCTCTGAGACTATGCATGATCTCATGCTCTGGCACATCCTACTGAGGGACATGATCCCCAATCCCCTCATCTCCACCTCCCTATCCACCTGTTGGAATATTTGTCCGAGTAGCTCTCAGATTCCATCGTCTAATAAGTGGAACATCATCCTCTGGATTCTCTTGAGAGGTCATCACCACACTCTTTTCTCATCACATTTATTTTGGGTGGCTAGGGTAGCTTGCCATGAAATATTTTTCTTCAGAATTATGCATCTCATTTTAGTCACAACCCCATATCACAAAGTGAAAAAATGAAGAAACCCCAAATGAGTATATGCACAAAGTTGTGGCACCAAAAAGGTGACAATTTATTTTTGCCCAAAAGAAGCCATTTGGAAAGCACCAAATGTTTTCATTGCATGTGGTTTTAGAAGATCATATAAGTTTTCAAATAGTCAAATTTTAGTAATCAACATGCTTATATTATCATTCTCTCACTCTCTTTATCTCCACCAAAATCTAGACCTATAGATCTCTCTTTGTCCTCTCTCCTCCAAGATCTAACATCTCTTATCCTTCACTCACTACTATATGTCTTCTCTCTCTCTTTACACACCTCCCCCTTGTTAAATGTCTAGAAAACTGAGAGGGGCAGTGAATCAGTTGTCAATTAAACTTTAAAATTCTTTCATAGATCTACAATAGCCAACATATGAATTATTTAACATGAACAAATGTAAACATGAAAGCATACGTATACACAAAGAAAGCATACATAATGAGCACCAGATATAATGTGGAAAACCTAAGAAGGGAAAATCCATAGAGATTATTAGTTCTCAATATATAACACCTGTCAAGGTGACACCGGTTAAGGTGATTTTTAAAAATTAGGCGGCTCACTGCCGAAAGAGAATGAAATAAAATAAAATTTACCACTATGATACAACTACCACAAATAGAAATGCCAAAACAACCTCTGGTACGTAACAACACACTACACACCTTCACACAACTTCTTACATCAATCATGAGTCAGATTTAGCTTTTCAATCTCGCATATCTTCCATACCTCATTCATTTACTTATACAATTCTCCTAACTACATAACCATCCAAGTCGACCAAAACATAAATTTGAAACAGGCCTGTATACATATAAAAATGGCTATGAGCAATTAAATAAATATTTATATTTATTGAATATTTATTTTTCTATTAAATAGTTAATTTGAAAAGATTAATTTATTTAATTCATTTCGTGTCTCTCTATTAATTAATTTAATTGAAATATTTTATTAATTAATTCATCTATCCTATTCCTCTAATTAACTAAATATCTAAATATTTAATTATTCTTCTAATCAGTTAATTAAATATCTAATATTTCATTATTCCTCCAATCATTTAAATATATAATATTTAATGGTTATTCTTCTATCCTATAGTCTCAAATATTAAATAATTCTTAATTATTTAATGTCTTTCCCAACTCATTCTTCCATCTTCACTTCATCTTCCCTTTGCCAACTCATCAATCATGTGGCTAAAGATATTAATATTTCTTAAATATTAATTCATCATTTATCTCCAACTTCCAAATTTAATGAAATATTGTGTACGGACACATATTTCTTAACCTTCTTCTATATTCTCTCCAACATCCCTACATCTTAGGAAGGACTTAAGTCCAATTGTCCTTTCATGCCTAAATCTTCTCCAACCATCCCTAGATTCCCCTAGCCAGCAACCTAGTCAAGGTGAGATGAGTGACACTTGTCTTCTCCTTCCCTCTTTCTCTCAACCTTCACCTTTTCTCATAGTCATCCAAATCTGCAGATCTGATCATGATTATTGATCTAGGCCACATCATCTTATCCTCTCAAAGGCTATTAAATTAGGAGTTTGAGTTGAGAAAGAGTTAGTCTTCAAGTGGGTTTTCAAGTTAATCATTTGTGAAAACTTATGCATCTGTGAGTTTTAATATTGAAGCAATTTAATAATTTAACATTTCTTATTTAGCATAATCATTTAGCTTTAAATAATTTGCATTGCATATCAAAGTATCAGTTAACCATCGGTTATCGGTCCATTCTTCATATGCCATCTTGGAAGCTACCAGTGCTTGTCTGAGATCAAATCATCTGCAACCAAGAATATTGGAGTTAGGACACAATGAGACTTAAATCATGAAGGTAATATGGTTTTTATTTTAATAATTCATTTCATGTAGTTTCATTGGTTGAGTTTGGATTTGTTGTAGCATTTCCTTTGTATTTTGTGAAACGAATATGTTGCAGGTAGTATTTTGATGATGAAATTCAAGTCGACACAAGGTCTACACTAAACATTCCCATGGTGGAAATGAATGAGAATTGGACCACACCACAACACACTTCATTGGTAAAATCAACACGTTACACATCCCTCACAAATACTGTAGCCAAAATAAGATTTATACAATATATAGATGTCGAATCTCCAATTCTGGATTAGACTGGACCCAAAATAACACTTTCTCAACTTAGCAAAACAAGAATGGAACCAAGATAAACGTGAATCAAAGCAATCAACACCATATCTAGAAAACGGAGAAATTTGGATAACCAACAACACTATCAATTACCATCTGGAGCACAACTTTTAGAGCACCAAACAATTTAGGAAACATATTCTGGATCATGAACTCAGAAAAACCAATACCATACCAAATCAATATGTTGACATCAATGACAATCATTAATGACAACCATAACAACATCATCAACATTACATTTGTAACAATCTCCCCCTTTGCCATTGATGATAGCATCCATCAACAAAAAACTAAAAAAAAACTATGTTTCTAAAACTTTTCAACTCTTTTTGCATCACTATTTCTTTGCATTTCTCCCTCGTTGACATCAATTACAAAGGTGGGAACACATCCCCCTGTGAAACTTACTCCACTCTCCCTAAGAGGAAACCACCAAGCATTAGTCTAGACAAGAATGATCATGCAATTTACTAGACTAGTGCACATCCAAATGCACATCAACTAGAACTAGGAAGGGGTAATACCCCTATACTCAAAAGTATCTTTACATAATGTCTTTGTGAAGATATTGCAATCTTCTCTTTTGTAGGTACATACTCATGCCTTACTTCATTATCCAACACCTTTCCCTCAAGAAGTGATACTGAATAGATATATGCTTTGTTCTGGAATGTTTTACCAAATTATTAGAAATATTTATTGCACTGGTGTTCTCACACATAATTGAGATAGGCTCATCAAAAAATACACTGATAGCCTTCAAAGTTTATTTCATCCAAAGTACATGTATGTATCACAAAGATACTATAATATATTCATCTTTAGCAGTGGATAGAGGCACAAAATCCTGCTTCTTACTTGGCCAAGAAACTAACCGAGAGCTAAGGAAAAATGCTCCACCACTTGTACTTTTTTTGTCATCAACACTTCCTGCCCAATCTACATTTGTTTAAGTTGTCAAAGTAAAATTTGAATATCTGGGATACCATAATCCAAACTCTTCTATTCCCTTAAAATATTAGAATATTATTTTTACTATAGCAACATGTGATTCTTATGGTTCTTGTTGAAATATAGCTACTAAACAAACAACATACATGATATCGACTCTAGTTGCAGTCAAATATAATAGTCCCCCAATCATTCATTAGTACTTACTTGCATCAGCCTTAGGATATTTATCATCTTTTGTTAATTTGCATCCAGTTGTCATAGGTGTACACACCAGTTTAAAATTCTCCAACGCAATTTTCTTCAATAATTCTTTGACATATTTAGACTAAGAAATGAAAATTCCTTTGCTATTTCGATTCACTTGCAATCCAAGGAAGAAATTTAACTCACCAATCATGGACATCTCAAATTCCTTCTACATCACTAGAAAATCTTCTACACATACCATCATTTCCTCCAAATATTATGTCATCAACATACACTACAATAATTAAGATTTTACCCGAATCAACTTTGAATAAAAATTACCGTAAGCAAATCGCTTTTGAAAAATTTGACCAATCAAATCCGCATCTTGCCTTCCATACCAAGTTCTAGGAGCTTGTTTCAATACACACAAAGCCTTCTTCAACCTGCAAACAATATCTAGATTATCTCTCAACTTAAATCCTTCTAGTTGTTCAATATAAACTTCTTCTTTCAATTCTCCATTAAAAAATGTTGATTTTATATCCATTTGATAAAATTTGAAGTCCTTAAACATTGTAAAGGCTAAGAACAACCTAATAGCTTCCATTTGAGAAATTGGTGTAAATGTTACCTCAAATTCAATGTCTTCAACCTAAGTGTAACCCTTGCGAACCAACATTGCTTTGTTTCTTACAACCTTTCCATCTTCATCTATCTTGTTTTGGTATACCCACTTTGTTCCAGTTACATTTTTATCTGTCGGTCTGTGTACAACTTCCCATGTCTAATTTTTTTCAATTTGGTCTAGTTCTTCTCTCATTGCCTTTATCTAGTTTTGATTATTACAAGCTTCTTCTACTGACTTCAGTTTAGTCTCAGAAAGTAAACATTAAAAAACTTATTCTTGAGCCACCTTACTTCTTGTAATAATTCCTTTGTTCTTGTTTCCAATAATCTAATCTTTGGAGTGATACCTTTGTACATACCTCGGGGTCTTTGACATAGTTTCTAAAGCATCCTAAGTTTCATTTTTCTTTTCTTCTTCTTTATTTTCCTCTTCCCTTCAGGTGTCAAAGGACTCATCTAATTCATGTATCCTGCTAATTTATCAATCTTTAAAAATGTCTTCATCAACCTTCACATTTGCACTTTCAACAATTTTGTTTAGTCTTTTGTTGTAACACCAATATGCCTTGCTCCTTGTAGAGTGTCCTAGGAATATGCCTTCATCTACTCTTCTATCAAATTTTCCAAGATTGTTCTCTTTTCGGATATAACATCTGCTTCCAAATACCTTGAAATAATTCACTGTTAGAATCCTTCCATGCCATAGTTCATATGACGTTTTCCCATATCTTTTCTAAAATAGAATTATATTAAGGGTGTATATTGTTGTCTGTATAGCTTCTCTCTAGTAAATCTCTAGTATTATTGCTCCTTTGATCATCATTTTGGGTGCCTCTTGTACAGTTCTATTCATTCTTTCCACTACACTATTTTGTTGTGGTATTCTTGAGGTGGATAATTGTCTTCTAATTCCATGTTTCTCACAAAAAATGTTAAACTCATCAAAAATAAATTCTCCTCCTCTGACAGATCTCAAACACTTAATTCTTCTATCAACTTCATTCTCAACTCTTGCCTTGAATATTTTGAATATTTCTAATGCTTCTAATTTATCCTTTAAAGATGCAACCCATGTCATTCTAAAATGATCATCAATTAATAGCATGAAATACCTCTCATCTTGTATACTTCTCATTCTAGTAGGACCATATAAGTTTGTGTGCACTAAGTCCAACAGTCTGGTAGAATATTATTTTTTTCCTCTAAAAGTTGCTTTTGTCTACCTTCCCTCTTGACATTCTTTGCAAATATTGTTATTTGGCTTGGTCAATCTTAGTAAATCTATTACCATGAGTGTTGAACTAATGTTTACCAAATTGTCAAATTTGATGTGACACATCCTACTATGCCAGAGTCAACTATCATTGAACTGAGATAACAAATAGTGTCTTGTAGCTCCTTCTATCAAATACATGTTTCCACTAGTCCTTTTCCCTTCCACAATAACAGTTTTGGATCTCTTCCAAATCTCACAACCACCATCCTAAAACCCAATATTGTAGTCATTTTCACACATTTGTCCAACACTTAGGAGATTATGATGCAAACCCTTCACATAGTAAACATTGTCAGTATTATGTTTTCCATCAAAGGTAATAGAGTCAATTCCCATAATTTGTGTTGTCTGGTCATCTTTGAACCTAACAGAACATCCATCATATTTCTCAAGTTTTACAAACTTAGTCTTATCACCGAACATATGATTTGAACATCCACTATCAATCAGCCATTTATTCTATCTCTCCTAGCATGTAAAGCAATAGCAATAGTTTTAACAATATCATAAACATCAGTCTTAGGTACATCCTTTTCTACCAAAACCAAATAGTCATTTTCATAGTATGATTCATTATTTGAGATACCAACATCATCTTTAACATAATAGGCTTTGTTATTAAACTTCCCTTTATTTTCTCTAAATTTTTTTTGTGTTCCTTTCTCCATACATCTAGTAGCTATGTGACCAATCTTTCCACATCTAAAGCATTTAAGGGTTAACATACCTTTATATTTGACAATGCCTTTCTTCAAATTCCTCACAAATTTTGCTTCCATCTCATCTAAGCTTTCATCATCTAGGTCTTCCTCTGTAGCTTTAAACATTGTCTCATATTTAGCTTTGTCTTTTCCAAACTTCCTCATCTCAAATGTGGTCAGAGTGCGATATAGTTGTTCTCTAGTGAACTTCTTTGAATCATAGAATTCTTCAATAGAAGAGATCTTATCACTGTAACTTTCTAGTAGGGTCATCAAAATATTCTCCATTATGTCTTCATTATTTAAGGTGTTCCCAAGTTCTCTAATTTCATTTACTGCACTATCAACCCTCTGAAAATAACTTGATAATTTAACTCGGGCATTTCCTTCATAGATTTCCCTTAACTTTTCCCAAACTTCATAAGCAATATTTAATGAAATAACCTTTGTTAATTCATTTTTTGATAAAGCACTAAAGATGGCATACCTTTCTTTTTCATTTTCTTCATAAGCCTAAATCTCATCCCAAGTAGTAAGACCATTTGCTGGGAGTACAAACTAGTTTTCACCTCTTTCCAAGTATTGTAACCCAAGGAGATCAGGTAACCTCTCATTTTCACTTTCCAGAAGCCATAGTTGGAACCCTCAAATATAGGAATGATTAGTTTATGCAGCATCAAATATACCTCAAGCAGTTCATCTCTTTTGCAAGGAACCAAAGCTTTAATACCAATTGTTGAATGTCTAGATAATTGAGAGGGGGGGTGAATAAATTGTCAAATAAACTTTTTAATTATTTCATAGATCTAGGATAACCAACTAATGAATTATTTAACATGAACAAATGTAATATGAAAGCACAAATATACACAAATAAATCATATACAATAAACACCAGATATGACATGGAAACCCCATGAAGGGAAAAACATGGAGAATGTTAGTTCTCAAAATATGACACTTGTTAGGGTGACACCAGCTAAGGTGATTTTTAAAAAGGTGGCTCACTGCTAGAATGCTCACTTCTAGAAGAGAAAGAAAGAAAAGAAAATCCACCACTATGATACAACTACTACAAATAGAAATGCCAGAATAGCCCCTGGTACCTAACAACACACTACACACCTTTGCACAACTTCTCACATCAATCATTAGTCAAATTTAGGTTTCCAATCTCACATATCTTCCATATCTCATTCATTTACTTATACTGTCCTCCTGACTACATAACCATCCAAGCCAGCCAAAACATAATTTTGAAATAGGTCTACACTAAACATTCTTATGGTGGAAAGGAATGATAAGTGGACCACACCACAACACACTTCATCAATCAAATCAACACGTTACACATCCCTCATAAATACTGTATTTAAAATAAGATTCATATGTTACACAAATGTTGTTTCACAATATCTAATTCCAGATAAGACCAAACCCAAAATAACACTTTCTCAACTTAGAAAAACAAGAATGGAACCAAGATAAACATGAATCCAATAAATCAACACCATATCCAGAAAACAAAGAAATTCATATCACAAACAACACTATCAATTACCATCCAAAGCATAACTTATGGAACATCAAATAGTTCAAGAAACATATTCTAGATCACCAACTCTGAAAAACCAGTACCATACCAGTTCATTATGTTGACATTAATGACAATCAACAATGACAACCATAACAACACCATCAACATCACATTTGCAACACCCCTCACTACCTCCCTACATCTATTTCTCTAGGTCTCTCCCACCCTCTCTCCCTTTGTACCTCACCTTCCCTCCTTACCCCCATCTCTCTCTCTCTTATTATTTCTTTTCCCTCTCCCTCCCACCCTCTCTCTCCTCATTCCTATGACTCTCTTTCCCTCCACATTTACTTATCTACCTCTCCCTCCTTGTCTCATTAACCACCTCTCTCTCACCACCTCAAAAGCCACTTAGATACTAACATAAACCTAAATCAACATTAACACACTTAACATTGTTAAGTAGTCTCATAATCCAGCTAAACTTTCAATATTTTTTTTTTATAATGTCATAATTTCTAAGTATGAGATGTCTAGGTCACTTGAATCTAACTATCTTAGGTGGGGTTTCATTCTTTTTCATATTTCCATGCATTTCTTCATCCTCTACATTTCATTTTTTAGGATTTTCCTTCTATTTCTTTTTTACGTTTTCCCTTACTATGGTACCATTTACTTCATTTCCTAAATCACTTGGTTCCATGTGCTTTAGACTCTTATGATTTCTCAGTCATACTATACCTTTTTTTAACCCCTAATTCTTAATGTCTTCACATTTTAACATGGATTTCCTTATTCATCTACCTATCTACATCATTCCCACTTTCAAGTTTTTCTCATCTTTGAGAAATTTAGACTTTTTTTTGCTAATGTTCCTTTCCTTACTTCTTTGCACCTCCACTTTTAGATATCTTATCTCTTTTGGGAATTTAGAGTTATGTTTCCATCATCACACTGCATAATTTAGTTTGGATGAACTCCTACCATCATCACCACATCATATGACCCAATGGAAATCAAAAAATATTTATTTACCTCTCAAAACCCCTATTATTATTGTAATATTATTGAGAACCTATCCCATGCGACCAACATGAATAAATCTTCCTACACCAAACCCACACCTCATTATCTTTTCCTATTTCATCTTTCCTCCAATGCTAGTGCTTCTTTTGGCTATATGTTAATTCATTTTTTTATGGATGCACCATGCCAAAATGTGATCGACTTCATAGGTCATAGATAATCAAAGATCAGGGAGAGGATTGATGATGCATACATGGGTTACTATGACCTTGTGAATTCAAAATTAAGGTATGATCAAGATACGAAGGCTTTAGGTCCTATTAGATAGCAATGGTTGAATAGGACCCAACTCTATTTGGACATGGTGATAAGGTCCAAGCATGATAAGGAGAAACCACCAAATTTGAAACAAACTTTGGATAATGATAGGATCTTAGAGGGGGTGGTGGCATCTTTAATGAAGTTGAAGGTCCAATTTGAACAAAAATTGAAGATAATTGAGCGAATGGAGTACAATTTTTTGCCAAATATCAAGGATGACAAGGGAAGTCCAAAGTCTTTGGACCAATGGAAGTCAAAACTTAGTTCACTATTGGCTAAGGTAGTGAGCATAGTTCATGCAAATGATAAGCCCAGTATTGTGAAGTTGAATCAACTACTTGATGAGCTATTTTTTTTTGAGATTATATGTGAAGATTATAAAAAAGATTCAAGGGTGGTCCTTGACTCAAAATACTATACTTATGTGGATAGTCTAAAGATGATGTTGGAGTATACTTGGCTAGATGATGAAAAATTTGCCAAGTGGGATGAAAAGTATGGATCAAATTAATTTTCAATTCAAGGTCAACATCATGTTTTGAGTAGCATTCAACATTCTTCCATATTGATAAGAATTTATTGTGATTTTGTAATTGAAATTTGAAGATTCCATCTCTTTGGCTTCCTTTTCTATTTTTATATCCCATTTCTAACAGTCATTCTATTTCTTAGGATGATGGATATTAATTTATATTCAATGTATAGGTCATGCATGCACAATGGGCTTGAAGCTTGTTTTTCTCCCTTGTTCTTATAAAAGGGAAATCAGAGACATTGTATACTTCTTCGACATTGTTTTGGAATTTATATCTCTAGGAGGTTTTGGAGTAGTGTTGTACTAGGAGCTTATAGAAGAGACAACCATATCATTTTGTCATTGTAAATAATTTCACATCTGATAATGAAAATGGAGTTGAAGGCTATTTGGTGCGATTGTCTCCTATTGTGATGCTTGATCTCTTTTGAAATATTTGAGTAAGGCTTGAGTATTTCATTTCTATATTGCAATAAGTATTTTAATTTTGGTTTAACTATTTTAGTATTCAGGTTAAAACACTAAGAGATTAAGTTTTATATTGCGATCTTCAAGTAGAATTGTTTCCAAATGGTATTAGGTGGTTTGGTGTAATGCATTAAATCAATTATCTCGCAAGATTGAAAGTTTTTTGTGTAAAGGTGTCAAGTGATTATGCTCTGAATTTCCTCTATAGCCCTACAAGGTATTGATTTGATTTGTCTAAGAGATTAGAGTTTTGAAGCAATTTATTTCAAAAAAATCCAAAAAACATCTCTTTTCCTTTAAATTTTTTTTTTTATAGTTTGTAGGGATTAGGATTGGGTGCTCTCATTTATAAATGCTAATTGAATCAAATAGCCTTGAAGTATGTATTAAATTTAGATTTAAATATGAGAACGTGTCTGTTTAAAAGAAATAGCAGTGCTAAAATGTTTGAAGCTAGGGATATTGTAGTAGGATTGCCCTCCTTGGTTAGTAGAGCCAAAAGTGTAGAAGGTTTAAACCTTAGGTTTTAAGTAGTGGTTTTCCTTGTTTGTTGGCCACTGGCCTAGAATCCATTGATCATAAGAAGAGGCTATTCTTTAAAGGGTTATAGGGAACTCATCTGGAAATACACCAACAATTTCTTCTCTATGGTCAGATTATTTTGCATGATGTTCCCATCTTTGGTAGGATCAAGAACCAAGAATCCATCTAGATGAACCAAGAATCGTCTGTAAGAAAAATACTTATCACACAAAAGATATCAAGCAATGATAATATGCTTTATAAAAACTTAATAATTTTGTACTATTGCACACACAAATTGGAGATACAATATTAGAGATCCATAATTACAGTGATCAAATGAATCCTTACAAAAGGATAAATGAAACCTTGATGTGAAACCCTATATTAAATTAGTATGTGTCAAGTGTCACAAACATATTGAATGAGAAAACTTAAGCTATTATTAGCCTAATTTAATAAAAGGAAAAACCACCTAAGTTTAGCTTAAGTGAAAAAGTAATTAAAGAACCTAATTAATAAATAATTATATAAAGTGTTCTGATTGCTCCAAAACCCCCACTTAAGATTAACTCTGAGAGTAGCTATAAAGCTAATGGTGAATGCAAAATCCATGCATGAATGAGTCCTAAAAACTAGGCTTGATTAGGTACTACCAACCAATGCAACTCTCACAAGCAGAGAAAAGGAGAAAAACAAAATGGGAGAAGACTCCTATCCAAAACAAACAAAACAAACAAACAAGATGATGCATGGAGGACTCAATGATACCCCCCAAGGACTACATTGAATGCTTGAAGACAAATCATAGTCTAATACCTACAATCAACATTTATTCCCTTTTGAAGAATATAAACCATGTATAAAGGCAAGAATGCTTCCCATTTTGGATAGGAAATGGTAAGAAGTAGAATCCAAATATATGATGATGTCTCTAAAATTGCTCATGTGTTGCCAAGTCCTTGGATGATGAAGATGTCACAAACCAATCAAGTACATGCCCAATCACAATAGATGGTGATAAATAAGGAACCAATGGAAATTGATTTTGAAAAGGCTCCAAAGAAGAACATGATGTAACAAGAGTTGTGTTATGATTGTCATAAAATAGGAGAAATAAGCCCTCAAATGTGTCATCTAGATTTGAAATGTGAGACTCCACAAACATTGAAGTTGTTGGTGTAATTAAGACATTTTACCTTGGTTGATTATTTCCTAGGTCATAATTGCACTTTACTTAAACTTACTTAGGGAATTGCATAGGAGTGGTTGGAGTTGTTGGCAACAACAATGAAGGAAAACTGAGAGTGGGGGGGGGGGGGGGGGGGGCGCGAATCAGTTTTCACCAGATCAAACAATTTAAGCATAACTTCATAAATGATCAACTGCAGCAAGAACAAAGATAAACACAATAATAACAACACACATAACACCAAGATTTTGATGTGGAAAACCTGGTTAAGGGAAAAACCATGGTGGGAACCTACCCACGATAAGATGATACTATGCAATAGTATGTAAAAATATTACAATGGGGAATGCACATGCATTTAGGCACACTGCCTAGAGCTCACTGATAAAAAATAAGAACGGCTAAAATCCCGAGGAAGGCTCACTGCATTACAATGATCAGACAACAATCCGGATTAGATGAACTGAAAGAATAACATCTCCAAATACCTGATGGCAGTTTCAGTTAAGCACATTTGTCTTCCCTGCAACACTTTTTTCTCTACACTTCTCACTGAAAGATGAATTCGCTTGTTTGTACATACACCACTCTCTGATAATGTAGACACAACACCTATGTCTAAATTACATGAAAATGACACCTATTTATACAAATCATCGACCTTGACTACAAGGTCAACTCAACCCTTAAGACCTAGTTACAAAATTACATCACACGATACATAAATCAACTACCGAACAAATACAATGCCATGATGACATATCATGGACGCAAATCAAATCCACGAGCATGCAACACCACCAAAAATATTGCCTAGATCAACTGCAACACGCTACACCATAGAAAACGTTGCATAACATGAATAACATCGTTAGACCCATAAGATATTCAATAATGTGCACAATAATCAATGTGGACCAGAAAAACAAATACCTAACACGATTAGCAAACACCAACAAGTACGTTAGAACCATCCACAATAGCTGCACCAACACCACTTAATCAAATATTCATCGATCAACATGTTGATACTTAAGAACACTCAACAATAACAACTGGGATTACAAAGATAATTTGCGGAGAACCAAATCATGAACCATCTAAATTGAAGACACACATGAACATCCCAAATACTCTACCAAATTAGCAACTCAAGATATAATCATTCCACAACAAAACAGATCAAATATTGGAACACTGCAAGATTGAACACTAAAAAACCAATCCTCATACCAAAATCCATAACCTGATCAATTTACCACATATCATCATGAAACCAACATTAAATCAACTAGAGATACTTCATTACTGAAATCACAAATTCGCACAATCACATCTGCAACATACCAACCGAAACAACAAAACCAACTTTGTCCAACACTGAAACATAGGAATATGTTGACATCAATGACAACAACATATCCTAGAAGCAACAATATCCAACAGGAGACTCTTCACTTTAGGTGGACATATCACTTTATCACATTATCATATCCACCTTTCATGGTTGTACTTTTCCACCTTTGATGGGAAATCCACCTTTAGTAGTGTTATCATGTGATCCCTTTTCCACTTTAGGTGGATTGATATCTTTTTGCTTTACTTATTATTGTGTGTGTGAAAAGTGGACCTGTATCTATATCTGAATACACAACACTTCAATTAACTCATTAGATGCATGGTTAGTCAATAATCAATGAATAATGAAACCATTACAAAGTGACATATTTCCTTCTAGTAGATGTGAGTTTAGTTTTGCTCTCAGATTTTCTTATGCAACACCACTGACTAGACGACACCTAAATGAAGGATTTAATCTATATGAGCATGAAATTGAGCTAAATGGATGCAAGATATGTAAGATTAATGAATATTAGGCTAACATGATTAATCTATGAATGAATATTAAGCTAGATGATTTAACAAATATGCAATATTCTCAAAGCACAAAAATATCAATAGACCTAGAGAAAAAACAACATAATAACAATAATCTCCAGGTTTTTTTTACTGAGAGATGAGAGCCTGAATTTATAGAAAATCCAGAGAGAGACCAATGGTCAAGATCGATCAATGATGAATGATAGAGATTCTCCAAGAGGAAGCACAATCCAGGTGAATTAATGTGATTGGCTACTTTTCTCAGCTTTAAAGGAAATTGAACTAATTTTAAGATAAAATCAGAAAAACTGATTTATTTCATATTTTATTCAATTTTGATATTTAATTCATTTAATTGTTTTTTTTGAGATTTTTCAATTTAATTCCTTTTTTATTTCATTTCTCAATTTTAATTATTTTTTCAAATGAATAATTCCTTTTTAATGTTTTAATGGAAAATTGATTTATTAATTAAATATGCTAGGATATTTAATTAAATAAATAGGATAATTGATTAAAATGATTTACTTGGAATGATTATTTAATTAATATAAAATGATTTATTTTCCATGTGACATTGATGACTGAGAATTAATTAATTAGGTGTTCATGATTGATTAAATTTGCCTTTGGTTAGGACCTTGGTGATGTAATCGAGATTAGGGGCCCATGGTTTAGGTGACCATTTTTTATGATGTAATAATTGATAATGATGATGTAATGATCATTATGAGATGATCTAGACCCGAAATATCAGCATATGTCCATGCAAAATTGATCTTTTTTTTTCCGTAAAGAAATCAATAATTTTTTTTAGTTCTTCTACTGATAAGGATTGAGCTACATGTATGGTATGCTAAGCTTCTTCTATTCCAATGTTTACTAGTTGTGTAGGTTCAATCAACATTGATGATTGCTCTTGAAAGTGATAAAAAAAAATATCAAGTACCTCACCTTTAGGTGCCTTTGAGAGGTTTTCACCATTAGGTACGTCCTTTATTTTTACTATTTTTTATTCTGACACCGCCACAGTGTAGTTTTGGCCATCATAACACTTACTTTTCTTTTTTTTGATTTTTGAGACTAAGATACTTGACATGTGTTGTTGTCATGTTCTCACTTTGTTCACTGGTGGAAGAGCCCATTTGTTCGACTGCATTAAGATAGCAGGCTAATGCATAGTTGTTGACAAAGGTAGGGATATTCAAGGGTTGATCTTGGAGAGTACAATCAATAAGCTCAGGATGTACCAGGGATAAAGATTCAACAGGTTCAAGGGAATTCATGGTATTGTCATCACAACCTCAGACCAACAAGTTGAGTTCTAGAAGACTACCTTGCATAAGCATCTCGAGACTGGGAAGAGTTAGAACACAATTATCGAAGTTTACATTAGTATTTAGGGGATCTAACCCAACATACCTATCACGAGCACCTTCCTCTACTTTGGACTGGACTACATATTGTGGTTCAATAGTAATAGGATTTTTAGACAGTTTCAACATTCATGACGAAGTAGTCATAGTTTGGTGTCGAATAGGTAATGTCATAAATAGATCTTATTTCAGAGTGATCAGAGTTAGAAGAAGAATCCTTTGACTCCTCTTCAAGTGGCTTAGTGAAAGCATGTATAGTATCAATATCAACATCTTTTATGCTGCAAGTTCCCTCATGATTTGGTTCAATGATTACTTGTAGTTGACATACCTGTTGACATAACCTTGATGACTTTGTCAGTCTTTGTCATCTTTCCCATTCAATGTCTTCTGGACTGATGACTGGTACTGCTTCTGTAGCCTCCAGTTCTTCATTTGTAGTCCCATATCTAATTTTCTCCATCTCATTAGATGGAGATATAGTAGGTGAATAATTTTCCTGTACTTTTCCTTCTTTCAGTTGTTGTTCATAATAATCATGTCTTTTCAGTCTGATTTCCTCTATTTCCTTTTGCAGCTTCAAGTGTATTATTTCTTGTGCTTCGTCTATGATATCATTAGGTTCTTCAGGAGTTTCTTTGGTAGATGTATCTGAGAGAGGCTCTGGACCCCATTCATACTCATTCGAGTATGTTTGTAAATCCTCTACTTGCATTCTCCCTGTATATGTGACACAAATGTTTAGTGGTGCAAACATGTTTTTAATTCCTTCCACATCTTCTCTCATGTCTTCTAGAACATCTATTTCTTGTAGCATTATTGTTGATACAATTGGAACTTGATTACAAGTTGCTTCTTCTCTCTTGATTGTTAGTTCTTCTTGTTCTTTCTCATACTCGTCCTGAATTTGCTGAGTATTTACTTCTTGTGATGTTGGATGTAGTATTTTTTTCCTCCACTTAGGTTGTTGATGAGAAGTGTGTTTTTGATTTGATGACTCTTCTAGATGGTAGCCGAGTCCAATTTTATCATTTGTAGACTTAGTTTGTAACTTGATAGGTTCAATGATTCCTTCTTGGTGCTTTCCCAAAGGACTGGTACCTGAATATCCCATGCGTTGAATCATCTTATAACCTGGACCATATTGGTCAAGGGAAATATCACTATGTTGTCCTTCTCTATTTTCACTCTCTTATTTGAAAATCCATTTGAGAACTGCCACCTCTTCTATTTCATCTTCAAAGGAAGTAGAGGATTGTACGAAAATACCATCATAGACAATGTTTGTATTTGAAGTTTGCAGCTTCATAGCATCTGATGGTTTTCTAGACTGTCTTGATGATGGTAGAAGATGCATCAATGAGAGTATATGTTCAATCTTGTATCCATCCATACCAATACCTGTGATTTTCAATTTCTTTTCTAATTCTTTCATCACAGTTTCTAAACGTTCAACTGTAGAGGTTTCTCTGTTATGAGGAACAAGGGTATCAACACACCGCTTTAAAGCATTATAGGTGTAGGTTGTATCAGCAGGAACACTGAGTTCAACTCCAATGTAGGGAAATTTCAAACACTAATGGTAAGTAGATGATGTTGTGTGCATTTCATGAATCCATGGTCTACCCAACAAGATGTTGTAGGAGAGAGGAAGATCAAGAACCTAACAAATGACATCTCATTCTATAGGTCTCACCTTGATTGGTAATAGTACCAGAGCCTTAGAGGCTATTTCTTCTTCATCATAAGCTTTGATTGTTATTTGCTTTGTTGGATCAATGATATTATCATAAAATCCCAACTGCCTTAGTAAATTGTAGGTACAAATATTCAACCCAATGCCTCCATCTATCAAAACACACTTGAATCGGTGCTTATGGATCATAGCTTCAATATGCAATGGTTGGTTATGCGGATGATTTAGTGAATTGTCATCTTCTTCAAAAAAGGATAGGTAGTGAGGTGAAGTCAAGTGACCCACCATAGATTGAAACTGACCCAAATCTAAGTTTTTAGGGACGTTAGTAACGAGCAAAGCTTTGTCCATAATCTCACTATGAGTAGAAGAGATTTTAAGTAGTTCAAGAATGAAGATTTGAGCGGTAGTTCATTTTAATTGTTCAACAATTCTATAACCAGAAGAAGATGATGAAGCCAACTATTTGGATTTAGCTGTGATTGTATCTGGTTGTTTGTTTGAAGAAGTTGGTAGGTTTGATGTTGTCAACAGATTTGATGATGTTTGATTAGGGGAGGAAAAGCTAGCTCCTTTGAGAGTAACCTTCTTTTGAGTGCGAGTTACAACATTTGTGGTTTGTATTTTATTTTGCTTATCTTTAACTGTGATCACATTACAATATTCAAATAGGGAAGATTCAGTCATGTTGATCATATCATCATTGTTGGCATAGGTGTAATTGATTTTGGCACCTCCCTTGGATTTTGAGGAATCGCCCTACTCATAAGAAGGTAAGGGATCTTTGAAAGCCTTGTGATCGACATTGGTTGCATGATTTCCAACAACAATTTTGACAGCATTGATGAGGCCTAGAATCTCGTGTTTGAGTTTCATACAGTTATTTGTTGTATGACCCTTGTTTCAATGATATTCACAGTACTCATTTTCCCTCCACCATTTAGGTTTTACCTCTAGATCATATGGCTTAGATTTGTCAGGAAATGTGATCAATTCGTTTGCCAATAAAGTTTTAAAATATGACTCATAGAATTCACCCAGAGGAGTAGAATCACGCTTAGGTTTTGAAACCCAAGGTTTCTCTTTAAACCACTCTTTTGATTTCTTAGGTGGGTTTTCTGTAGCGCTTTCAACTGCTTTGAGGGCTTGTGTTCCGCTTGTTAGATTGAATACTGCGGGTTTTGATTTTTTTTTTGACATTATCAACTACTCCATCATTAACAACATTTTTGTTATTATCTTTTTCGTACTTCCAATATTTTTTCTTTTCTTTGGAACTAGAGCCTTGATGTGTTTCTTTATAAAGTGATATATCTCCTTTCCTTACAAGCACATCTTCCATTTTGAGAGCCCTATCCACCATTTTGTTGAATGAAGGGTATACTTGCATTTGGATATTATTTTTCTACTCAGGAATCAGATTATTGAAAAAGATGTCCATTTTCTCATAATCAAGAATGGGTTGTGAATATCTAGAGAATCTCTTTCACCAATGCTGAAGGAAAGTGAGAAAAGGTTCTCCTGTCTTCTGTTTGGTATTACAAAGCTCAATCATTGTGACCAGATGGTGAATGTTATAGGAGTATTATTGTAGAAACAATTCAACCAATTCTTTGAAAGATTTAATTCCTACGGGCAAGCTTGAAAACCATTCCATAGCTTGTCCTCCTAAACTTCTTGAAAAGAGGTTCATGAGATAAGTCTGTTCGTGCATGAACTCCATACATAGGGAACAAAATTCTCATACATGGTCTTGGGGATACAAGTTGCCATCATATTTATCAAACTTAGAAATTTCTGTTCTGGAAAGAAATGGCGGCATGTAAAGACTCTTGTCGAATGGAAACAGGAAAATTGTATCCAAGGAATATTTCATAGGAGATTTGTCCTTGTCTTTCATTTCTTTAATCTCAATTTGTAGTTCTTGTAATTTTTTTGTCACCAATGCTAGTGGAGTATCATCTTCTTTAGTGATAAGAGTTTCAACATTGTAATCAGGGGGGAGTTTGGCTCCTTGTTTGGCCAATTCTAGAAAGTATTCTTCTTTTTCTCAGGCCATGATAATCTTCATCATCTTTCTGAAGTCATTATCCTTTTGACATTTTACTATTGTGTCTTCTCTAGGTTTGGAAACTTCAGAATCATTGGAAGAAGAATCAATGTCATTAACCTGGATGCTAAGGTCATCACGAGCTTTACATTTATCGGCCTCTTTTTCTTGTCTTCCTTCAAACATATTGGAAGATAAGGATTGATCCAAAAGTGGTTTGTTTGAAGACGAAGGTTTGTCTAAGGTTTGTTGTTCGAAAGGTTTGTTAAAAATTGGTTGTTCTTGGAAAAATGGATTAGTTTACAATGTTATTGTCTCTTCCTTTTTCTTGTTCTTGTTCTTAGAAGAGCTCCTGGTTGGAACAAGCATCTACAACCGACATGAGTGAGAGTTAGATGTGATGCAGATGTCAAGATCAAATTAAAGCTAGTTATGCGTTTAACGTAATGATTGAGAGAGGTGACTAAGACCTAGTCTGGTTTCAGGAACGATCTATCATGTATAAGACGTGATCTAAGCAAGCTAGGTTGATTAAGTTTGATTAGCGATTGATTGAACTAGCTAGGAGATTGTCAACAAAGTCGCGCAACACAATGATAGAGGTACACTATCAAGGCTATTTATGCTCAAGATTAAAATGACCAGATTTATGCTCACTGCAGACTAGTTAGGCAAGTATGATAGATCCGAAAAGGACGCGAAAAGATAGACTTCTGTATTGATAGAATCAGAGGCTCGTATGACAAAATATAACAACCCAGATGATAGTTTAGTATCTTTCAAACGATAAAGACAGATACTCGTACGGGTTGCTGCCTATACTCGAATGACAATTAAAAGATCAATAGATGAAAACTCTTCAGAGACCAGTGTGACTTCTACGACAAAGTTTATAAGACCAGACAACAATATTCAGAGACCAGAATGATAGTTTGGAGAAAACAGAATGAAAAACTAGATGACTCAGATGACAATGTAGGTCACTAATACGATAATTTAGATGACTCAGACAATGAATTAGGAAGCTCGTATGATAATTATGACCAGAGGCAAATTTTTTTTTACAAGGAAACTAAGTTTGTGACCAATAAATTTGATTGATTTTTTTTTTTATGGTTGTTTTTAGTTTTTTTAGTTTTTAGAGTTTCAGTTTTCCATTTCGGACAAAAAATATAGCAAACATGTAAGATCCAAAGTGATTTCAAACACAATACGCTAATTCTAAGGAGGTTGGCCAAGAGAGAAAACCTTTGCTTGCAAACTCGGGTACACACCCAATAGCTAATTAGAATACAGTCACTGAGTCTCACACAATGGATTCTCAACGCCGTATTAGCCGACTCCAAATGCTAATGGGGGCACAAAATGGCAAGTATCTTGGGAGAGTTACTATCTCTCTTGCACAAAGATTATACCCATTTCGGAGGTGAACCAGGTAGCTGTTATTTTTAAGTTCATTGTAAGGATTTCCATTCTAAATTACCCCTTGAAGTCGCACAAGCATGATTGAGGCCTATAGTCCGACAAGGTATCGAAACAAGTTGTAGTCACGCAAGCATGACTGAGACCACGAGGCCCTACAAAATGCTTGATATGAGATCTCAAAAGAGAAAACTCAAATAATCCTATTCTCTGAGACTTTAATCCCGAAAAGCCTATTTATTATAGTGAGTCAGAATGCTTGGGTTTAGTTGTACTCACTTGGGTCATTGTCACAGGGTGATTACTTTTTTTCACTATGACAAGCCTGCTAAAAGGTACACAAATCTCAAACTTATAAAAAGCTTCAAGGGTCTAGATTTCTGATTGTCTGTGCAGACAAAAGCATACTCTCCTACCTCTTACATTTTTCTTCAAACACAAAAGGCAGATTTGTTCATTAACCCAATAGTAATTTAAGTGCCTAAAAATGAATTAAAAAATACACAATATTTGGTTGATTCTCCTTAGGCAACTTGAAAAAACAATGCATTAGTAGTCATATTGTTTTCAATTCTTTGACATGCATGAGTTTGATTTGACAAATTCTTTGATAGGAATTCTATAGAAAATAGTTAGGTTGTGAAAATCACATGCAGACAGAAGATAATTTAGGGATAGAGTCAGTAAATCCAAAGCCAAATCAAGAAAACCCCCCAAAAATATATTGTTTATAAAATGAGAAAATCAGAAATCCGTACAACAATTCTCACAAAGAAGAATGAGTATTCTCACCGAGCCGAATGAGTAAACCCCAAAAGACAACAACAAAGAAAATACTCGTATGATGATTCCCATAGAGTGAAACGACAAATCTCAGAACTCATCATGTATGTTGTAAGAACTCATACGACCTTTTGCAGAGGTTGTATGGACAAAACCTGAAAAATAAAAAAGATTTGCAAGGCCCAAAATTAAATTCTCAAGCCCCACGGTGGGTGCAAAAAATGTGTGTGTGAAAAGTGGACCTGTATTTGTATCTGAATACACAATACTTCAATTAAGTCATTAGTTGCATGGTTAGTAAATCAATAATCAATGAATAATGAAACCATTAGAAAGCGACCTATTTCCTTCTAGTAGATGTGAGTTTAGTTTTTCTCTCAGATTTCCTTATGCAACACCAATGACTAGACGACACCTAAATGAAGGATTTAATCTATATGAGCACGAAATTGAGCTAAATGGATGCAAGATATGCAAGAATAATAAATATTACGCTAACATGATTAAGCTATAAATGAATATTAAGCTAGATGATTTAACAAATATGCAATAACTAATATGAAATATTCTCAATGCACAAAAATCTCAATAGACCTAGAGTAAAAACAAGACTAGAGCAAAAACAACATAATAACAATAATCTCCAAGTTTTTTTTTTATGAGAGATGAGACCCTGAATTTATAAAAAATCTAGAGAGAGACCAATGATCAAGATCAATCGATTAAAAAAACTGAGAATGTTTTGAAGAAATTCATGGAGCATAGTCTGGTTGTGTTGAAGGTGTCCTCTCAAAACATGAATGTGTTCGTTGCTTGCCTAAAGAAGAACAAGCAGAATATAGAAATGATGATTATTGATGATGAGTCGGTTTCTAGTTCTGTTCTACACTCTTCCAGAAACATAACCAGGCAAAATGCAAGTGATCTGGAGCTGAAGACCAAAGATAATCAACAGATGCAAGAAAATAAAGAACTGAAAGAGGCAGCTAATGCGATGATGATGTTGGTCAAGGATGTGGAAGAGACTATAAAGATTTTCATCTGAAATGTAATTTGGTTTTAGGTTGCCAGTCTCTTGCTGGCCTTTAGCTGTTATTTTCTTTGTCTATTGTTCTTTTTGCTGTTCTTTTGTAGCCTTTCTCTCTTTGTTCTATTTTATCTAGTTTCTCTATTGCTTATCTCTTTGTTATGTAAGCGGGTTTCGGGTCCCTTAAAATCTGATTTTCCTTAATAAAAAATGATCAAGATCAATCAATGATGAACGACAAAGATTCTTTAAGAGGAAGCACAATCCAGGTGAATTGATGTGATTGGCTTCTTTTCTCAACTTTAAAGGAAATTGAACTAATTTTAAGATAAAATCAAAAAAACTGATTTATTTCATATTTTATTCAATTTTGATGTTTAATTGATTTAATTGCTTTTTCTAAGATTTTTTAATTTAATTCCTTTTTTATTTCTTTTCTCAATTTTAATTCTTTTTTTCAAATTAATTCTTTTTTAATGATTTAATGGTAAATTGATTTATTAATTAAATATGCTAGGATATTTAATTAAATAAATAGGATAATTGATTATAATGATCTACTTGGAATGATTAATTAATTAAATGATTATTTAATTAATATAGAATGATTTATTTGCCATGTGACATTGATGACTGAGAATTAATTAATTAGGTGTTCATGATTGATTTAATTTGCCTTTGGTTAGGACCTTGGTGATGTAGTCGAGATTAAAGGGCCCATGATTTAGGTGACCATTTTTATGGTATTACAATCATGTCATGAGATGTGATTGTCTCATTCACTCACCTTGGCTATATAACCAAGGTGGTCTCCTATGTACATTAGTCTAGTCTAGTCTAGCTTATTGAATCATTAATGAGAATACAATTTGTTCTTGTCTCTATTGTCCTCTCTTATTATTGTGATTTTAGATGGCTATCTCCATAGCCAATTATTACATGGTATCGGATCCTATAGAGTGCCTTTGATAGTCATTTTTGGAGAGATCTTGGTGGATGCAAAGGTTGGCATCTTGGGAGATTTGTGGTGCAATGTAGTTCTAGAGCCTCCTAGGACAAATCTGACTCTACCATTGCATCCAAGAGGTTGTTTCCATGAATTTTGACTATAAATTTTCCTATTTTCGGGTAAAATTGTTTTTGTTGCAATTTTTTTTAGCTGAAGGGCAATTAGGCCCCCTCCCAACAACAACTAGCAAAAATTACTTTTTGGATTGATATTTTATTTTTGCAATTTTTTTTCAGATCTTGACTATTATCATTCTTTCTGGCAAATTATTGTTCTTTCCCGTACAGTTTTGTAGGTCCTTTTTTTTTTGCCTTGGCCACTTTTTCTACATCAGATCTGGCTATTTTCATTAGTTGATAATTCATTTGGTCATCTTTTATTGCATAGAGGATACGACATATTTCTTCTGGCATCTTCTATTCATCATTGACCAGTAGCTATCTTGTTGGAATCAACCTTACTTGGTTTGGTAGCCGTATTTACCGCTTCAAATTTCTTCATTGCCTTGTTGCAGGCATTCCTTTACATCTTGTGTGGTAGTGTTTTCTCAACCCTTAGCATAAGTTTTGTTTTCTCAACTTTGGTGATTGGGGCTTTATTAGATTAGTTTAGCATTTATCACCCACAAGAATGAATTTCCTTGGATCGGGTGGAATTTCAATGATTCCATCAATAATTTTTCTCATTCTTCTCCCATATTTTTGGATTTACTACTTGCTTGATCAACCCACACATATTACCAGAATCTTTGTTTAGTGGATTTACTACTTGCTTGATCAACATTGGTCTAGATCATAGGCCCTTTGAGCTTTGCCCTATTTTGTCGGTGCATTTTGGTAGACTATTTGAGATGTGATTGGGTTCTATTTCATTGAGTTGGTCTACAATATACCGATTGACTTCTATATTATTGACACCCTTTGTTTGAAGGGTGTGACTCCTTTCTTTTTTATTTTTCATACTTGGACCAATGGGCCATTTTGTTTGGTCAACATGCTACATATTGTTTGTACCACGATGATTTTCATATTTGCCATTCCTTAGGCTTGTACGATTAGCTCATGATTCTAAAATGACATTGAATATCTCATTCAACACTTTTCATTCTTTGATCAATAGCTCCTTCATAGTTTGATAGGTTGCATTCATTATCTGCAGGCCCCTCATCATTTATTTCCTAGCCTGTGGATATAATGAGAGCATCAATGATAATTATCGCTTGGTAGAGGGATCAATGTTGTTGGATTGTTCTTTCTCTTAGCACAAGCTTCAAAAGGAGGGATCGATTTGTATCAGACCAACATCAACTGATTCTCATTGTTGGATCCTTCAGCTCATAAGCAGTGTTGTATTTTCCCCATACACCTTTATTGCTAGTTCTCTTAAATTATTGGGTCTGCATTTCCATTGCAATTGGAACCATGCCTTTTCCATAGTAGTCGAAACAATATTTGTTACTTGAGGAGTAGATCTTTTTGTATTGTCATGTTGAGGAGCTTTAGGAGTTCTTGGGAATCTCTCCTCACCATGCTCTTCTTCTTGTTCCTCATCTAGTAGTTCTTCTTAAAATTGTTCCTCGTCAATAGGTTCTAATTCCCCTTCTTCTGATTCTTTCTCTTGTTGATTAATTTGAGTAGAAGACTCACTTTGATCTTTTCTAGTACTCTTTGCCATAGTAAATTTATATTTTGGAGCCTGCTATGAAGCTATAGGATCTTTCCTATTTTTAGTTCTAAGCTCCAATTTCTTGCCTATAGGTCCATCTATATCATCCTTTGACCCAACATTGAATGGTTTCAATTGAATCCCTTTCTATGACAACCAAACATTGGTATTTGTGAGGATGCTCTAGAATCTGGATCTTATGGAAGTCACTTCCTTGTGGGACCATTGAATGAGTGGCAATGGTGTCTCTATAATTGTTTATCCACAAACACTGCATCCAAATATTTGCATTATGCTCCACTCATTCAAGGATATCTGCAGGATTAAGATTTTTAAGATAGAAGTAAGGTCTTCTAATATCTTCTTTAGTTATACAATCTATCCAGATATCCTCTATGTGATGCACATGAGTGTATCTCTTTTCCAACTTATTCTTCATTCCTCTATAATCAAAATCTTTTCTAGCTTTGAATAATTTCATTATGACTCTTCTCATCTTTTTATCCATTGCCTTGGCTTTGTAGGTAGAAGAAATATAATACTTCCCAATGGTCAAGTTGAATTGGAAACCAAGTTTATGGGAGCTTGATTGTCGTTCATGAACCACAACCATCTGTTGAGCTAATTCCATGAGAATGATTTTATCAGAAGGATATCTTGGAAGCACAAAGGGTTGATCATCAAAACATCCTACCCTAAGGTAGGTGAAAGTAGGAAACTTTAGGAACACACATCCATACTAGTTGACCACATTCTAGGCTTCATCAGATACTATCTTCTTTTGAAGGTCTTTGTCAAGAATACATATGTAATGATAGAAAAAAGCATCACTGACTCTCCTAAAATGGTGCAAGTTGTTCTTTAGAACTAGTTGAGAGTAGTATTCATGGACTACAACCTATCTTCTATCTCCCTTTGTGGAAAAACTTGGAAAATACCTCATTGATTCTGTAACATACACCAAATAGGAAGTCATACAAAAATTCAGAGTGGTAGGTACCTTAGTGAGAAGATTACATAGTGCATCACTAATTTGTTTGCCCCGGTATATCTTTCCTTTGTTTTGCCTGATGACATGATTGTATTGATACATCCATTCATTGTATGTATCAAATATAGGAAGACCCTTTACTCTGTTGAGAAGAGTAATTAAATCATTTACTTCCTCAATGAAGTAAATGCAATTAAGCCATCTAGCAATGGTGGGCCTTGGAGTCTTCAACCAATTATCATTCATATTTCTTTGATACTTGTCTGAGTAATTCTGATAATAGGCTTGAGTTGTCTGCATGACTATGTTAGTATATTTATCAATATTCAGACATTTGAAGATAGTGTCAAAGAAATCTTCATCCAACCTAATGATGTTTTTACCAGATCTACACCTTTGACACTTCTTCTCTCAGGGTCAAAATGGCTGGTCATTGTAAACACAAACTCTTGATTTTGTGCAGACATAGGAAAAGATGAAAACAAATGAATTTCATGGTCAATGGTGGAATCCATCTTATAGTATTGAGGTGGCTCTTTGACCCTTTTGAGAAACTCTTACAAGTCCATGTGACCTATTTCAATATCTCTGATGTTGTCAATGTTAGATGATACTAAAGAAGGTGGAAAAATAGGACGTAGATCTTGCTTTTTGTACTTCATGGTGCAATATTGGGTAGAATTACAAGGGGAAAAGAAACATGGTGTAGTTCGGGGTTGTAAACCTGAACTACACCTTGCATTTCTTGGTGTGGTTGTGTGGTTTAGGGTTATGACCTCTAACTACACATTGGTTTAACTTGGTTTGGAGAATTGGTGTAGTTTGGAGCTAAAACTCCAAACTACACATTGGAAGAGTTTATGATTCAATGTGGTTTGAATTTTTAACTCTGAACTACACTTATACTTGGTGTTAGCAATATCTCAATGTAGTGGTATACTTTGGAGTGGTGACTCAGAATGACACCATTAACAATACCATTTGGTGGTGCTTCAATTTGGAGGTGTCGTTCAGAGTCATGGCTCCAAACTACACTAATAAGAAGTTCAATGGTAGCATGGTGTTCGATGTAATTTGGAACCACAACCTCAAATTACACCAAAGGAATGAACCTCGGTGTAATTCAAGGTTGTGATCCCAAATTACACCAATTAATATATGGCCATACATAGCTTCAAAAACAAAGACATGAACACGAACATGTTGTTTAGTATTAACAAGTTCAAACTACATGTTGATTACGATGTAGTTTGGGCTTGTGAACATCAAACTACATGCAATATGGGTAGTATGAAAAATAAATGTTGTTTGAGTTTGTAAGCTCAAACAACACCTAAGCCGACATCAAAAATTAAAACAAGGTGATGTTGTTTGCTCTTACAAACCTGAACAACATCATGGGCAACATGTAATCGATTTAAGAAAAATGCTTAATGCAAAAACCCTAAACTGAAACAAGAGCATGATTTATATTTTCAAAAACATAAAAGACAACAAAAAAAAGTGATAAAAGACTCACCCGATAAATGTGATGCAAAGAAAAATCATTTGCGAAAAAGTCCAATCTTTCTCTGAACTGTATGGGGAGAGCAGAGCACAAATTGTTGAAACAACACAACTTCAAATGAAAGAAATTGAAAGAAAAAAGAGATAAAATGAAGGAAAATAGAAACCGATTGTAATACAAACACTTGATATTAAATGTGATTTGTGCCACATTAATATGCATTTCAGGATTATAAACCCGAAATGCACCTAAGATGTGTATTTCAGGTTTATAACATCAAAATGTACCTTAGACATAATAAGAAGTGGAAATTTAGAGTTAAACACTGAAGATGCACTTAAAAATAAAAACTAAGTGTTATAAAGAGAACTTTGTCAATTTTTGAATTTACTCAAATCAAGAAATTTTCACGAAGACAAAAAGTAGGCAAAGGGAAGCAAAAATTTACCTTGATTTATGTACTTAGAGCACATGGGCTAAAAATTTGGACAAAATTTGTAGGGGTTATATTGTGTTTGTACCACAATTGAAAATGGGGATAACAACACTCAATACCAATAGAGACCCAATTCGCACGTATTCCAAGAATGGAACCTAAAAGGACAAGATTGAGATCTCTAAGTACTTGAAGAATACTCTGTAAAAAAAGGACCATATTTTTGGATAGAGGAATCTAAGAACTTTCTAACAATATCTATTTTTGAAAAAATGGAGTCTGAATGTGTAAGATATGGACTCACAAGTGCAAAGTTGAAGGTTAAATTTGGAGGTCTAGTACGGAAAATTGGTGTAGGATCTAGCAAAACCACCTATATATTTGGATTGACACTTTAACCAACTTTCTGATGATGTCTCATTTGCAATATTTTGAGCCCATAAGACAAATTTATGACCCAAAAAGCACACAGGATAATTCATGTTTGGAGATCTTAAAGGGTTTCCAAAAATGAAAAATTATAAACCCTGCTTTGGACTATTACATAAAAGGTTGAACCTTGTGAAGGACCTTTTAGACTATTGGATAAAAGAGTGAACCCATATTAGATGGAGCACACTTCTAACTACTATCTAGAGGGTGAACCTTGAAAAACGCCATTTGAACTAATTGTTGGTGTAATTATTTATTCATGATGGATATTATTACACCTTACTTAAGTTTACTTAGGTACATGCATATCATAGTAGTTTGGGTATGAGACACTTGATAACTCAATGATGAACCACTAGTACCAAACCGGTACTGAGAGGGGGGGGTGAATCAGTACAAACACAAATGCAGTCAAAAACCAATTGACAGCAAATACCCCAAATGACTAATAAACAGGGATACCGGTAAAATAGAGTGCAACCGGTAACATCCAGTATAGCTCAATCAGTCATGAACCGGTCACTCAATAAGCTTTCCTCTTAACTCAATACTACAGTATCATTATATTCTCATGCATAAACTAGTAAACTTGACCATCAGATCTTCACAACAATGAGTTCAATATGTTTTATAGACAAGCATAAAACATAGAACCTTCATGTGCTTAACAGATAAAACAAAGCATCACAAGACAGAAGCATTTCACATGACACACATAACTTTCACGTGGAAACCCAACTGGGAAAAACCACAGTGGGGATGAATACCCACAAGTTGCTTTTTGAACTCTTTAGAAGTCCGCTCTGTTAGGATCCTTGTCTGGTTAAGGACATTACAATAGGTTCTGGTAAGAACCGATCCTGTTAAGGATCACCTAATTAAGGGATACTCGGTTAAGGGTTAAACCCGGTAGGGTCACCTTGTTAGAGGATTTCAAGAACTCAATAGCTGAAAGGATCTCCTAAGCTTCTCTAGCTTCTCAGAACTCATTAGCTTCGAGTTACCCGGTTAAGGGATTTGAAACAAGCTGGTTAAGACCACCCGATTTAAGGGATTTTGAGTCAAGCCAGTTAAGGCTATCTTGTTAGGGTATTTTACAACTATTGAAGTGGTTAGAGATCAACAGATATTACAATGATCTGTTAACAACACTTAATGCTAATGCAGATCCGTTTAGGCTCCTTTTTTCCTTCTGCACATTCACTTTGCAAGTATCTCTTCTCTCCTTTGGTCTGGCAAGAATCACGTATCACTTTCCTTGGATACACACTCACAACTTTTGCCAACAACCTCAAAAATAAACCCAACATTGACCTTATAGGAGACATACAGGTCGGTAGCAAAAACCCTAAACCCTAAACCTGTTAGGTTAAGCAATTCAAACGGTTATCCTGACCGTTGAATCATGCTACATTAAATGCAACAATCTTGAATCGATCTCAAGATATTCTCCATCGTCCATTATCCACCGTTTTCATGGCAACTGATAACCCATCACATGTTATCACCGTTTGACAGACTTCACACATTCCTGAGGTAGATAGGAATAGTCATCTTCATGCAAGATCCTTCATGCACACAGAGCTTACGTGGCAACATGATCTATCCTTCATCATACTGCAAACTCATCACACAAAGATCACCGATTGAGTCACACAGACTTGAGGTACTCCAACTGGAAACCCCAAAGTGGAAGCTACCTACCAACCGGTAGTCATATAGTGCTTCCATGTGTCGGTTCCCATAACTTCATGCTGGTTCCCATAACTACATGTCGGTTCACCTTGAACAAATATGCAGCTTCACTTTGGCATATAAACTAGTTCACACATATGCCAGTTCCTCTCTCTTCACTTATCACATGTGCTGGTTCACACTATGTCCCATATTGACATCAATGACAACATACAATATCATTATGTCTTCATGCCGATTCACATAATGTCAACAATCTCCCCCTTTGGCATTGATGGCAATATACAAAAGATATGTTCTCTGCTTCACATATTCTCCCCATTTGCTGCAGATATCTTTTTGCTTCACTCCTTCTCCCCCTTTGACAACAATGCCAAAGTGGAGGTACAGTCATCACTGTTTCATCATGCTACTCCCCCTGAGGAGTAGCATCCTTCAACACACCAATCAACCAAAACTTTGTCTTTCCAGTACCTGACTGATGTGGAACAATCATTTTTAGTTCACCTCCTAAAGGGGCAATACCCCTAATTCACCTCTCAAATGCACAAATGTTGTCTTTGGGAGAGGCTTAGTGAATATGTCTGCTAATTGCTCCTTACTAGACACATGCTCTAGTGCAATCTCTTTATTCTGAACCTTTTCCCTCAAGAACTAATACTTAAGCTCAAAATGCTTGGTTCTAGAATGTAAAACTGGATTCTTTGATATATTGATAGCACTTGTCTTATCACAGAATATACTTACCAGTTTAGATACAGGGATCTTGAAGCCTTCCAGTACATGCTTCATCCAGATTATCTGAGTGCAGTTCATGAAAGCTGCAACATACTCTGCTTCCAATGTAGACTGAGAGATGCAACTCTGCTTTTTACTCATCCATGAGACTAGTCTACCACCGAGAAAGAATGCACCATCGGTTGTGCTCTTCCAGTCATCCACATTACCGGCCCAATCAGCATCTGTGAATACTTTCAGATTGAAATTATTGTTGTATGGGTACCACAATCCATAGTCAACTGTTCCTTTCAAATACCTAAGAATCCGCTTGACTGGACTCAAGTGAGATTCTCTTGGACTCTTCTGGAACCTTGCAGTGATGCCAACTGCATGTGCAATATCCGGTCTGCTATGCACTACATAATGCAACTTACCAATCATTGATCAGTATTCCTTCTCATCAACCAGTGTGGAATCATCCTCCTTTGTCAATTTGCAACCGGTCACCATCGGTGTACCAACCGGTTTTCTATCTTCCATGCCAAAAGTCTTCAACACCTCTTTGACATATTTGGACTGAGTGATGAAGATTCCATCTTTCATCTGCTGGATCTATAGTCCATTGAAGAACTTAATCTCCCCTATGAGTGACATCTCAAACTCTTTCTTCTTCTCATCAGCAAACTCATGACTCATCTTGTCATCTCCACTAAAGATGATGTCATCAACAAAAACTTCATAGATCAGAATCTGATCTCCTTCAGACTTCAAGTAGATATTTGTATCTTCACTTGTTCTCTCAAATCCAATCTTCACAAGATGGGAATGTAGGTGCTCATACCATGCCCTAGGTGCTTGCTTTAGACTATATAATGCTTTATGTAGCCTACATACCATGTCACTGTCTTCAGATAGGGTAAACCCATCTGGTTGCTCAATATACACCTCCTCTTCAAGTACACTATTTAGGAATGCAGATTTTACATCCATTTGATATACCTTGAATCCCTTAAAATCTGCATATGCAAGAAGCATACGAACTCCTTCCAATCTGGCTACAGGAGCAAAGGTTTCCCCATAGTCTTCACCTTCTTCTTGAGCATATCCTTTGCATACCAGTCTGGTTTTATTCCTAATCATTGTGCCATCCTCATTCAACTTATTTCTAAACACCCATTTGGTGCCAATGACATTTTTATGTTTTGGTCTAGGTACCAAGGACCATGTACCATTTTAATCTATCTGGTCAAGTTCTTCTTCCATTTCCTTGATCCAATCTTCATCTTTATGAGCCTCTTTGAATGACTTAGGCTTAAATTCAGAGATCATACATGAGTTTTCTCTGATCTTTCTTCTGGTAAGGATTCCTGCATCCTTATCACCTATGATCTACTTGGGATCATGATTCAACTTGACATACTGAGGAATGGTCCTAACTGGTTCTTCTTTCTTTTCTTCTTCATCAGTATTAGCATTCACTGGTTCAGGAACACTGCTACTGGTACTCGGTTGACTGACAACTAGTTCCCAGAAGGTTGCAACCAGTTCATTTACAGCTTGCTCACTACCGGTTTCCTCAGTCTTCTCAGAGGATTCATCAACTCTTACATTGATGCTTTCCATAATTCTCCGAGTCCTATTGTTGTAGCACTTGAAAGCTTTACTCTTGGTGGAATATCCTAGAAATATTCCCTCATCATATTTAGCTTCAAATTTACCTTGGTGTTCACTCCTCTTGATGTAACATTTGCTACCAAATACCTTAAAGTAGTTAACCATAGGTGTCTTACCAGTCCAATACTCATAAGGAGTTTTGTCCTTACCCTTTTTGATGTGTACTCAGTTCATAGTGTAGACTGCAGTGCTCACCGCTTCTCTCCAAAAGGTGTGAGCAACCTTTCCTTGGATCAACATGGTTCTAGCTGCTTCAACCACAGTCCGGTTATTCCTCTCTGCTAGGCCATTCTGTTGTGGAGTTCGGGGGGTAGACAACTGTCTCTTGATGCCAAATTCTTCACAATACTTGTTGAATTCACTGGAAGTGAATTCCCCTCCTTGATCAGTTCTGATACATTTGATCCTTTTACCGCTTTCCTTCTCCACTAATGCTCTGAAAGCTTTGAATTTCCCAAAAGCTTCAGACTTGTCTTTCAAGAATGTGACCCACATCATTCTTAAGCAGTCATCAGTGAGAATCATGAAGTACCTATCATCCTGCACACTTCTAATTTTCATAGGACCACATAAATCAGTATGCACAAGATCAAGCAAGTTGTCAGCAGTGAAAGATTTACCTTTAAAGGCTGAGGAAGACATTTTCCCCAATTGACATTCTCTACACAAGGTATTATCCGGTTTGCTAAGCACCGACAACCCTCTAATTGCCTTGATCTTACTAGCCTTCATAATGTTATCAAAGTTCACATGGCAGAATCTCCTATGCCATATCCAGCTATCATCAAGCTTAGCCATAAGACATGTACTTATATTTGCATTCAGATGAAATAGGTTACCTTTAGTCTGCATGTCGGTGGCTACCAATTTACCATCTTTACCTTTGATTCTACAAACTCCATTCTTGAATTACAGAGTGAGACCACTGTCATTTAGTTGGGCAACACTTAGAAGGTTGTGTCTGAGACCATCAACCCAGTACACATTGTTAGCACTACTCTTTCCATTCAAAGAGATGGACCCTCTGCCTTTGACCATGCATGGTGCATCATTGCCAAAGCGAACCACACCACCATCATACTCCTCTAAGGATAGAAACTTGCTCCGGTCACCAGTCATATGGTGAGAACAGCCACTATCAATGATCCACTCATTGGAATCATCAAATCAGGAGACAAGAGCCTTCTTGTCTGCCACATCTTCCTTTACAGCAACAAACACAATGTCTTCATTCTCTTCATCTTCTAATTCCTCATCTGTGACACCTTCATCAACTGCCACAAAACAATTTCTCCGGTTTCCTCCTTTGAATTTCTCGAACCTTTCTAGTTTATCCTTGTTGTCACTATTAGGACAGTTCATAGAAATATATCCTATCCGGTACAAGAGAAACATTTCAAAGGAAGCTTACCTTTGTATTTACTGGTCCCTTTTGGAACTCTCCTGGCAAGAAGAGCTTCAAATTCTATCAGAAACTCTTCATCCTTCATTTCTCTATTATGATTAGGTTCCCCACTAGTGCTAGCCTCTTTTCCTTTTCTGGATGGTATAGCAGAAGCTTTAAAAGTTGATTCTATCTTTTGAACACTACCATCAAAACTATTCAGCTCATAGGCTATCAACTTGGCTATGATGGAGTCCAAGGATGTCTTAGACTTGTCTATTGATCTCAGCTCCTGAATAGTAGCAACCCTTATTGCATAGACTAGCAACAGGGATCTCAGGACTTTACTTACCACAATGGAATCTTCTATTTTGCCACCTGCACTCTTTATTTCTCCAACAACTGTTTTGATTCTTATTCCATACTACTAAATGGTCTCTTTTTCAACCATCCGCGTGTCTTCAAACTTTCCTCTCAAGCTCTCTTCCTTAGCCTGTTTTACATGCTCATCACCACCATAGATATTTTCAAGAGCATCCCATACCTCTTTGGGATTTGCATTGTCCTGAACATCAATAAACTCAATGTCAGATAGACTATTGATGAGGGCTTCCATGACTTGCCCATTTTCTTGTATCTCTCTCTTTTGGTCATCGGTGAGAGTACCGGTAGGAACAATATACACATTTTCAACATAACTCCAGTGTTGAACACCCATGGTTTTGATGAATATCTTCATCCTGTCTTTCCATATACCAAAATTTTCCCTATTAAACTTTGGACCTTCCCTCTTCATCATTAGACTAGGATCTTTTCCTCAAGCGGTTAAGCTTACAACACAGAGGACCTGGAGTGCTCTGATACGAATTGATAACTCAATGATGAACCACTAGTACCAAACTAGTACTGAGAGGGGGGGTGAATCAGTACAAACACAAATGCAGTCAAAAACTAGTTTGACAGCAAATACCCCAATTGACTAATAAACAGGGATACCGGTAAAACAGAGTGCAACCGGTAACATCCAGTATAGCTCAATCAGTCATGAACCGGTCACTCAATAAGCTTTCCTCTTAACTCAATACTACAATATCATTATATTCTCATGCATAAACCAGTAAACTTGACCATTAGATCTTCACAACAATGAGTTCAATATGTTTTATAGACAGGCATAAAACATAGAACCTTCATGTGCTTAACAGATAAAACAAAGCATCACAAGACAGAAGCATTTCACATGACACACATAATTTTCACGTGGAAACCCAACTAGGAAAAACCACAGTGGGGATGAATACCCACAAGCTGCTTTTTGAACTCTTTAGAAGTTCGCTCTGTTAGGAGCCTTGTCCGGTTAAGGACATTACAATAGGTTCTAGTAAAAACCGATCCTGTTAAGGATCACCCAGTTAAGGGATACCCGGTTAAGGGTTAAACCCGGTAGGGTCACCTTGTTAGAGGATTTCAAGAACTCAATAGCTAAAAGGATCTCCTAAGCTTCTCTAGCTTCTCAGAACTCATTAGCCTCGAGTTACCCGGTTAAGGGATTTGAAACAAGCTGGTTAAGACCACCCGATTTAAGGGATTTTGAATCAAGCTAGTTAAGGCTACCCTGTTAGGGGATTTTACAACTGTTGAAGTGGTTAGAGATCAACAGGTATTACAATGATCTGTTAACAACACTTAATGCTAATGTAGATCTGTTCAGGCTCCTCTTTTCCTTCTGCACATTCACTTTGCAGGTATCTCTTCTCTCCTTTGGTCTGGAAAGAATCACGTATCACTTTCCTTGGATACACACTCACAACTTTTGCCAACAACCTCAGAAATAAACCCAACATCAACCTTATAGGAGACATACAGGTCGGTAGCAAAAACCCTAAACCCTAAACCTATTAGGTTAAGTAATTCAAATGGTTCAATCTTGACCATTGAATCATGTTGCATTAAATGCAACAATCTTGAATCGATCTCAAGATATTCTCCATCATCCATTATCCACCGTTTTCATGGTGGCTGATAACCCATCACGCATTATCATCATTTGACAGACTTCGCACATTCCTGAGGTAGATAGGAATAGTCATCTTCATGCAAGATCCTTCACGCACACAGAGCTTATGTGGCAACATGATCTGTCCTTCATCATACTGCAAACTCATCACACAAAGATCACCGATTGAGTCACATAGACTTGAGGTACTCCAACCGGAAACCCCGAAGTGGAAGCTACCTACCAACCGGTAGTCATATAGTGCTTCCATGTGTTGGTTCCCATAACTTCATGCCGGTTCCCATAACTACATGTCGGTTCACCTTGAACAAATATGCCGCTTCACTTTGGCATATAAACTGGTTCACACATATGTCGGTTCCTCTCTCTTCACTTATCACATGTGCCGGTTCACACTATGTCCCATATTGACATCAATGACAACATACAATATCATTATGTCTTCATGCCGATTCACATAAGGCTCATGCCGGTTCACATAATGCCAACAACAGTTGGGTGTTTGTGTCACATTGGGATAGGGTGTTGTAGGAGATTTCCACCTTTTATGGTGTGATCTTGTTATTACTTTATCATATCCACCTATTGTGGGATGATAATTCCACCTTCGGTGGGTGATCCACCTCATGTGGAGTATTTTATTGTTTCTCCTACCTACCACACCTATTTCCTACCTACCCTTGTTTCTCATTGAGCCACATGTCATGTTTGTGTGCTCACATATACATATAGCCTTACCTATATAAGAAAGCTCACATTCATTGTATGTAACAATTTTTTGATGATCCAGTTGATCAGTATTTTCTCTTGATAGAATACAGTTTATTCCTATCAATATTGTGTCTCTCTATTTTGTACTTTTCATTGAGCTCTTGATCCTGGCAAAATCTCACATGGTATCAGAGCCTATAGAGCATCATTGATTTGTCTTGGAGAGGCATTTTTGGAGGCTTCAATTTTTGGATCTAGGGAGGTGCTATTTTTGGGTGCGTTTTATGGTAATTTGGACATCACGGTTGAGTCTAGAAGGTCATTTCCATGAAAATTGACTATAAACTTGGCCTATTTTGGAGAAAATTAGATTTGGAAATAAAAATTAGCCAATTTGGCTATACGGTACAGTACAGATTTTTTTTCAAAAACAATTAAAAAAATATTTTGTTTTCTACAAATTATTTTTCATTTCATTTTTAAAATTCACAATTATCTAAAAATTTGTTTGCAAAAAATTTTTAATTGTAAAGATTTTTTTATTTTTTTCAAATCAAATTTTTTAAGAGGGGGTCCCCTCTTCCCCCGCCATACCCGTACTGTCCCTATGAAATTAGGTTTGTTTTTTCACGGGCCCCACTGCCCTATTTGCTTCGATCAGCCCGATTTCCAATAAGCTCCTTCTTCTCTCCTAGTTGCAACAACCGCCGATCTCCTATGATTCTGGTGTCGGTTCTTCTTCCTGCCGCCACCGTTTGGCAACCATGGTCTCCTCCCGACTTCGATCATTGCTACTCGCCTCTGCTCCTCACCGCCTAGTGGGCAGCTACGTAACCCTACCAGTCATCAAGTCGTACATATAGTATCTACAACGCAGACCGACACATCAACGCCTGGTTGGCGCCACTTCACTTTGCCACGTCATCAAACATGTCATCTTTCGTACAGTCCGCAAAGGCACCACATCATCTATATGTACTGCACGAAACCAATATCATCTTGCCATGTGTCACTTTCCATACCGATGATGTCATCATCCGTATAGCCTAGGCAGGGGGTGCGATGGTCATTTTGATGGGCATACGACCGTCAATTTTAATGCAGTGAAATGCTGACATCAGCACACATCAGCACTTTTTGAAAATTTTAACCCCCCCTCTCATTTGCATTTTTGAAATTGCAGTTCAACTTCAAATGGCTATATCTTGCTCATTTTTTGGTGCAATTTTTTTTGAAAGGGGCTAGAATTTCGTTCTCTTCGTAGTGGTGGAGGAATTTTCTGATTGTGATGGATAGATTTTTTAGAATTTGTAGATTTTCATGACTGTACCTATCTAATTCCAGATTTTGCAACTTCAAAGGCTTCATTTGGGGTCATACGACCTCCTTTTCAGTTGCCGTTTTTTTTTTAAGTGCATAATTTTTCATCTACTTTCATAATTTGTCATTAGTTTGCAATGATTTTGAGTATAAATTACACTTTCATTATTTGGTCTTTTTTGGCCTATTTGGTACTTGCATTTTGCTTGGATCTTAGATTAGATCACTTGCAGTATTTGTTGAAGTCTCTTATATCTCATTTTGAGAAGTTGTAAAGTTGAAATCAGAAGTCCACCTTGCCTTGTTTTGCAATTGGCCCATTGTATACACACTAAGTATAAAGTTCCAAATCATCATTTGGGGGGGGGGGGGGGGGGGTTTCTTGATTGAGTGATTTTATTTTATTTTATTTTTTTTGGGGGGGGGGTGTCTTGTGTGATTGTGACTCTCTCTATCTTGTGTTTTTATTTTATTTTGGTGCTATGGGTTCTCCTAAATTTTGACTTTTAACTCCTCATAATTATGCATCATGGAAGATTAAAGTGTGGAGTAAACTAATGGAAAAAGGACTCATTCGTTATGTAAATAGAACTATTACAACACCACCTGATCCTAAGGATGATCCTAATGCTCAAATTGAATGGCTCACTAAGAATGCTATGGCTCTTGGAACATTAATAAAGTATGTATCAGATGGCCTCATTTTCCACATTGATAAGAGTATTACAATTAAAGAGGCTTGGGATATTTATGACAAATTGTATGGCCAAGTTGATGAGATTAAGGGCTACAAGATTGATAGTGAACTCACAACATTGGATCCCAAGGATTTTGATACAATCCAAGATTATGCCACAAAAGAAAATGAGCTAAGAGAAAAGCCAAAGGATTATGGAATTGACAAAAGGGATGCTCAATTGGTTTATAACTTGTTGGACAAGCTTCCATCAAAGTATGCAGCCTTTGTATCTAGCTTTCATACCCATAGGTTAGCTCAAGGTTCCTCATACACTTCTCCCTCATTTTATGCCTTCATAGAGATGTTGATACTTGAGCAATCTAAGTTGACCAAGATGGGGATTCTCAAATCTTCAAAGTCACAAGATTTGGTGGCTAACAAAGGGAATTAAAGAAATCAAGGAAAAGGAAAGAATCAAAAGAAACCTAAGTTAAAGTCACAACAAGATGGAGCACAATCCTCCTCTCCACAACAAGGTGATTCTACATTCTCACCTAAGAGGAAATCATATAAGGACAATATTTTTTATGTATATTGCAAGAAGTCAGGACATGATGAACACCATTGTTAGAAGAAGGATATTGATGAGTTGAAGCATCTTCTTGAGAAGAACAAAATCAACCTACCTTCTAGAATGTCTACTTCAGCTTCTTCTTCCAAAGAAAGGGATAAAGGAAAGGATCATTCTTTTGGGACATATAAATGAAAGGGACAAGATCTTTTTGCTACTACAAGTCATGATTCAGGGAGATGGCTTCTAGATTCAAGGGCTTCTCATCATATGGCATCTTTGCAGTCTATGTTCTCTTCATTTGATCCTTGCCACATGTCAAATATTTTCATGGACAATCATACAAACATGGATGTGATTGGGAAAGGATGTATTGTCATTGGGGATAACTCCGTCAATGATGTGTTGTGTGTACCCCACATGATAAATAATCTTCTTTCCATCTATCAAATCACACATTGGGCAACTAGGAAAACTATGGAGTTCACATCTGATTCAGTTATCATTAGAGACTTGGAGACTAGAGCTATCATTGCAACTAGGGTGGTTGATCATGTATCTCGGTTGTACTCTTTTTCAAATTTTGGTCCTATTGATGAGGTTGATTCTTCCTATGTTTATGATTCATATTTTGAGGAGAACTTTGGGTACTTGAACTTGGGGATTCTCACATGTGACCTCATTCTTGAGCCTTGCATTTCAATTCCTCCTATTGATATCACATCACCTATTGCACCTAATGATGCAGCTAGTGCGATAGTTTTGCCTTCTTGTGATTTAGTGCAGTAGGATATTGCTTGTCTTCTAGCTTGAGTTGATTGGAATGACTACTCGACAGACATTGTAGGTTTGTTTGTGGACTCCTACATTGCAAATTTGGGAGACATCATTGATGACATTCATCTTCTCTTTGATGAAGATGATCCTTGTTCGATTATTGTGAGGGAACACTCTGACCCTCTTGTGCATTCTCTACATGATCATTCTTTCAAGGTTGACATGATTGTGGATAATTTTGTACAACAGTTAGAGGAGGTCTTTTTATGCTTAGAGGAGACATGTGATTCTTTGGCTATTGTTCTACATTATTCTCCACTAGATCTTGGAGTGCCTTTTTCAGCAGTGTGGAGTAGTTCACCACCTTTGGAGGGGGTACCCTTCAACATTGACTTGGGGACACTTGAGCAGTTTTTCATATATTCCAGTCATCATGAGTTAGTTTCCTACATATTCCCTTCATGATTGGGGAGACTTTATGGATACACCTTTGGTTTTGTTTCTTCCCAAGGGGAGGAATGTTGTTCGATGTTCATGGAGCATTTTCTTCATTCATCTTCGAGCTTCTACCATTGGTGCTAACTCTACATTGAGGGGGGGGCTACCTAGATTCTCTTATTCTCTCATATGGGGGGGACTTTTTCCCTACATGGGGTTTTGTTCCTCACATACTTCTATGAGAGTTCTCTTGTATAGTTTTCATCTCTCTTTTGGGGGAGGGTTTTTTCCCATTAGGTTTTTCTCTCTTTTCCTGCTTTATGAGAGATTGCATTGGTTTGTGTGCATTTTCATTTGTACATGGGTATCTAACATTGCCTAGTAGTTGAGACCCATCTTGCATTTCTTAGTTTCATTGTATACTTAAGTGCATTCCCCTAAGTTGCACTTAAGGGGGAGTGTTGGTGTAATTATTTATTCATGTTGGATATTATTACATCTTACTTAAGTTTACTTAGGTACATGCATATCATACTAGTTTGGGTATGAGCCACTTGGGTGTTTGTGCCACATTGGGATAGTGTGTTGTATGATATTTCCACCTTTTATGGTGTGATCTTGTTATTACTTTATCATATCACCTTATTGTGGGATGATAATTCCACCTTCGGTGGGTGATCCACCTCATATGGAATATTTTATTGTTTTTCCTACCTACCACACCTATTTTCTACCTACCCTTGTTTCTCATTGAGCCACATATCATGTTTGTGTGCTCACATGTCCATATAGCCTTTCTTATATAAGCAGGATCATATTCATTGTATGTAATAATTTTTTGATGATCTAGTTGATCAATATTTTCTCTTGATAGAATATAGTTTATTCCTATCAATATTTTGTCTCTCTATTTTGTACTTTTCATTGAGCTATTGATCTTGGCAAAATCTGACACTAATAGATAAAAGGGTGTACCTAGATCAGATAGAGCATGCTTCGAACTGCCAAATAAAAGGGTGTACCTAGATTTGACAAAGCACACTTCTGACCATTGGATTAAAGGTTGCACCGTAAAAAAATTGTAGTCTCTAATTTGAAGAATATATAGGTAATTTTGGAGTTCTTGGGCCTTCTGAGTGTGATGATGACATTCATTTCATTCAAAAGTGCCTAGATTTTTTTATCTACCCTTATATTTTACCTCGATTTTCATGCCCTCAACCAAATTGACGGGAAAAAATTTAACTGTTGGCATAACTGATGGTGTTGGTACAACCGGTCCATTGGTTAGTATTGTCATTGATGACTAACACTTACTAGTGAATAAGGCCAAGCCCTTAGGCAAGAAGATGTTGTAAACCTCAATGGTTTACTGATGGTTGCAAACAGTATGGAGGATTCAATGCTTCCCAAATATGCATTATTGACACACTTAAGCTGTATGTTGGTAGGAGACTAATCGGTTGAAGGATAAACAGAGCAATTGATCGGTTAGTCAAGCATCTGATAGATGTTGAGATCAGTTTCTTAAACTGGTAGTTGAAATGATGATATGGCCACAAGAGGTGACTCAGATTGCAGTTTAGTAGTCTTATGCATGACTAAAACACTCTGAACAGACAGGTGATCAGTCTAATTGATGATTAGTGACTGGTGGCAAAAGGTGAAGAGTTACACTGGTGAACCGGTGATACAGGTTGAAGGATGATAACCACCAAGAATCTCGGAGCAATGACCGATAAGCTGGATGCAATGACCAAACGTGAGTCAATCATGGTGAGATATCATCAAACAAATGGATAGTGAAGTCTACAATAGTTAACAACCAGTTGAGGTGAGATTTGTGTAGATTTTTCGATTCGCATTAAAAAGATAGAACACGACCCAGAGGTTGGTGAAATTATGAGTTACAGAGGCAGTCAAGGATGAGTTTTTAGCGAGATTGATGGAGAGTGCATAGAGAGAGTGCGAGAAGATTTGAAAATATTTGAATTTCAAATCTACCGAGTGTTAGGTGTAAACTGATTGAGGAATCAACGAGTATGTGTTGGCGAAATATGGTATAAAGGTTTTTGGCAAAAACCAAAATGATTGATCGTAAAAATTGCAAAGTGCAATTTTAAGGAGAGGCGATCCAGCAAGGTGAGAAGAGGGTAGAACTGCTAAGTGAATAATAGAGTGGTGAAGGGAGCATAGAAAGAATGCAGAGCACCAGTAGAGTGCAGAGCAAGTGTAACTGATGGTCAAACCGAAGAGCTTCATTTGGATCTGATTAAGCTAAGAGTATCTATTACAACAGATCATTCTCTTTGTTGTTTTCTAATAACTACAACAGTAAAATCCCTTAATCGGGTCTACTTTAACAGGTCCCTTTGTAAAATCCCTTAACTGAGTGACATATTAAATGATGATCCTAAGTCCTTTGACAAGGCTACCTCTAACAGGGTAAAGGTTCTAACAGGCCTTAAAGAAAATCCCTTAACCGGGTGGCACCTAACACTGTTGTTGTAATCTCCTATCAGGGATGGCTCCTCACCGGGCGTACTCTAGAAGAGTGAAGATTTTGTGAATTTCTACTCACACCGTGGTTTTCTCCCATTTTGGGTTTCCACGTGATAAATCTTGGTAGTCATGTGTGTTTGATTTTATGTGTTCTTGTTTCTTATTAATGCAACTTATACTAATAAGTGTTAAGTTTGAATATAAATTTTGATTAAGGTTAAATCTGGTAAAACCAGTATAGTGTTGATTCACCCCTTCCCTCTCAGTGCCGGTTGGGAGGGCTCAAACTAAGGTTGTCATCACATTCATAGCATCTCAAAACCTTATGATCAATGTGCACAAAGAAAATCACTCAAGGTTGAATCCCTCAAGCATGTGGACAAGAACTTGATATAACATGAAAGGTTCACAATCTCCTACCAAAAAGATATGTTGCTTGCAATTTAAAATTTTGGGAAATGGTGGCATAAATTTTGATGTTACATGCTACTATTTTATGCCTCTCTATATTATTGTTATTATTATATATCATCTCATGTAGATGGAGACACCATTTTGCAAGTTTGGGTAATTGACGTATATTTTAGCAATATAGAGATGAATGAAATATTTGTTTCCAAATAATGTATTTTTTATTTTTACGCATTTCCATCATAGCCCATCATGTTTCAAAAATAAAACTTTTTCCATTATCAAAAACTCCAAGAGTCTTTGGAGCAATTTTCTCAAAGACAGTGCATCACTAGCTAGAGACTCGGGACAGTTTGCAAGGCCAATATCCAAAGTTAGGAGGAGCATGCATTTCTATTGTATGGTGTTTATTTCTACCCCTTGGTTTTATAATTGTTTAGATATATTAGATCTTGAAGTTCATAAAAAATCCTTCTAGAGGAGGTAAATTTTGGAACAATAGGTATTTCTTATAGGGAGTATACCCACAACTCCAAGATAATAATAATGATTATTTCCATTTGTGAATTCACTATTGTAGAGGATTAATTTACTATTTTAATAGTTCTATAATTTTCATAAATCATATTTATGCCATTAAGAAATACTATAAAATCTTATGGTTTATATTTCTTAGTGACAATGTGCATACATAGTTTTTAGAAAAGATTTAAAATGGAAAGTTGTTGATTGAAGAATATGAAAAACATGCTACAAACACATAGGTAATATGGAATAGAAGTTCAAAATGAAATTTAGTATCAAACTACTACTTATCATAGGCACACTTTCTAGGGAATTTTCAAGATGACACTAAGGAACATGCAACATCTCATAGGTACAGGGCCAAGATTTGGCATACAATCTATCATCATGGATCATCTTAGCATGAGGATATTGGAGATATATGTTTCTAATTACTTAAGGACAAACAATTTTGAGAGGGGGGACTTGTCATGTCCCATTTATTAAAAATAAATAAAAATTGGTCAATATTAACCCATTTTATTCTTCCATGGGTTAATCAAACAAGTTTAGGGAGAATAATTAATTTAATATTTATGAATATTCAAATATTCTAAAATCAAATAGGACATTTAAAAATTAAATTATATATTTGGAAACACTTAGTGGGGCCATGAATTTTGTGTGATAATGGGGAGTTTGAAATATTTATAATTAATGATTTTCTCATGAAGAACGGAGTGGGAAATTGAAATAATTCTAACTAATTATTTTCCCAACAAGAGAAAATTTGCTAGGCGAGAGTGGAGTGGAAAATTGAAATGTTTTTAATTAATGATTTTCCAACCCAAGCAAATTTGGCAAGCAAGAGTGGAGTGAGAATTTGTAATATTTCTAATTAATGATTTCCCACCAAATTGGCCAAGGACAAGATAAATACAAAGCATATTTAAAGGAACTCATCTTTATGCCATATCTACTTCTCAATTTCTCATTGTATGAACTTCATTTTCTATAATATTCTTCAGTGGACGTAAACTCCTTGGAGATTTAGGGCTTCTGGATAGAATCCTATAAGTTTCAAGTGGATAGTGGGCAAAAGCCTATTGTTCACATAGAGAAACTTCATCCAAAGGTTGCATTGGAGCTTCAAAATTTTATTAGTTTTAGTAGTTTTCCATTGTTTGTCTTGTGTGCAGTGCTTCATTGATATTGTTGTAGTGATTTCAAATTTGTTTTGAGGTGTTGTTGTTGTTATTTAATTATATTTTCTAATCTTTTGGTGTAGCTCGTCATATAAAAAATTAGAGATTAGCTTTGGTTATTGTTGGTCAATGTTGTGTAGTTTTGGCATTGTGGGTTGTGTTGCATAGTGGGCTTTTCATCATAGTTATGTGATTGTTGGTACTTTTGAGTCTTTGCAAGAATGCTACAAAATTGCGCTATTTTTATCATGTTTGTAATATCATGTAATCTATAATTTTATTTTTATGTTCAAATAGAATTAATTTGTGGTGTTTAGAGTGAATCAAGTGGTTTCATTTTGTCATAGTTTTGTGCGTTTTGTAAATATTTTGGTGTAAAAAGCTATATAATTTGCTACTATTGTAAATCAGATTTTAGACCCGATAATATGCTTTTGGATATCAGAAAAAATATTTCAATAGTGTTCTATGAAGTTCCATTCAATTTAATGCCCTTTGGTGCAAGACTAGTTGACTAGTTTTGGTGTTTTATGTGAAATTTGGTATAATAATTGTGAATCTATTTTTCTAGATTTGAGAGTAATATTTAATTTTGTGTTGAAGACATTACATTTAACATTGCTCTCTAGTGCTACGCTATTTTAAGATGTAAAAATACACTTCAACTGAGCAATTTTTGTAGGTATTGAAGAACAAACTCAATTGACTAGATTATGCCACCAAGGATAGGTTCATCTCATCTGGACTAAATTTCAACACAACCCTATTCTAGGCCCCACAAATTTAATATGTCATATTTTTCAAATCCATGATTATCTATCTAATTCTCTATTTTAAATTATATATCAATGTCAAAATATCAACATATTTGTATCACACCAACTAGATAAGCATGTATCTCTCTCAATATCATTTATCATTTCTAATTATTTATCTCAAAATCTCAAATCCTAACTCAAGTGCATCCCTATTAATCATGGATTAGAGTTTATGATCAACTAATCAACATATATCATCATTGTAGTCTCTTTTTTCTATCTTTCAAACTCAATTTAGGGTATAAACATTATTAAAGAAGTTGTATACTTCATTTTGTACATAATATACTTCCAACATGTTTTTAAGTATTTCACTATTTTAGACATAAATATACACATTAAGTGAACATTTTTAACAAGTAACAAGAACAAACTTAATATTAGACTAAATTGTGCCACTTAAGATAAAATCATCCCATACAAACCAAATTATAATAAAAAGATCTCTAATCACTGCCTAATGCTATATTTCAAATAATATATCACTATCAAAACATTAAATAAACATATCATACCAATTAAATAAATATTTATTTCTCTAAATTTTATTTATCATTATTAATTATTCATCTCAATATCTCAACCTCAACTACTACTACTTCGACCCCTAATAAACCAAACTAAATAAACCTAGGGTATTAAATGTTTCCCTATTCATCTAAATAGAAACACCTCCAACAATTGAAAAGAATATAATATGTTGATAGTCTTTTTACAAAATATATAAAAAGAAAAATTATTAGTCAGCCACTTGGTCATTATCATATGCACACTTTTCCCTCTTTGGAGGCTTTATTTTACTATTAAGTATAGACCCACATTAAATATAAGAGAGCCCATTTATATTGAATCCATGATCCAATCATTGAAATCATTAAATATCAACTATTATAAGCCCTCACCTAATTTTTCTTTTATAATCTTTGGCCACTATAAAAGAATTAAAAATTAAATACGAGTATGCAAGCATTTATTCTTGTCTCATAAGAAGCTTTACATATGAAGCCAACCATTAAGAGCTGTTTTATACCTACTCCAAATCCCCATTAATATTTTCTGTAGCCAAAAAACAACTTTGTTTCAAATGATTTAATTTTGTAGTGCTTTGTATTATTCATTTCCCATGGTACAAAGATAAACATTTAATAAATTGTGTGTCAAAGTTATTTATTGCATAAATATCTAGACGTTAGAGACATAAGACAATTTGGGTATGAAAGGGATTCCAAAAAATGAATCTTTAGAGACATTACAAGACAACCATAAAACACAAACATGACTTTGTCTTCTCGCACTTTTCCATAAAAATCAAGAGTGGTTGCTTGTATGATTCTGAATTTAATATCACTTTTAAATGTTTTTTATTTTTTATTTTAATTAGGTGTTTCCAAGGTACAATACTTTGTAAAGTATGTTTAAAATTTAAGTCCCACCCACATGACATTCCACTAGAGTTGATAACAAATTTGTATAAATATGTCTATATATATATATATATATATATATATATTTATTTATTTATTTGTCTTTTTTATTTTTTAATTGAACATTGTTGGTTATAAAAAAGAAAATAGTTAAAAAACAAGTATATAATTAGTTTACAGTAGGAGATGCTATGGAAGCTCCTCATACATTGTTATAATCTTATGATGAAACCACACATCAATCATTCAATTGTTAGATAATTACGCCAACGAACACATTCTAGATAATTACATCAACATACACACTAGGAATGAGCCTAGATCCACTATATATATGAATTACAATTATTATTACATCCACATGTTTCCTTGGAACAAGATTAATACATCTACAAGTTGGCTACAAGCATAAACCTAAACCAAACATGTAATAGGCCAAGTCCAAGAGCCCACACATTACTCTGAAAGAAGGGACACACTATGTGCTACCCAATGTGGACTTATCTAGTCCCAATGTTCATCCACACACTATCTCCATTGAGCATATTTTACAAACATGTGACACATGAATCTAGAACAACTACCTAATCAACTAACTTGCACAATGAACACTCTATCATTATTAACTTTTGGTCTAATGAAACTCAACAAGTGAAACTTTTGAATCTAACACAACACGTGTAGACGTAGTCTCCTTTCAAATCATAGGTCATAACTCTCAAATGCAATAGAATGCGGAACAAAACAACTTGTTAGTGTAAACACAATGTTTGAGGAACAAACCTCTATAACATACCACAGATACTTCCAAATCACCTCCAACAACTAGAATAGATGCAAGAAAATATTACAAACATACTTCAATTGATCTCACTTACATAACTTGTCACTGTACTTCTAGAACTCTGTTGGTAAACAGATTTGTCACACCCAAAAAGCAGTGACAATCATTCCAATAGCTGGAGAGATTGTGGTGAGGCCACAATCTTCCTCTGCGTTTGAGAGGGGCAACTCCCTCATATGATGGGGGTATTTGTGATTTTTGTGTACTTTTGACCTGAAAGTACAAAAAGGAAGGAAAAAACAAAACTAAAGAAAGTAGATAACAAAAACCCCAACAGCAGACACATGAATACACACTAAGATTCCACAATAGATAATCATTACAAGGGGGTTTAAGCATAAGATGGGTTTAAAATATGCAATGATGATGAAAGAAGCACAACAACTCTCAACATACGAAGAGATAAGCTATACTAGCACAAACAAGTCAAGATACCAATAAATGATGTGTTTCATTAAGTCAGTTACATAGATTATTAAATTGAAAACAAATAGATTCCACTGATACACAAAGGGATTACTAATTTAAAATGCAAGAAATTAGTAACAATAAATCATGAATACATTCAACGCATACGAACTCAATGCATTCTTCATTATTCTTTTGAAAATATACAAGTCCAAAAGCTTTGTGTACAAAATGTGAAAACCAAAATTTCTGAAAAAGTTTCTCTACAAAATTCTCCAGAGTTTCCCCCATGCAAGAGTCCCCATTACAAATGAAATAGCCTTGTATTTATAGGCATCCTGCAATAACTAATTCATAACCACTTTTGGTAACCACTTAGTCTAACTACTTAGGATAACTACCCAACTAATCCACTTAGGATAACTACCTTTTTGAACATAAGTTAGGATTTACCTAACTTTTACAAAGTTAAATTCACAAGGATAACTTTAATTACAATAAGTGACATAAACCACTTTTTCAAAAGGCAATATGAAACTTGTGATGTTGAAGAAGCAACTCGATGTCAATTTTGTCGAGGTGGCCTCCATGTCTTCTTTTAATATTTGAGTTACTTGCTCATCAACAAGTTGGTCTTCAAACACAAGTAATTTGACTATATTTGCATAAACATACTTCCCTTTCATAGATAAAATATTCTTTTGAATAACATGAGAAGGTTGCTTCAATGCATGCTCAAATCTCATAAACTCTTCTTCGACAAAATACCCATGCCAATACAGGAAAGTAAATGAAAGTGACATCTTTATGATCTGAAACATCTTTGAGGAATCATCCATTCACCCACAATTTTAACTTTTGGAAAGATGTAGTTTAAACTAAACTATCCCAAATGGTATAAGTTTTTCATTTCAAACTCCAGGTTTGCTCTAATATGTCTTCTCACCAGCAAACAAATAAATGTCTTTAGTATTGGGAATCTCAAACATTTTGAACCCTTTGAAAATATAAGAGGTTCTATCGATGACATGGTCTCACCGAGGATGACATCTCAACCTTCATTTGATAGAGTAAAAATAAATGATGTCATTGCACAAATGAAAGATTTGTGTACGAATTCAACAGTTCCCAATACATCTTCATCCACTCCTCTGAGTTCACATATGCATCTTGTAGAGAAGGAAATATCTTTGAATAGCACAATTCTCTTTTGTTATTAAGAATGCTTCTTTAGTTAATCCCCAATGCACATAATTTGTCCTAGCATCTCCATGCAAGCATATGAGACCACGTTCCTTCATGGATTTTGTTAAATAATTTAGATGTATTTCCAGTGACTCCACAATTTACAAAGCATGACCACTAGTGTGGCTGTGAGCACTATATTTAACAAAAATTCTTCATTCCCTTCACATTTTGGTGGATTCTCATGGGATTTTTGACACAAAATGTGATATTATTCATATCATTACATTTGCATGAAATTTTGTGAAGCCGTATTCAACAAATCGATTATATTCATATCCATCGGTGCAGCTGAAGAGAATATCAACAAAGATCATAGAATACGACTTCAAATCCTGCAAATTGCAGTTAAACATTTCTAAATCCATTTCAACAACTCCATTTGGCACATATCATCACATTTCACACGATGACCTCTCTTTGAAGCACTTTGTCAAACATTTCACATGCCTTATTTTATCCTTTCATATTTTGCATGCATGTTCATGGGGCAATTGCATTTGCTTGAAAGTTTCTAAAGTCTTTGTAACAAATCAGTTTTTGTATATCCTAGAAATAATTGAATTCCATGTGATGACATTTCTTTAGAGGCACTCAATGAAACTTTATAGAATTCGGCTTTACCCATGCTGATTGCATCTGCTACAAAGAACCTTTTCAACAAATCACTTGAGAGCATATCCTATGACATTGAGTGGTGAGATAGTGTCTCTTTGAGGCATCATGTCGAACAATTCAAGTGCCTTACCCATGCTTCCATTTGGTATGAATCGAGCACCAAGAAAACAGTCCACACAAACACCATAGTTTTAATCATGGGACTCGACTTTACACATGTCAATTGCATAAGCTTGAAAATGTTTGAAGCTTTTTCTAAATGTCCATTTTTTGTGAATCTTTTGATCACGACGTACCATGAGATGACATTCGCTTTGATGTATTTCGTCAAACATTTCGAGTGTGTTTTCTATGCTACCACATTTTGCATACATATTACCAGTATAATTACCACCACGTTTGACAAAAATCCATTCCAAATATGCTTCGATGAATTTCAATACCTCGCTTTATGCATGAAGGATGCTGGCAGGATTACGGGTCTTGGTTTTGCACTTGTCAATGATATTTGTTCAAGAGTTTCTAAAGCTTGTTCAACAAATTTATTTTGCATACCTAGCGATAGTGGTGTTACCTAAGACCATATTTATTTTAGACATTCGGTCAAACAATTGACACGGAAAGTCTGTGCACTTTAATCCCTTTTCAAAATGATTATAGAGCATACATGTCTACTAATGCAATCTGGCTTGACAAAAACAACCAAAATATGCACCCTTAAATCTCCCATATTGCACATAACTTGAAATAATTACCTTCCAAGGGGCAACATTTCGCTCAGAAATTTTGTCAAGTCTATTGTCATCCATTCCATATATTGCATGAGTATTGACCAAGGCTATGATTTTCAAACCTGACAAAATTCGAAATGGTTCATTCTCACATGTTGTTTCAGAACTTTTATTGCTTACAAGGTTGGCGGCTTTGTTCAAAAACCCCAAATTCAAGTTTACTCCATCAAATTTTCATTGTCATGTGAAGAAGGTTAGAAAGGAAGGTTAGAGATGCTCCATTTTGGAGCAATCCTAACCTCTTTTGTGAGAGGTTATAATTGTGAGTTATAGATGCTCCATTTTGGAGAAATCATAACCTCTTCTTTTTGAGGTTATAAATTTGGGTTAGGAATTCTCAAAAATGGCGCATTCTTAACCTTAATCTCTCAAAGGTTATGATTTTGACTTTTGGTGTTGTTGACCACGAAGTGGGAGAAAGGGAGATGAAAGGTATTTTTAAATAACTTTTCCCTTGAAATGATCACAATAGGAAATAAATAGAAACCAATTAAAATTGAAAAATAATTTAAATATTTCCCATTAAAATTTAATACCCAAATTTAGGAAAAATGGCCATAACTTTTAAATGGTAAGGAGTTAGGCTCTAAAATTTGAAAAATGCTTTCAAGGTAGGAAAATGAGCATATACTATCATTTGATCCTCATGATGAAACCTAGGTTGAGGGATTTTAATTTTTTTTAGAGCGAGGGACATCAAAATTTAAAAATTTAAAATATCACAAACTGTGAACTGGGTTTAGACAAAAATTTAAAACCAAAATTGACCCTGTTTGCCCAAAGAGCAGTGACAAACGTTCCAACAGTTGGAGAGATTACAATCAAACTGCAATCTTCCTCTGCATTTGAGAGGGGCAAATAGGGTCAATTTTGAAGGAGAATTCACAGTGACAAATCTGTTTACCAACAGATTTTTGGCGACTATGTCGGGGAGTGAAATACTAGTGTGTTTTGTTCCTTAGAAATTCTAAGGTACCTTTTTCAAAATGAAGGTTGGTGACTCTGTCTAAAAGATCAAATTTTAGAACAATAGTTTGGTATAAAGGAAAGTTGGAAAGTGACAGTGAAAGTGATGATGAAGATTACTCATATCAAAAGAAGCAACTTCTTGATAAGCCCATACAAGTTGAACTCTTGAAGAGATTCTATGGTGGTATGCAGATTACTCCTGATAAGATTCACCCTACCTTCCGTCAAGTGTTATAAAAGATTGAAGAAAAGGATGGAAATGAGATTGGTTTTCTTGCTTGTGATCATTTACCCAAGTCAACAAAAATCAAGAAAGACGAAGATAAAAGTGATCTTTCTTCTATACCAGTTGCTCAACATAATCAAAGTCTTGATGATCCTGAACAAGTCAAATTTTTGAACAATTTCTATGGTGGAAATAAACTTGATTCTAACAAAGATCACCATTCTCTATTCGAAGCATTGCAAAAGATTGAAGAGAAAGATAGAAGAGAGAACCAATTTCTTTCTCATGGTCAACAATCTTTATCAAAAAGATGCTATACATTTGAGGTGAAGAAGATTTAGAATCAATGATAGCCAGCAATAGTAGTCTATCTTCTGTACTCGTTTCTCAACAAAATTAGACTCTCAATGATTCACATATCAAGTTTTTGAAAAGCTTCTATGGAAATAGGAAACTTGATCATGACAAAGTGCATCCTTCTTTGCTTCAACAATTGCAAGAGATTGAACAAAAATATGAAGGAAATAACTATTTTCTTGATGATGAACACATTCCAGATGAGATGTTTTATTTTCCAAGTTTTGAAAATGACCCACCACAATATGCATGTGTCAACGAAGATGAATTTATATCAACTCATAAGGATACATGTCAAAAGAAAGATCAAGAGGAAGTGAGTGATGAAGAAAAAGAAGATCGCATCCATGGATGCCATGAGCATTATGAAGATTACCACAGCAAGGAAGAAGTGGTCGATGAACTTGAAAACAAGGAGCTTGAAGGAGAAATAAATGATTTCAAGACTTCCGTGCAACCAAAGCTTCAAGAAAATGATGAAGGGGAGAGGAATAAAGATGAACCTCATATAGTTCTTATTCCAAATTGATGTCTTCATTCTTCTAATGATGACTTCCTTTATGGAGAATATATTCCTATTTGGTCATCATTAATAATAGAAGATAATGACTCCATTGATGAAGTCAAAGATTTGAGGACTAGTAAACAATCTGCAATTATAACTGATGGGAAGGAAGTCATGAGTGAACCTTTGCAAATACCCACCTTAGTTTCATAAATTAAGACCTTCATTTTTGAAGATGACGAAGATTTGATTGGTGGCATAGCTAACATGAAAGCTAAAAATCAGCTTCAAGCACGAGGAGATGAATCATCAAGTTTACATTCTTCATCATGCTTTCAACTTGAATATAATGATAGTTGTGGGTATACAATTACAAGTTACAATGAGCTCCTTTGTCATCATGTACCATTGCATTTGTTAGATAGTTTAGATAACCAAAAGACAACTGAGAGGGGGGGGGGTGAATCAGTCATCACAGATTACCGAAAGCATTAGCAATTTAAACTTTAATACTGGATCCCAAAACAATAATACTGGAATAGCAATTAATCCAATTAAGTATAAACAATAAACATAGAATAAATACCATCCACACAACACCAATATTTGTACATGGAAACCCGGTAAAGGGAAAAACCATGATGGGAAGCCTAACCACAATCAGATAATACTTCTACAGTAAGTATGTGAATTTACAATGAAGGGGCCTGCACTTGCAGGAAGGCCAACAACCTAGAGAATACTGCTCATCACAAAAGGAGCTTCACTGACTACATATAAATTCAGACTACAATCTGGAGAAGTGTTGAGCTGGAAAAGATAGCATCTCCTATGCCTGAGTACAGTTCAGGTTAAGCTCAATACCGGAGGACTAAATCCTCTTACACAAACCCAATTTTATATCCAATGATTGACCAACTCCTCTACCTAAATGATATTACATTATTCACACATTACATTCCTTGACCATGACCTCTTACAATAACCATGATGATCTACAATGAGATCTTACATCTTATTTATACAAACCCTTGACCATAAACAATTAGGTCAGCTACCAAGCAATAAACCAATTACATAATTACAAACCATGTCAATCTTAGACCAAAACAAATAATATCCAACACATAAGACATCCCATAAATACAACAATAGGTCCTATCCACATGTTCCATCAATGTTGGTCCATAACCTAGATCAACCAGGACCAAGTATAGGTCCACATGCTTCAACAATGATCTCTAAACACCAAGTCTCAAACATGATCATCAACAACATCCTGAAAATCCATCAAAAGATGCACCAACACCAATTATGCAATGCATCAAATATCTCCACCAAAAGCTCTGCCAATGAAACCCTCGCCGGAACCAGAAACCAATCTTATAAGTGAACGGGATAGCATCCAATCACCAGGTCAAAACCAACTGACCAAATATGAGTATAAGCATCATGACCAAGCCAATTCCATCACCAGATTATACTGGAGTCAACCAGATCATGCTAGATCCAAGTTAACCAAAAACTACTCAACCAATCGGGACCAGAAGGGTGTCGGTAAAGCATCCAATCAGCTAGTATTGACATCAATGATAAAACATAAATGCAACACATAATCAATTCCACCAAATGGCCAACAATCTTCCCCTTTGGCATTGATGACAACACTAAATCTGAAAAAAAAAATCTAAGTACCAAGAAATGCCAAATAAGTCTCCCCCTGTGGAAGACATCCAACAATCTCCTGCATGTAGCTCTGAATATCAATAACTCTCCCCCTTTAAATAATATCTCTATAAATTTCTGAATTTCTTTTTCACATCACTATCTCTCGCCCTTTGACAGCAATGCCAGAAATCTGACAAAAAAATCAAAGCAAGAATATAAGCCTCTGAATCTCAAAGTTGACTACTCCCCCTGAGTAGTAGCATCCCTCATTAGTGCTGGAATAAATAGTATCTCTGATAATGCATGTCAGATTGGTGTCAAATCACATCAATCAAGTCTCTGTCGGAGGGGCAAAAAGCCCCAATCTGTCTCTCAAGTACTCAAATGATTCCTTGGATAAAGGTTTAGTGAAAATATCTGCAATCTGTTCTTTAGTGTTCACATAAACTAGTTTAACTTCATTTGCTTCCACCTTCTCCTTCAAAAAGATATACTTGATAGATATGTGTTTTATCTTAGAGTGAAATACTGGATTCTTTCATATATCAATAGTAACAGAGTTATCACAGTGAATAACTACCGGTGTATCACAATCCAATAGTAGATAAAGAAGTACATGACTGTTTCTTGTTGATCCATGAAACCAACTTCTTTCCAAGAAAGAAAGCTCCACCGGAAGTACTTTTTTGGTCATCAACATCTCCAACCCAATCAACATATATATATGCACATAAAGAAAAGTTATCATCCTTAGGATACCATAAGCCATATTCTGATGTACCTTGCAAGTATCTAAAAATCATTTTCACCACCATCTCATGATTTTATTTAGGATCACTCCGAAATCTTGAAACAATACAAACAACATTCATAATGTCAGGCCTAGTCCGAGTCAAATAAAGTAGACCTCCAATCATAGATTTGTATCTTGTAGGATTTATCGGTGCAAAAACATCTTTCCTTGTCAATTTCTCACTTGTAACCATAGGTGTACTTACCAGTTTAGAATCTTCCATACCAAATTTATTCAAAAATTTGTTAGCATATTTAGTTTGACAGATAAAAATACCTTTATTAGTCTGAGTAATCTTGTCATGCCCAAACTTTTGGGCACAAACGAAATAATTTTTTTTTTAAACATGTCCTAATAAAACTAAGTTTGCTAAAATAATGTAGTATCAAGTCTTGTCTTAACTACGTTTGAATTCTTCTTCAACTAAAGTTAATTTAAACAACTATATCAAGTAAGCGGAATAATCTAAATTACATGCGGAAAATTAACTCTCCAAAGGATTTATTATTGTGAGATTTTGCCAAGATCAAGAGGTAATGGAAAGTACAAATAAGAGAGAACAAAATAGATGATAGAAATAAATTGTATTTGTAGTCACATAAATCTGTCCAGCTTAATTAAATGAATATTTCATATTTATTTGATTAAAAATCCACTAGCCATCAGTTAATTAAATTAATATTTAATTAATTCATCCCCAAACATTCTTCTATTAATTAAATAAATTATTCAATTTATTTTAATTAATTCATCAAATCAAATTCCATTCAATTAAATAAATAAAATCTATTTATTTAATTAAAATCCCCCTTTTCCTCTTTTAAATAAATTAACATTTATTTAAATCATTATCCCCCCCCACTTGCATTTTCCTACAAATGCAACTTGCACACATTTTGAAATAAATGAATTTTTATTTTAAATAAAATCCTATTTTCCCTCACCCACCAAATCTACTTGCAAAATTTAATCACCTTCTAGATTCTTCTAACCCCTTCCTAATTAGCCTAATCCATCCCCTAAATATTGTCACATTCCTAAGCAAAATGGAGTCACTTCTCAAAGACCCCAAAGTCTTTGATAACCATTAAAGGCTTCCAACTTTCAACCACTTAATTCCTCAAAGTCTTTGATAACCATTAAAGGCTTCCAACTTTCAACCACTTAATTCCCCAAAGTCTCCAATAACCATTAATGGTTAATTCAACCCTCCCACATGGTTAAAACATTTGTTTGACTCAACCTCTATCCAACCACAAAGGTCTCATCAAGCATTTAATGCTTTGACCATGATTATCTCCTAATCATTTGCACAAAGGTTTATCCTTGGATTAACTCCTAATTCAGTGGGTAAACCTAACTTAGACTTGACCCTTAGCCTTTAGATAACCATGAGGTCTTCTCAGGCCTTTAATGCCTCCAACCTCTTCTTTCAACCCAACCCTATGTTGACACTTGTCACTATTTTATTGGTGCCAATTGTGCATATGGATCCCCAACTTTCAAGCTTGACCCTTGATTAAACCTTTCAATCCTGGCCATCCATTGCTCCATTTTTCCTATAAATAGAGCCCATTCCTTCATAATCCAGATCCTGAAAACTTGTAAGCATCTAAGCTATAGATATTTTAGAGAGCATTTTAGCATAGCATAACTAAATCTTGTCTTTTTGGTTAAAATATATCATGTTAGCATCACTAGCATAGCATTAGCTTTTTTATTTCACATTCAAAGCTCAATACTACAATCTCAATCCTCCATAAGCATCCATAGTGCAAAAAGCTGTTGAGAGCTACACTATTTTGGAACTTGGAGAGGAGAGGAACAAGGGAGAAGGAACTAATATCATGCTGAGAGATAGTTGGAGATATCTCATTGTCTTACTTCTTTAGTTAGATTCATTAGCATGTGTTTTTAGTATCTCTCTTGGAGTGCCTTCATGTGTTTGGTTTTTGATTGATTAACTCTAACGTCTTGTGTGTTTTGTGTTGTTTGATCTTAAACTAACATTGTGCCATTTAGGAGGGCATCATTTGGTGAACCCGACGTGAATCGAACACACAACCTTCTGATAATTTTTTTTGAAATTAACATTTTGCTTGTTGAAATTGCCACACAGGTCGCGCTTCGGCGCTATTGAACGCGTTTTAGCGCTATTGAAAAATTTCTTTTAGCGCTATTGATCCTAAAGTAGCGCTATTGAAAATGTTTCAGCGCTATTGACAACATTCCAGCGCTATTGTCACTGTTGCAGCGCTATTGACACACTTCTAGCGCGTTTGTCTTCTCGGGTTTTTGTTTTCTTTCAGCGCTACTGTTTTAATTAGCGCTTCTACTCACGCAGACTAGCGCTATTGTATTAATCAGCGCTTCTGCAAAAACACAGAATAGCGCTATTGCGACAGAGTGTCGCCCAAATTGACTTGTAACCAAAAAAAAATCAAAACTTAGGCTTGTGGAAGCCCCCCTTTGAGCATTGATTTAATTAACTCGTTTCTTTTCTTTGTGCAGGTTAACAACCCAACATAAAAAATCACAAAATTTTCATTTAGTGCTTAAAAAGAACTTAAAACTACAAAACAAAAAAAAGAGAAGTTTCATTGTTTTCTAGTTAGGACTCATCTTTATTTTTGGTGCTTAAAATCAACAACACAAATTTGATTTCCTTGCATCAATTGGGACCTAAAATTTACAATCCACACTTCAAAAATTTGGTGTAGTAAAATACACAATTCACTTATTTTGATTTTTTGCAAGCGATTTTTACTTCATGCAAACGTGTTTTTCATTAAGTTGACCAGGATTTCAAATTCTAGATTACAAAAACACATTGCTTTTTGAAGTTAAGAAGAACACCATGACTGTTGGAGCAACATCTCCAAATAGTTAGATCATATTGCCATGTTGGATTAAAAAGAACAAGTGAATTTCGTGTTTGGCACGCTTGTGCACAAAAAGTCAGTCGAGTGGACCTACTTCTAACACACACTATCCTCTCCCTTGGCTCTCGTGGTCCTAGGTGCAAGAGAAAAGTGTTAGTAACACTCAAAATTTTATTTTTTTAAGAGAGGCCTGCCAAGGGATCGATACTCTTGGGAACGACCTCGAGCGGTAAATCCTTCGAGCCGCTATAGAAATCAGGTGAGAGCGAAAGCTGTAGCCTTGGGTATAGCTGTTCCTACAGTGTAACTGGCCGAAAGGACAAATGGGCCCCACCACCAGTTACAAGGCTCTTAAGTGAGTCACTGCAGAATGAACTTATGTCCAAAAACATCGAACATGACTAAACACCTTTAAGTAGTAGCCCACCCGTTCTATTGATTGAGGATATTTGAGGTATAATTTAGTGCAAGAGCATAGATGGTTTTGCTCCCAAGATACTCACCATACATATTTCTTTGAGTAGAAACATAGCTTTTTGAAAGGTCACTTGTGGCTTGATAAAAGTGGTGACTCCCCCATCATAGGGATCATCTATTTGTTATGCTCATGCAAGACTTAGTATATCACATCCTTACCTGCCACGACGGGATTCATAAGGTATGTAGTACCAAAGTCGAAGAAATATCAAGATGTGGGCTAAATTTATCGCAACTGGCCATTTGACCTTAGGGATAAAGAGTGTTTGAAGTGTGTTCATTTTACAGACCTAGTGCGAATTGAGCCGACTTCAGGCTTTGGAATTACACCTTAAAAAAAAATCTAAAGGAAGGGTCAAAAACAAGTCCAAGGATTGGGTTAATTTAGACCCATACTCATTTGTGCCTTTGAGGCTACAATCTTGTGTTTGTGTGCTTGCTTTGTTTTCTTGTCAAATAAAAATCAGAAAATCACTTTCAAAAACAAAGTACTCATCCAACATCTGTCAACACAACCAAAAATACCAAAAACAAAATGCAAACAACAAAGTCATAACTTTTATGACCATTCTTCACATCTTGCGAAAGAAGAAGTGTCATCAGAATATCACCTTGAAAAGAAGACCATTAAGCTCAAAGGCTTTGATCAAAAGGAGGAAATTCTTCTATCTCAATAGACAAATCTTTGTCTCACATAGAGTCTTTCTACATCGCATGCGTCTATACCTTCAAGGTAAAACAAACGAGTTTGATTCCGAATCATTGAACCGCAGAGCTTTTATGCAATATAGAGCTCTGAGTTATCATAAAAATCAAGGAGGAAAGATTGATCCCAACTTTTTCCCCAACATCTGTATCACCTACAACACAGCTCGAGAAGTGCCACCAACACCCGAAAGGGAAGAGATAGAGTTTGTCCCATTTGTGACACAAAGTTTTTATTGAAGTTGAAAAACAAAAACATCCATCATCTCACTCATACATCATCACTTCATCATCAATCCGTCCCAACTCTAAAAACATTAAGAGGTTCTTGTCCCAAGTTCTCTTTTAGATATTGCTTGAAATCAAACACATCACATCACTTTTTAGATTGTTTCTACATCTAGGATAAGCTCATCCTAAGAGACACATCTACGCAGGTTAAAACTAGTTCATGAGTGAATCCTCTCATTGCTAGGTAGTCAAAATCTGTAACACATCTCAGATTTCTCTACACCTTATCACATCCAAACTCCTCAAAAACAAACAAGCAATTCAAAGAAAGAATTTCGGTTACATTTACCTTAAAGTGCTAGAGATCCCCATACAACACAAATCACCAATCATCAATCTTTCATTTCATCACCACTCATCATCATCTTCAATCAACTTCAACACAAACTTGCAAACAAAATGGCTCAAACCCGATCGCGATCAAGGCAACGAGAAATAGAAATTGAGGAAAAAGAGGACAACCTCAATGAATTTCAAGAAGCACTTGGAGGAAATGTAAATGATGAAAACCCAAGTAGTCCCACTCCTTCAACAATCGAAAGGGTTCAGCATAACCCTCATTTTAACAGATTATTTGATGAAATACTAAGGAGCAATGCGGATGCTCACTTTTTAAAACTCGCTCAAGAAGGAGCCAAACTCCCCTCAGACTTTGATCTTGCCCAATTAAGACAAGCATCAGAAAGACAAAGCCGCCATGAGGAGGAAAGGCGTAGAGATCCCATCAGATATAACATCCCTCGAGGTAACCCACCACCTCCTCCTCCTAATGAAATAGAGATGTTGCGGCAACAAGTTGAGAATCTCGCCCAACAAATTCATAGTGGTGTTAAGACCAATCAATTCTCACTTAACGACATCTGTCCCTATCCGTTTGATAGGAATCTTTATATGCCACCCTTTCCACGCGGGTTCGAAACACCAAAATTTGAAAAATATAGAGGAAAGGGAGATCCCCGCGATCATGTCCGAGAATTTCATTCCGCTTGTCTTGAAGTGGCTTATGAGGACACATACCTAATGCGCCTTTTTCCCCAAAGCTTGGGAGGAACAACCACATCATGGTTTTCCCGACTACCAGGTGGCATAAGAACATTTGAGGAACTCATCCAGAAGTTCCTATCTCATTACTCTTATAATATTGAACGCGACATCACCATGGCTGATCTATGCAACACCAAATAAAAACCAGGTGAATTATTCTCAATATTCCTGCAACGATGGCGCCAAATGTCTAGCAGACGTTCTCTTCAGTTACCTAAACGAGAACTAGTGGAAATTTTCATTTCCAACTTAAACGAAGAAATGGAATTTCACTTGGATGTCAAAGACACAGATTCTTTTAACGATATGATCACCAAAGGTATAAAATGTGAACGGGCACTCATCAAAAAAGGACTCATCAAAATCTTTAATGAACCCAAAGATGGTCCTCGCCCGCGCTTCAATAGTGATAAACCAAACTTCTAGAACAAGAATAAGAATATCGTCAACGATGGGGTTGTGGATGCTCGAACTATCCAAAATGCACAACCTGTGGTGCGATTTGCAGGACAAAATCCTCCACCTCAAAATAACACAAATGTTCCTCTTAATCAAGATCGCATCACATCTCATGATGAACCAAGACCTCGTCCACAAAAACAAAAACGCACATACACTCCCTTAGGGGAACCCATTGAAATAGTGATGCGACAACTCATTTCTCAGAATTTGATCACTCTACCTAAGTTATCGAATTATGAGCCTCAGGTCAAACCAGCATGGTGGAGAGATACTGAACATTGTGAATTCCATCAAGGAAGAGGACACAAGACAAGTAATTGTCACCGATTGAAAGATCTCATTCAGGATCTTATTGACCGAGGAGAAATTGAAATTGAAGGGCATGACCCAAAAACAACCAATAATGATCATCAGATGTTCAAAAATCCACTTCCATCGCAAGATCAAAGGGGTCCTTCCACTTCCAGACGAGGTCCTGATACCACTGATTATACGCAGGCTGCGTATAATTATACTGTAAATCACCTGTATGATGCCAGCGAACAAGTTGCAACTATAACCTTCAAAAATCCCACCCCAAATTGCAATGTTGTTACGCGTCGCGGCAAAGTTACCATCAAGGCAGCTCCACAAGGCACCACCTCCATCCCAAAGCAGTACAATCTTGTGGAACAATTAGACAAAACCCCTGCGCTTATATCCATTTTGGAGCTTTTGTGTCTGTCACCCTCTCATAAAACAATCTTGGATCAAGCACTCCAAGAGGCGTCAGTCCCTGCAAACCTTAATACGGACCAATTTCAAGCCATGGTTGGAAATCTAAAGTCATCACCTTGTCTCACTTTTTCCGAAAGTGACAACTCTTCGTTCCAGCAACCTCATAACGCCTCACTCCACATTGAAGGCTTTATCAACCAACACACGATCAAGCGAGTCTTGATAGATAATGGAGCAGGCCTAAACATTTGTACACTACAGTTGGTCATAGCATTGGGATATGCAATAGAATCAGTGGATCCTCGCAAGAAGATCACCATCAAGGCCTATGATGATGCAGAGCGTTCATCCAAAGGAGCTGTGGTACTACCAATCCGAGTCGGTCCTGTAGTAAAGCACATAATTTGTCAGGTTCTGGACCTTCCTCTGCCATATAATCTATTATTAGGGAGACCTTGGATACATGCCATGCAAGCTGTTCCATCTACCTACCATCAATGTATCAAGTTCCCACATAACGGTACAGAGATCACAATCCTGGGCGATGCAAATCCCTTTGCATTTTGCCATAATATCAGCCATCAACCAGAGATTATTGTTCCTAATAATAGGGAAGCCATTTCCTCCACATCATATGTAAGTCCCGCCTCTCTTGCCAGTTCGAACACCCCTATACCCAAGCAAGAAAAGCTAAAAATGAAAGTAGCAGAGGAAGGTCCTAGAGAATACAACTTGAGTCAGCTCTTTTGTGTGGGACAAATGCCCACTTCTCCTAGAACACATGGTAAACCACAGCAGTTGCTCCAGCAACCACTAATCACGCCTGCATGTGCCTTAACGCCTTTCATTCTTGGAAAAAGTCAAGAGGAAGAGACACAAGATGAGGACCTGGCGGAATGGATCTATAAAGATCCCATCACCACTGACAAACCGCAAGTTACACTTCCTACGGAACAATATGGTAAAGGCCTCCTCATTATGCAAAGAATGGGGTATGATGGTCAGAGTGCTTTGGGATACTGCAAACAAGGACGACATGAACCTCTGCTACCAGAATTCAAGCCCAAAGGTAATACAGGCCTAGGCTTTGAAAAAGAAGTCCTTCCTAAACTCAGATTTAAAGGAAAACCTAGCAAACCATTTTGCCCACCTACTGTAAAGAGGACACCTTTCATAATCAAAGCACCATCAAGCAATGTTGTCACTGCCCCATCGAGGCTCACAAACCCACCACAACCGTCATCAGTGCCAAAAATCCCACCAATCGAACTAGTAATCCCATCCACAGCAGTCATCACATCAATAAAACCATTCATAGCAGCAACTATATTGGAACCCGTAGCAGCATCTATGGCACCAGCCGTTCCAATAGAAGCCACTAAATCAACACTGTCGATACTTCCAGTGACAAAACCTTTAAACCCCATCACAGTTCCTGCAACACCGATCACCACAAAGGTACATAAACCAATCACGCCTGCAGTATTCAACTCCAGCGACATCCCAGTATGGTATAGCAATCGGATGTTGGAAAGTGATTCAGAGACCGACTCACATGAGTGGGAATTTGATTCTGTATAGCTTAACACTTCAGATGAGGAAGACACATCACCACCTCCGCCACGCAAAGACATTCCTGTTTACGGAGAAGCACAGATAAAGACCACTTGGGTACCTGAGCTGGAAACATCTTCCACAGACCCTACGTCTCGTCCTACGCCTGATTCTGACAGGGAGAGTACCATCAACGACCTTCACCACACTGTCTTAACCCTCACTGATACCTCTAACGAACTTAATTTAATCGATGAAGTAATGCCCATTATCCACCCTAAACTCATTGAATGCAACCAACCAAATCCCCCATGTCTTGACCTCTTCCAGAACGATGAGGCTATCATTGACTTTTTGGAATTAAGGGATAATCTACCAAGCGGGGATCACAAAGCTGGATTCGCCATTCAACTTAATAGCGCAGCATACTTCGGGGCGGATGCCAAACCCTTCAGCTGCAAAAATATAACAATAAAACATGGATCTTCTAGTGACAACCACACAGTGGCACTATTTGATCTGGCAACAGTAAAAAGAAAGAGCGTATCCAACGGTGAAAACCTCTCTGAGGCGCCTGAGGATGAAGGATTTGACATTCTCCCTGCAAGCACACAACAGGAACGATCAACGATTCTTATCGAGGAAACTAAAGAATACAATGTGGGGACTCCTGAAAATCCTCATATTATACATCTGGCATCTCTTCTCACTCCAGAGGAACAACCTCAATTTATCACGTTCTTCCAGCAGCACCAGATCAACTTTGCATGGTCATATGCAGACATGCCTGGGCTTGATCCAGATTTAGTCATGCATCATCTCACAGTAGCAAAAGGAGCCACACCTGTCAAGCAGAAGCTTCGTAAGATGCATCCTCAGATTGCAGTGCTAGTTAAAACAGAACTCAAGAAACTCCTGGATGTTGGTTTCATTAGACCAATTGATTATGCAGAATGGATCTCCAACATCGTGCCAGTCGGCAAACCAAAAGGGGGCATCCGCATTTGTACAGACTTCAGAGATCTGAATAAGGCATGTCCTAAGGATGACTTCCCTCTACCAAACATCGACATCATAGTGGATCTGACAGCAGGACATGCGATGCTTTCACTCATGGATGGCTTTTCAGGATACAATCAGATAAAGATCGCACCAGAGGACCAACATAAGACAGCCTTCACATGTCCATGGGGCACATACTGCTGGAATGTAATGCCTTTTGGTCTAAAGAATGCAGGAGTGACCTATCAATGAGCAATGACCACCATCTTCCATGACATGATGCATACTATGATGGAAGATTATGTGGATGACTTACTAGCAAAATCACTTACTAGAGAAGGACATCTTCACATCTTAGATCAAATCTTTGATAGACTGGAACAATACAATGTTCGACTCAACCCAAAGAAATGTGTCTTCGGAGTGACCTCCAGGAAGCTTCTAGGATACATTGTCTCAAGCAAAGGTATTGAGGTCGATCCAGCAAAGGTTAAGGCAATAATGGACATGCCACCTCCAAAGAATATCAGTCAGCTAAGGACACTACAAGGGCGGCTTCAATCCATCCGAAGATTCATTGCACAATTGGCTGATAAGTGTCACCCATTCACACACCTGCTACATAAGAACATCCGCTTTCAGTGGATGACAAATGCCAGCAAGCATTTCAGGCACTTAAAGACTATCTCATGAATCCACCCTTGTTGATGCCACCAGATCCAAGTAGACCGTTGTTACTTTATATCTCAGCAACCAGTACAGCATTGGGTGTACTATTGGCACAACATAATGCAAAAGGAAAAGAGTGTGCTATTTACTACATCTCTCGCACACTGGTGGGCTATGAACTCAATTACACACCTATTGAGCGAGCTTGCCTAGCAGTAATCTTGGCAGCCACTAAACTGAGGCACTATCTGTTGACACACAAAGTACAACTCATTGCAAAGATTGATCCACTCAAGTACTTACTCAGCAAAGCAGCATTGACAGGTCGCTTGGCCAAATGGGTAATGATTCTAAGTGAATTTGACATCGAATATGTGGACCGTAAAGCTATCAAAGGTCAAGTCATTGCAGATCAGTTGGCCGATGCACCACTCATAGGCGATCATCCCCTCATTTCCAATTTTCCAGATGAAGAGATATTCATGATCACAGAAGTACAACCATGGAAACTATATTTTGATGGTTCATACACTAGGCATGGCTCGGGGGCAGGCATTCTGTTTATCACACCTCAAGGTGATAGCATCCTGAAGTCCTACAGGCTCACATTTCCATGCACAAACAACATAGCAGAGTATGAGGCCTTGATCACAGGACTCAGATTAGCCATACAATGGAAATTAAAAGAACTTCAAGTATATGGCGATTCCCAACTGGTCATTCGGCAAGCAACAGATGAGTATCAGACCAAGGATGATAAGCTCATGCCATACAAGCAAATGGTGGACACTCTAAAGACATCATTTACTACTATCACTTTTGAGCAGATACCAAGAGATCAGAATCGAGCTGCTGACGCTATGGCTACTATCGCATCTCTCCTAGATCTTCCACAGAATTCAACACGCTACGAGTTCTTGGTAGAACAGCTTTGGATCCCCGCTTATGATATCCCCGAATCTGAAATGATATGTTGCCTTGTTGGTTCTGAATCCCCATGGTACGGTGAGTTCTACACCTATCTCCGTGATCACACCCTTCCTCCCAACCAATCAAATAACCAACGTAAAACCTTCATTCGCCAAACTGCTCGATATACCATTATTGCCGAAACCCTATACCGACGTAGTCTTGATGGTACTCTCCTTCAATGTCTGGAACAAGATGAGATAACAAAGGCTTTGGAAGAGGTACATGAAGGAATTTGCGGGACTCACTCAAGTGGTCCGTCACTAGCCAAGAAACTCATGCGAGCTGGATACTATTGGCCATCTATGGAAAAAGATTCCTACTACTTTGTCAGGAAATGCAAGAAATGTCAAGTTCACGGTGACCTGATACATGCACCAGCCCAGGAACTGCAACCAATCACGACACCATGGCCTTTCTGTCAATGGGGCCTCGACCTTGTGGGTAAGATTCACCCATCTTCATCCAATGGCCATAAATTCATTATTACCGCCACCGAATATTTCACAAAGTGGATCGAAGCTGTTCCACTTACCCAAGTCACCGGCAAGCAGATCGCCTCATTCATCCTCAACTACATCATCTGCCGGTATGGTGTACCCATGTCCATCGTCACAAACAACGGTCTTCCTTTCAAAAATCAAGATGTCTGTGAGCTTTGTGAGAAATTTCATATCCAACACCGCTTTTCCACTCCCTATTACCCACAAGGCAATGGTCAGGCCGAGGCATCCAATAAAAACATATTGCGAATCCTAAAGAAGACAGTCAATGATGCCGGCTGTGACTGGCATGTTCAACTAAATCCAGCGCTATGGGCATATCGAACTAGCATTCGAACCCCTACAGGTGCAACTCCTTATTCATTGGTCTATGGTGCAGAAGCTATCTTGCCTATTGAGGTTGAGATACCATCATTACGGGTTTCCTTGCATAAACTCATTGATGACGAAGCATACAGAGTATCCCGTCTTCAGGACTTAGAGTTACTTGATGAGAAGCGACAAGCTGCATACAATCACCTCAAAGCCTATCAGCAGCGCATGAGTAGAAGCTACAATCACCGAGTTAGATCTCGTACATTTGAGGTAGGTGATCTTGTTCTTCGAGAAAATCCTCGCAACCAACCAAATAGAGAACATCAAGGCAAGTTTGAATCAAATTGGCTCGGCCCATATGTTGTCACTGCTGTATTCGGGTCCGGGGCATATCAGTTGGCTACATCAGAAGGAGAACCGCTTGCAGATCCAATCAATAGCATGCACCTCAAAAGGTTTTATACCTAAGGTGTACAAGGCATCAGGCTCCCTTGCATATCAGAAAATACCAAAAACATTCAGAAAATGTCCTGAAGAAAATACAAAAACATTCAAAAAAGTAAAGAAAAATCATGCATCCAAACGGTGAACAACCACTCCGGTGGCACCTTGGGTAAGTGCGATGGTGAAAACCTGGCAAACAAGCGCCACTCGTAAAGGCAATGGCTCTAGTATCTTTCAGGCTCGTTGTGATCACATTCATGCACACATACATCCATCCATCCCAACCATGGCTTGTTATTTGATCTGGAATTAAGAAAGTACTCCATGCATCTAGCATCCCACCTTTTCATAGTCAGGTCTAAAAACTGGGGGCAATACCCTTACCCTAGTGATGGAAGTGGATTCTACATTGTCTTATATATCATTACGCTCTTCATTCAGGCGATCATCAGAAAATACAAAAACATTCAAAAATGTCTCAGAAAATATCAAAAACATTCACAAACAATACAAAATCCAAAAACATTCAAAAATGACTCTCAAAATACCAAAAACATTCAAAATTGTTTCACAAAATCCAAAAAACATCGGAAAACCATCAAAAATCACACAAAAACATGGCAACACCTTGTACATATTTTATCCGATCCGATACAAAATAAACATTGACAACTACTCACACACAGACCATTTATCAAATCAAACCAAAACAATCCACATCCAACAAATCAGAAACTGTCTTTAAAAACAAGGATGCATCCTTCCTTACCAAAACAAAGACAAAAGTGACGTTTTCTTTGACAAGAAAATTATGTTAAGCTATCAAATACTTGGTTGATTTGTGAGTACAATCGTTTGTTTATCTGTATCGGGATCTTTCAGCATTGTTTTGTATCGTTTGTGCATTATTTCCGATGAAGTTCTGGGGCATATACTAATGGTGTCTACGTGGGAAGTTCACCAAGCTACGTGATCTTATGCAAAATGCAGTCATAGATCACTACGGCTTGCTGACTACAGCGTATACCTCGACCATATGGACATGAACCATTACCAAGGATCCATATTCTTTATTCTTTATGTATATACTATTTGTTTGCAGGTACAATGCTCATTCTTTGGTTCCTCTTCCTCCAATTTGGATAAAGGTTTTATTTTCTTAGTACGGTATGCACTTGTCTCAGGATCTGATCAGCCTAAGATCAAGGAGGACGATCCAAGTCATGCATGAAAGGAGATGATCCTTGTCTGTTCTGCAAGCAATACTCTGGTCGACTTGACCCTTATATCAAGTCGTTTGTATTAACTTGCTATATTAAAATCCATGAAAGAAATACTCAGGTCATCTTGAATTATTGTGTCAAGATGCTTGTATTCTCTTCCAACATTTTAAAGCTCAATGATGAAAATAGAGCACTATGGATCGTCATTTCATCTCATCTGTTTATATATTGCATTCCGTTGCATATCACCCATCCACTCATTCATTCATATAGAGGTTTTATATGCAAAAAATGAAAAAATTAAGCTGGTCTTGGATACAATCACGACCGAGTACTCTGATACATCATCAATGCATCATACAAAGTCTTAAAAATCTTGCATTCCTCATGATCATATCATCCTTGCATTTAGGTGCATCTTGCATTACGTCCATTCATGTCATTTTTCAAAAAAAAACAAAAAAACATTGCATATCGTTCATTATTGACATTACTTTTTATTTAAAAATCATTTTTATCAATCATAAATAATTAGATTCATTCATGGGATCAAATTGTCTTTGGTTGTATTACATCATTTAAATAAGCATTCATTTCATATCAATTATCCATTATCATTTTATTAAACTTTTCATCATTTATTATAAGCATTCATTTCTTTATAGTAAAAAGATGCATTCATTCATTACTACAGTATCTTATAATGCTCATTTTAGGATTCATTTCACATTACATTTATTATCATCACATTAAGGTGCCGTTATTATCCCCATTAGTTATCATATTATCATTTACACTTACAAACATATTTAAAACGCATTTAGAATCATTCATTTAGGCATTATCATATAAACACTTGTACTTTACATTTGTTTATCCATCTACATTCATTTTAAATATCATCATATAAACACTTGTACTTTACATTTGTTTATCCATCTGCATTCATTTTAATATCATTTTATAAACATTTGTCCTTTACATTTGTTTATCCATTTACATTCATTTACCACAGTATCATATAAACATGTGCACTTTACATTTTGTTTATCCATATTACATTCATCTAAAAACACATCTAGATGCATATTCATACATACATCATTCATTCAAAACCATTGCATTGACATCATCACATAAATCATCTTATCATTGCATCGCAATAGGAAACACCATCAAAATCCTGTTCATGCATCAAGCATAAGCATATATCCTCATCATGGCATTCCATACATAAAGCATTACATCAAAATTCACATACATCATAAACATCTCAACCTGCATTCATATGTCAGTATACAACATTATCACTCATCATAAAAACATGCATCAAAGAGACATCTCATCAAATGCATACATGTACACATATACATCTACGCAAGCAAACATAATCATGCATAAACATCCATACATAATCAAATGCATCTCATCACAATATGGGATCTCCTCATATATATCATCTCATATATCAGAGTACAATGAAGTCTACAAAATCGGCTACCAAAGAGCCATCCAAGATACAGTCCAAAAATAGACAAAGATACAATACATATATGCAAAAATGCTCTCTCAAATGCCACTCTAGCCAGATGCTATACCACCACCACCCCTACCTACTCCACTGCTGGTACCTGCACCACCTGATCCATCTCTCCGTGGAGGCCTCATCGAACCCCCACTCCCTCCTGCATCCCCTGATCTCTCCTACCGTAGAGGACCCATCACACCCCCACTGCTCTGCATCCTCTGTGATCGCTCGGATCTGGCCTGCCGCATCTGTGAATAGCTGAGAGCTCACTGACTAATCGATACCACCTGCTCATATAACCCTCGCCAGTACTCTATCTCCGCCTGAGCTTGCCGCATCTCCCTCATAATCTCCCCTGAAGGCCCCTGTGCACCAGTCTGGACTCTCTCCTATAGCTCTGCCAATCTCTCCACTGCAGTATCTCTCTCCCACAGCACCACTGTCAGCTCTGACTCACGTGCAAATAGCTGCACATCCCTAGCTGCTACCTCCGCCTCTAATCTCTCTACCCGGGTCTGCAAATAACCTATCATATGCTCTCGCAGATCCCCAGTAGCTCCCTCCCCCATGTCCATGGCTGTCGCACCTGTATCACCCCCTCCACTAGGTCCCTCCCCTGCACCACCCTCCCCTGCACCTGTAGCCATCGGGATCTCTCTCTCCATCCCCCTCCCACTCAGCTGCACTCCTCCCTGCATCAAAGGTCCCTGTGATATCTGAAGAGGTAGTCCACCTCTCCCTCTCCGCTGCCTCGGCATCCCCAAACCTCCTCCACCTCCTCCTCCATCTCCTCCTCCTCCTCCTCCGCCACCTCCTACACCACCTCCATCTCCTCCGCCACCTCCATCTCCACCACCTCCTCCTCCTCCTCCTCCTACTCCTCCTCGACCTCCTGCTCTCCGTCCTCGTCCCCGTCCCCTCTCATCCTCAAAAGCTGGGATCGGCTCTGCTGGGTCTGATATCCGTAGGATCGGGTGCACCGCCCGATACTGTGTATACTCTGTTGTCACCCCTGCATCCATGACCCTCGGTCGTAAGTCCCATGGCCTCGTCTGTAGTGTCCGGAACTCTGCCAGTGTCTGATCATATGGTAGCACTGGACCCCATGCATACCGCTCTCGGATCACTCGTGCATACTCCCCTGATCCGCTCGGCAGTCCCTGCTGCCATCCAAACTGCCTCATCACCCGTCCTGGCACCTGTCTCTCTATATGATAAGAGGTCCTCCCAATGAGGAATCGGGTCATAAAGCAATACGGCAGTGCCTCTGCATCATCCTCCCATGGCTCACACTCCAAGTATGGCCGCCAGATCACTGCATTCAAATCATCCAATGCCCGCCGCCACCACTCTAACTTCCCCAAGTGGGGCTGAATCATCATACCACTATACATAAACATGTAGGGCTGGTCTACGGCTCGGAATCTCAGACTCACTGGTCGAGTCACTGGTAAGTGCTCCCATGCCCACACATGCAGCAGCGTCATGCCCACTGCTAGAGACCCCCGCCCTCTGTACACTACCTCGTGCAACTCCTGATACATGTGCGCTAACACGCACGGCCCCTAGGCATATCGGGTCCCCTCCGTCACCATCATCTCTATAACCTGTCCCCACCCGACCGCCAATCCATGTGACCGCCTGTCTGGACACAGAAGTCCTCCCACGATCCCTAACAATACTGCTGGAAGGGGCTCATATAGTGCCGCTATATCCTCCCATGCGATCGAGCCATCATCAATATATACGTCCTCATCAAATATCCTCTGGCAAGACACCGTCCCCCAGGATCGATCATATGTCACCAGCTGCCCCCGAATCGGAATCCGAAGGATACGCCACACGTCCTCTAAAGTCACCGTCATCTCGCCCTGGGCCAGATGGAACGTGCACGTCTCACTGTGCCATCGCTCTGCCAATGCTGTGATCAGGCCGTGATTCATCCGAATCAAGGGCATATGCATCACCTCATAGAGCCCAGTAGCCGCAATATAATCTATCTCTAGCTGTGTCAAACGATCTCGCAACCCCTGTGTCGCGAGGTGGCGCTTGCGTAACTGCAACACGTGTAGATCCTCCTGCCCATAGACGTTCATTCAAACACCATCAGTTGTTTTGTTATCAAACTTTCTTAAGTTTAAACCTAGACTATCATCAGATACTTTGATCAAGTATCTTCGGGTCTCAATAGGTAAGCAATCATGGCCGCCTAGACTTCAACAGGCATTTATCCTAACAAATGACCTAAGTCTCATCGGGCTGCTATGGTTCAAAACAACTCCCACTTCACCTCGTCATCCATCAATCGCTAGGCATCAGGAGATTTGTTTTGTCCGAAACTGGGGCATCTTGTTATCCTAAGGCAAAAGCGCTATTTAATCTACAATAGCGCTCATTCTGAACAATAGCGCTACAACAACCTCACTAGCGCTCAAACAGCCCTACAATAGCGCTACAAAAACAAACGCGCTAAAACCACTCTACAATAGCGCTATTACGAGTCAATAGCGCTCAATTAGCTATACCGTAGCGCTAATTTATCAAACGCGCTCAAACTTGCCTACAAAAGCGCTAAATACATGCAAAAGCGCTAAAACTATCCTACAAAAGCGCTATTGCGGCACAATAGCGCTACTTCATGGAGCAAAAGCGCTAAAAACCTAGTTCCAGCGCTCTTGCTCCGACTTGACTTGGACTTAGCTAAACACATACTAAAAATGCCTAAAAAGGAAGTTTTCGAATTTGCGTACCGCTGGTCCATAGTCGGCTGGGCGCTGGAATCGTCGCACTCGCTCAAATCGGTGCTCGGTGATCGGAAACGGCATCGTAGCTCCTCCTTGCTCCTCCAAATGTCACTGTCAGAGCTCTCATTTTCAACTGGTCGCGGTCACAAATGATCCTATTTTCACTCCTTTCACCCCATTTATACCCCCCGCTGTCACCGTAACTTCGCCCTGCTCATCGCCGTGGTCCCCGTGAACTTCCCGAGCCTCCCATTTCTCCCAGTTTCCCCCGATTTCTTCTATTTTTTCACCAGTATACCTACCTTCTTCTCTTCTATCACCCTGCCAATTTTCATTCTTTTTCGAGAGATCGCCCGATTTTTCGAAATTTTTCGGCCCATCTCTCGAGGGGGCATACCACCCATTAAATTTACATTTTATGGGGCATTTCTTCACACCAGTTTTTCTTTCTTTGAAACGATGCGATAAACTGCACCGTCTCAAAGAGGGGCAAATGTAGTCACATAAATCTGTCCAGCTTAATTAAATGAATATTTCGTATTTATTTGATTAAAAATCCACTAGCCATCAGTTAATTAAATTAATATTTAATTAATTCATCCCCAAACATTCTTCTATTAATTAAATAAATTATTCAATTTATTTTAATTAATTCATCAAATCAAATTCCATTCAATTAAATAAATAAAATCTATTTATTTAATTAAAATCCCCCTTTTCCTCTTTTAAATAAATTAACATTTATTTAAATCATTATCCCCCCCCACTTGCATTTTCCTACAAATGCAACTTGCACACATTTTGAAATAAATGAATTTTTATTTTAAATAAAATCCTATTTTCCCTCACCCACCAAATCTACTTGCAAAATTTAATCACCTTCTAGATTCTTCTAACCCCTTCCTAATTAGCCTAATCCATCCCCTAAATATTGTCACATTCCTAAGCAAAATGGAGTCACTTCTCAAAGACCCCAAAGTCTTTGATAACCATTAAAGGCTTCCAACTTTCAACCACTTAATTCCTCAAAGTCTTTGATAACCATTAAAGGCTTCCAACTTTCAACCACTTAATTCCCCAAAGTCTCCAATAACCATTAATAGTTAATTCAACCCTCCCACATGGTTAAAACATTTGTTTGACTCAACCTCTATCCAACCACAAAGGTCTCATCAAGCATTTAATGCTTTGACCATGATTATCTCCTAATCATTTGCACAAAGGTTTATCCTTGGATTAACTCCTAATTCAGTGGGTAAACCTAACTTAGACTTGACCCTTAGCCTTTAGATAACCATGAGGTCTTCTCAGGCCTTTAATGCCTCCAACCTCTTCTTTCAACCCAACCCTGTGTTGACACTTGTCACTATTTTATTGGTGCCAATTGTGCATATGGATCCCCAACTTTCAAGCTTGACCCTTGATTAAACCTTTCAATCCTGGCCATCCATTGCTCCATTTTTCCTATAAATAGAGCCCATTCCTTCATAATTCAGATCCTGAAAACTTGTAAGCATCTAAGCTATAGATATTTTAGAGAGCATTTTAGCATAGCATAACTAAATCTTGTCTTTTTGGTTAAAATATATCATGTTAGCATCACTAGCATAGCATTAGTTTTTTTATTTCACATTCAAAGCTCAATACTACAATCTCAATCCTCCATAAGCATCCATAGTGCAAAAAGCTGCTGAGAGCTACACTATTTTGGAACTTGGAGAGGAGAGGAACAAGGGAGAAGGAACTAATATCATGCTGAGAGATAGTTGGAGATATCTCATTGTCTTACTTCTTTAGTTAGATTCATTAGCATGTGTTTTTAGTATCTCTCTTGGAATGCCTTCATGTGTTTGGTTTTTGATTGATTAACTCTAACGTCTTGTGTGTTTTGTGTTGTTTGATCTTAAACTAACATTGTGCCATTTAGGAGGGCATCAGTATTATATCAAGATGAAAATACTGATCAACTGGATCATCAATCGATCGTTACATATAATGAATATGAGCCTCCTTATATAGGCAAGGCTATATGGATATGTGAGCACACAAACATGACGTGTGTCTCAATAAGAAACAAGGGTAGGTAGGAGATAGGTGTGGGTAGGTAGGAGAAACAATATATTATTTCACATGAGGTGGATTACCCACTGAATGTGGAGTGTAACAACAAGATCACACCATAAAAGGTGGAAATTCTCCTACACACACTATCCCAATGTGGCACAAACACCCAAGTGTCTCATACCCAAACTACTATGAAATGCATGTACCTAAGTAAACTTAAGTAAGGTGTAATAATATCCAAGATGAATAATTATTTACACCAACACCCCCCCTTAAGTGCAACTTAGGAGAATGCACTTAAGTCTACAATGCAACTAAGCAATGCAAGATGGGTCCCGGCAACTAGGCCATGATAGGTACCCATGTACAAATACAAATGCATGAAAACCAATGCAAGGAAATCTCTCACAAAGCGGGGAAAGAGAGAAAAACCCAATGGGAAAAAATCCTCCCCCAAAAGAGAGATGAAAACTAGATACAAAGAACTCTCATAGAAGTATGTGAAGGACAAAACCCCATGTGAGGAAAAACTCCCCCCCCATATGAGAGAAGAAGAAGAGAGACTAGGAAGCCCCCCCTCAATCTGGAATCTGCACCAATGATAGAAAATCTAAGATGAATGAAGAAATTGTTCCATGAACGTCGAACAACATTCCTCCCCTTAGGAAGAAACAAAACCAAAGGTGTATCCATGAAGTCTCCCCAACCATGAAGGGAAGATGAAGCAAAAATATTCATGATGAAAGGAATCTCTAAAAACTGCTCAAGTGTCCCCATGTTGATTCTAAAAGGTACCCCCTCCAAAGGTGGTAAATTGTGCCACACTGCTGAAAAAGGAACTCTAAGATCTAGTGGAGATAAATGTAGAACAATATCCAAAGACTCATATGTCTCCTCAAAAGATAAAGAGACCTCCTCCAAGTGTTGTACAAAAGTATCCACAATCATGTCAACCTCTAAAGATTGATCATGTAGAGAATGCACAAGAGGGTCAGAGTTATCCCTCACAACAATCAAAGAAGGATCATCTTCATCAAAGAGAAGATGAATGTCATCAATGGTGTCTCCCAAATCTGCAATGTAGGAGTCCACAAACAAACCTGCAATGTCTGTCAAGTAGGCATCCCAATAAACTGAAGTTGGAAGACATGTAATATCCTGCTGCACTAAATCATAAGTGTAAAGCGGAAAATCGCGATCGAACCCTAGTTGCTCTCCCCTCTTCCAACTCCAAGGAGAGAGAAGGGAGATTCGCTAGGGTTGATGGTTTTCACTTAAGGGAGAAACTTTACATTCAAAAGATGGGTTGAAACCCACAAGATCCAATCCCACGCAATGCAAGATTGGATGCTAAATGTGTTTCAAGGGTTAAAACAGCAAGGCTACCCTCTTTTGTAAAGAATGTGCATAGAGGAATTAAGCTAGGAATGCATAGAAAATGACAAAGATTCGCTTATAAACTGAGATAGGGATATAGGATGAAGCTGTGGACCTGGAATTAGCAGTAAAATGTCGATACGGTGCTGCCCTACAAATTTGAGCAAAAGTTGTCGAGACGATGGCTCCCGGCGCCACAGTCCTCCGAAAAATCCGCGAAATGAAGGGGGATCTGTTCGTCTCTGCACAAGGATTCCAGATCTTCAATTTCAGCCACGTACCTGCAACCTACACACAGAAAAGCGAAGACGATTGGGGGGTTAGGGATTAGGGGTTTGCCTTTAGGTCAAACCCCGGTTTTGGAATTAACCAAGAAATGAGCAAGTGCTGTAAATGTAAATGACTATAAAATAAGTACTAATACCTTGTTCTAAGGATGTTTGTATCCTTATGTGCGAAGGTATAGATGTTGTATGTTGTATGTTGTAGCATGTAGTATGTGATCTCCTCTTCAATGGTTGAATCCTTGTCTTGAATGCAACACTTAGCCTTGAATGGAGACTTGAAATGATCAATTGCTTGAAGGAATGCTTGAATGCTTGAATGCTTGAGTATAGTTTCCACGCTTTTTCCATCATATCGAATGAAAGAGGAAAATGTAGTTTATATACTTGTCATTTAGGGCTGAAAGACTGATTTTCCCGACCTTAGGCCGACCAGGAAAGTTAATTTCCAAATTGCAAACAAAAAGACCTGAGACCCTTTAGGAGACCGGGCCCAAAATAGGACCCAGGGACCAGGGCGCTGGGCGCTCTGGTCCCACCTCCCGGGACAGCAGGGTGCAAGGAGGTTCAGGCCAGGGTGCTTGAAAAATGCAGTTTTTAGTGTCGTGAGCAAGTTTTAGGGTCTCCATTCAGGTTGTGTGTTGCGTTGCCATTGTGAAGACCGAAATGCAGTCAAAATTGCAAGTGTCGCAATTTTAGGACGCTACATTTAGCCCCCACTTTAGCGGGAGTATGTATGCTCATACTTCCGGTAAAGTACAAGGAAACAATATTGAAAGACTTTCACCATGTCAAGGAGGCAAGATACACCAAGCCCCCAGTGGACTAAGGATCTTACGACTTCGATTGACAAAGTAAAAGGGAAGATCACAAGGAAGAACCATGACTGTCAGTAGTAAGGTTCCCTCACTATGAATCATGCAAGAAAGATATCAAAAATTTTCAGAGCAAGGCTAAATTTACCAAGAAATTTTCAAGTATCTTGAAAAGATATGAACGGGATGTATGCCCCCCTACGTTAAAGCGATCACACACGCCTCACCGGGGGTGATTGTTTTAATGTAGTGATACACATAAGAAATGAGAAAGGAAAGGAGCACGTTATCGCAAGGATTTAGCCCCCAAGTGTGAGATAAGCCCAAGGATAATAGACACAAAACACAAAGCACGAGGTGACTTCGCTTTCCTCGGGATCAGTATGCTGTATGATAATTCATGTATATCATATGTATGTATGCATAATTATTCTTCATTCCCCAATCAAGGAAGGTCACCTAGAAGAAGGGAACACATGTGTCTTTTGAGTCAACATGAGAGAGATCGAGAGATCTCAATACTTTGCATCGTCCTCAAGTAGACAACACTAAGGACAACAAATAGAAGAATGAGAATAACATATAGAAGAAGTAACACAAGAGAGGAGGAGAGAATTTGCTATGCTAATGAAACTAGTCTAGCACGTCATCTACCCCCCGATCTTGCTGATCAATGTTTCGGGAAGGCAGGGAACACGCTAGAGGAGGAACATCCAACACAGCAGATGGAGCTATCACAAGATCCAAACAAGGGCTATGTTCATGTTCTGAGCCACATTGTTCTTGTCTAGGAGCTAGGATAAGTGCTTTAGAAAATTCATTAGATAAATGGTTATCAACATCAACAAGTTCATATTCACTATCAGAAGCAAGAGGAGTAACATTTTCATCATGCATAACATTTTCATCTATATCATCATCAAGATTTATAAAAATAGGATTTTTGACTCGCACAGGATCAAGACCATCATGCATCTTATGTTTAGGAGATTTAGGCTCAATGTCCGGCTGAGGAGAAAATGGAATAATGCTTGTTGAAGGTGTTTTTGGAGATTGCAAAGTTCGAGAAGCAGCTACCTAAGCTCTAAGACGACGCTTTCGTCGGCGTTCACGTGCAGAACGATTTCGTATAGTCTTAGTAGGAAGTGGAGAAGATTGAGGAGGAGGAATGTTCTCATCCTTAGCACTTGGGTGTTTAGGTTGTGGTCTCTTAGGCTGGATAATAGGAGAAGAAGAAGGTCTCTTCTCTTTATAAAAAGAAGGAGGAGGAACTGCTCCATATAAAGGAGGAATTTTTGGTTTAGGGAGAAGACCAAGTCCATCATGACGAGGAGGGATAGGTCTACTTTTAGGAAGTTTATTAGATATAGACATAGTCACATCCATAGGGATGGGTTGGGAATCTTCTTGAGGAAAGACATTAGTTTTATCTTTCAAAGGAAGAACTTCCTTCTCAAGAATGATAGGAATATCAAGTTTAGGTGTTCTAGGTTCACTTAGAGATAGGATCATATCTTTTTTCCACTTTTGATAAGATTTGAAAAGAGGATCACTTCGCGGAGGAAGAGATTGGAATTGTTTAGGCCAAAAGTAATCAATAGGAACGCTAGAAGTTCTTTCAGCTGGTTTAAAGAGACTATGATTGACAGTAACAACTTCACCATTATGGGGAAATTTCAAACACTTGTGAATAGGAGAAGCAATAGCTTTCATGGAAGACAGCCAAGGATAGCCAAGCTTCACACGAAATTGTTCGGAAGATGGAATAATAGCAAAGTTCACATCAAGAGATTTGTTATGGACCTCAATAGGCAATGTAATAGAACCAATTGCAGGAGAAGAAAATGCATCAAATAATTTCACAATCACATCTGTTTTGTCATAAATCACTTGATTCAATTGCAAAGTAAAAAGAAATTCTTCAGTAATAACATTAACCATGCACGAAGGATCAATAAGCACTCCACGGCAAGGTGTATTCTTGACTTTTGCAACTATGTATAAAGGACCATCAGGTGCCCTAATGGTTTCACTAGAATCAAATGTGATGGAAGGTTCTTTAGGGTTTTCTTGCTGCTCTACAAAGTTAATCACATTCGGAGTCATAGACACAAGACCATCAGATGAAAGAGAGGAATCATTAGTCTCAATTGCATTAGAGGTATGAGAAGGTAATGGATCAGTAAAAATCTGAAGATTTTGATTAGGAGAAGCTACAGATGTATTGCCTTTATCGTTCACTCTAGAAACAGAGATAGTATTATTATCAATCAAATCTTGAATTTTCCCCTTTAAAGAAAAACATTTTTCAGTATCATGCCCAGGCTGACGATGAAAGTGACAAAAAGATTTGTTATCAAAATAAGGTGAAGTAATCTTTGCAGGATCGATTTGTCTTATAGGAGGAAGAGTAAGCACATTTTGTTCCAATAACTTATTCATAATACTATGCAATGATTCATTCAAAGGAGTATACTTTCTTTCTTTCTTGAAAAACTTAGAAATAGGAGGCACACCTGATGCTGCATTCACATTGTTGTTGATGATGTTTTCATTAAATTTGATGGAATCTCTGTTCGGTTTAAACTTCCCAAATGGTTGTTGACTGCTCTCACCCTTATCACTCGGAGCCATAGGATGTGATTGTTCCATTTGACTCACAGTCAGTTGATAATTGTGAAGAGTTGCACACAACTATTGGAAAGAAGTAAACTCAGAAAACAGAAGTTTGTCTCGAATATCTTTTTGTAAATTAGAAATAAAGATTTTTTGAATATCATTGTCAGGCACTGGAAAAGAAATTTGAGCATACAAATGCTTATATCTACCAATGAAATCAGTCACTTTTTCTTTAACACCTTGTTTACAATGCATTAAATCAATCAAAGTAACTTTAGGACTTATATTGTTTTGAAATTGTTGAATGAAAGCATTTGCAAGTTGTTCAAAAGAAGTAATAGAATAAGAAGGCAACGAGCAATACCATTGTAGGGCTTTGTCTCTTAATGTTCTAGTAAACAGTTTTGCAAGCAACCTTTGGTCATAAGCAAAATCAGTACAAATTGTTTGAAAAGTCTTAACATGTGTTAGAGGATCTCCTTTACCATTATAAAGTTCCAAATGCGGGATTTCGACATGTTTAGGAGGAATAGCTCGGACAATGTCAAGAGAAAGTGGGCTCGCAACGTCAAATGTGGGCACACTAAACTTAGATTGATTCATAGAGGCAATTTGTTGCTGTAAAGAAGAGACAGTTTGTGCAAGATTGTTAATGGTCGCTTCAGTCGAAGAATTCATATTGGATGTGTTAGATTGAGATGGAGGTGTTATGTTATTGAAAGAAGGTAAAGAGTAAGGTGGTGGGACTCTATGATAATTAGTCATAGGAGATGATTGGACAGGAGGAACACTACAAGGAGGAATGGAATGGTTAAACAAATTGCCCCCTTGCGTCATGTTCATTTGTGGAGATATAATAGGGACATTCATTGAAGGAATGAATGAAGAAGTCGGATTAAATGAAGGAAGAGGATTAATTGAAGAAGAGGGATTGCCCCCATGACTGGTGATCACAGGAGGAATGTCTTGTGTAGAAGTAGCCATTATGTTTGATGTAAAGGTAGGTATGCTAGCAATAGAAGTCATCAAAGGAATAGAATGATTGACTTGAGTAGGAGGTTGTGTATAACCCAAATTTTCAGCACAACTCTTCATAGGCATCACATTCGAATCCACAATGTGTGCAATACCATGCAAAATATCAATTCCATTCTTATCACTTTGAAGCATACGTTTTAGACCCTCAATTAAAGGAAGAGCTTGACTATCAGGGTATTCTTGAGACATCCATTGTCGAAAATCGTCAAATTGGTTATCCAATTTCGAAAGTTGTTCTTCAGAAACCTCATGGAGAGCTTCTTCATCATTAAGAGGATTAGAGGAATTACCCATGTCCTTGTTAAAAAGGCTATTCAAATTAGGTTCCATCTCCTCAGTAGTTAAACCTCGGAAAGACTTAATTCTACGGCTTCGTCTAACGGGAATAGTGTAAGTAGGGCTTATTGTTGTAAAACTCATGCACTAGAGAAGGAGAGAAAGTTTTGAATTTAGAGGTAGCAATTTTCAGTAAAATCAGCCAATCTTTTGGATTTAAGCTGTTAAATGCAATCACAGCAGTCTCCCGAAATTTCGGAAAAAATGTCCGAGACCGTGGCACCCGGAGTGCAACACGGTCCTTGCAACTTTTTTCGAAATTTGCAGGGATGAAAGGTATGATGATTTTAGAGCTAATCTGAAAAAATTGAGTGATTTTACGATCTGTAGATAGGCTAAATTAAAGTTGCAATCTCGAAATTGAACCCTACCAAGATTGTCGAAAAATGCAAAATTTGAATTTTGAAAAAGAGAGGGAAACTGAAATTTTGAATTTTATGATTTTAGAGGGAATGTCAAGAGCAATGCAAATTTTGAAATTTGAAAATTGACACAATTTCACGCAAAATTCAATTTTGAAAGCGGAAATTAAAGTTGTTGTAATTAAGCACTTAATTTCAAAAGTCACAAATTGTAAGAATTTGAATGAAGCACTGAAATTTCGAATGAATGCAAACACACTTTTCAGATTTAGGACAGTAAGAACACAATTTTGACACAAAATTTCAATTTCGATGATTTTTGAATGTTTAGAAGCCTTAATCCAAGCAATCACAAGACCAACTTTGACTGTAATTTTGAAGGTGTTAGAATTGATAAAATCAGCCAAAATTCTGGATTTTAGCAGGAAAATACAGTAAGATCTTGCTCCCGAAATTTCAAAAAAAATGTCGGGGACGATGGTGCTCGGCGCCACGGTCCTCGCAACTTTTTTCCAAATTTTCAGGGATGAAAGATATTGTGATTTTATTGCGGAATCCAAAGTTACAACTGATTTGGAGATGTTTTGATCAGTGAAATTGTCGGACAAAGGTTGAATCAAGAGGGTTTCAAAAATTAGGGTTTTGACACTTAACCACTTAATTTTCAGAGTTAAAGCACAAATATGAATTGATAATTTGTAATAGAATGGCAGATCTGAAACAAGCATTAATGATTAAACATTTCACAAGTTTAATTACTAAAAAGAAAATTTAGGGTTTTTATGCAATCACCTCTAAAATTTTGCAAAAGATCAAACATGGAAATGTAATCAAATTTTTTTTTTCAGATCTAAGCATGAAAAATCAAAAAGGATGTTCACGTCGGGTTCACCAAAATGTAAAGCGGAAAATCGCGATCGAACCCTAGTTGCTCTCCCCTCTTCCAACTCCAAGGAGAGAGAAGGGAGATTCGCTAGGGTTGATGGTTTTCACTTAAGGGAGAAACTTTACATTCAAAAGAGGGGTTGAAACCCACAAGATCCAATCCCACACAATACAAGATTGGATGCTAAATGTGTTTCAAGGGTTAAGACAGCAAGGCTACCCTCTTTTGTAAAGAATGTGCATAGAGGAATTAAGCTAGGAATGCATAGAAAATGACAAAGATTCGTTTATAAACTGAGATAGGGATATAGGATGAAGCTAGGGACCTGGAATTAGCAGTAAAATGTCGATACGGCGTTGTCCTGCAAATTTGAGCAAAAGTTGTCGGGACGATGGCGCCCGGCGCCACGGTCCTCCGAAAAAATCCGCGAAACGAAGGGGGATCTGTTCGTCTCTGCACAAGGATTCCAGATCTTCAATTTCAGCCGCGTACCTGCAACCTACACACAGAAAAGCGAAGACGATTGGGGGGTTAGGGATTAGGGGTTTGCCTTTAGGTCAAACCCCGGTTTTGGAATTAACCAAGAAATGAGCAAGTGCTGTAAATGTAAATGACTGTAAAATAAGTACTAATACCTTGTTCTAAGGATGTTTGTATCCTTATGTGCGAAGGTATAGATGTTGTATGTTGTATGTTGTAGCATGTAGTATGTGATCTCCTCTTCAATGGTTGAATCCTTGTCTTGAATGCAACACTTAGCCTTGAATGGAGACTTGAAATGATCAATTGCTTGAAGGAATGCTTGAATGCTTGAATGCTTGAGTATAGTTTCCACGCTTTTTCCATCATATCAAATGAAAGAGGAAAATGTAGTTTATATACTTGTCATTTAGGGCTGATAGACTGATTTTCCCGACCTTAGGCCGACCAGGAAAGTTAATTTCCAAATTGCAAACAAAAAGACCCGAGACCCTTTAGGAGACCGGGCCCAAAATAGGACCCAGGGACCAGGGCGCTGGGCGCCATGGTCCCACCTCCCGGGACAGCAAGGTGCAAGGAGGTTCAGGCCAGGGTGCTTGAAAAATGCAGTTTTTAGTGTCGTGAGCAAGTTTCAGGGTCTCCATTCAGGTTGTGTGTTGCGTCACCATCGTGAAGACCGAAATGCAGTCAAAATTGCAAGTGTCGCAATTTTAGGACACTACAATAAGAAGGCAAAACTGTCGCACTAGCTACATCATCAGGTGCAATAGGTGGTGTGATATCAATAGAAGGAGATGAAATGCAAGGCTCAAGAATGGGGTCACATGTGAGAACCCCCAAGTTCAAATGCCCAAAGTTCTCCTCAAAATTTGAATCATCAACATAGGAAGAACCAACCTCATCAATAGGACCAAAATCTGAAAAAGAGTACAACCGAGATGCATGATCAACTACCCCAGTCGCAATGATAGCTCCACTCTCCAAGTCTCTAAAGATAACTGAATCAGGTGTGAACTCCACATTTTTCCTAGTTGCCCCATGTGTGATTTGATAGATGGAAAGAAGATTATTTGTCAAGTGGGGTACACACAACACATCATTGAAAGAGTTATCCCCAATGGCAATAGATCCTTTGCCAATCACATCCATGTATGTATGATTGCCCATCAAAATTTGTGGCATGTGGCAAGGCTCACATTTAGAAAACATAGACTGCGAAGATGCCATATGATGAGAAGCCCCTGAATCTAGAAGCCATCTCCCTGAATCATGACTTGTAGTAGCACAAAGAGCTTGTCCCTTTCCTTTATCTATCTCAAAAGAGTGATCCTTTTCTTTATCCTTGGAAGAAGAAGCCAATGTAGACATTCTAGAAGGTAGGTTGATTCTATTCTTCTCAAGAAGATTCTTCAACTCATCAATATCCTTATTATAACAATGATGTTCATCATGTCTTGACTTCTTGCAATATCCACAAAAAAGATTGTCCTTATATGATTTCCTCGTAGGTGAGAATGGTGAATCACCTTGTTGTGGAGAGGAAGATAGTGCTCCATCTTGTTGTGGTTTAGACTTAGGTTGCTTTTGATTCTTGCCTTTTCCTTGATTACTTTGATTCCCTTTGTTAGCCACCAAAGCTTGTGACTTTGTATATTTGAGAATCCCCATCGTGGTCAACTTAGATTGCTCAAGTATCAACATCTTCGTGAATGAATCAAATGAGGGAGAAGTGTATGTGGAACCTTGAGCTAACCTATGGGTGTGAAAGCTAGATACAAAGGCTGCATACTCTGAAGGAAGCTTGTCCAACAAGTTATAAACCAATTGAGCATCCTTTTTGTCAATTCCACAATCCTTTAGCTTTTCTCTTAACTCAATTGCTTTTGTGACATAACCTTGGATTGTATCAAAATCCTTGGGATCCAAATTTGTGAGTTCACTATCAAGCTTATATCCCTTAATCTCATCAACTTGACCATACAATTTCTTAAAAATATCCCAAGCCTCTTTAATTATTGTACACTTATCAATGTGAAAAATGAGGTCATCTGATACATACTTTCTAAGAGTTCCAAGTGCCATAGCATTCTTAGTAAGCCATTGAATTTGAGCATTAGGATCAGCCTTAGGATCAGGTGGTGCTATAATAGTTTCATTTATATAATGAATGAGTCCTTTTTCCATTAGTTTACTCCATGATGCATAATTATGAGGAGTTAAAAGGGGAAATTTAGGAGAACCCATAGCACCAAAATGAAAAAATACAAGATAGAGAGAGGCACAATCACACAAGACACCCCCCCAAAATACTCAATCAAGAAATCCGCTCAAAATGGTGATTTTGGCACTTTATACTTAGTGCGTATACAATGGGCCACTTGCAAAACAAGGCAAAGTGGACTTCTGATTTCAATTTATAACTTCTCAAAATGAGATCTAAGAGACTTCAACAAATACTGCTAGTGATCTAAACTGAGATCCAAGCAAAATGCAAGTACCAAATATGCCAAAATTGGCCAAATACTGAAAGTACATTTTCTACTTAAAATCACTGCAAACAAATGACAGATTATGAAAGTAGATGAAAAAATATGCACTTTAAAAAAAAATAGCACCTGAAAATGAGTCCATCTGAGCCCAAACGAAGCCTCCAAAGTTGTAAAAATCGAGAATTCATGATTTCTGAAAAACCTGTATTCGAAAATCAGAAAACTCCTGCACCACTGTACAGATCACAAAATTCTATCCCAAAACAAAAAAAAATGCTCGAAAAAACAAGTCCGGATGAGTGAGATATCGTTATTTGAAAATTGCCTGCAAAATTATAATTTCTGGAAAATTTCTGCCCAAGCGTCAAACTTCAAATGCCTCTAGATTTGGCCTCTAAAGTCTGATTTGGATGAAACAAAAGGCAAAAATGACTTTCTTGGACCTCCTCAATCCAATGGTAACCATAGATTTGACCTATCAAGCTTCAATAAAAACCTGCAGCAAAAAGCTCCAAAATACACAATCTCAAATAGCATCAAATTTCTCTCAATTGGCAAACCATTGACACTCTAATGGCTCTGATACCATGTGAGATTTTTCCAAGATCAAGAGGTAATGGAAAGTACAAATAAGAGAGAACAAAATAGATGATAGAAATAAACTGTATTCTATCAAGATGAAAATACTGATCAACTAGATCATCAATCAATCGTTACATATAATGAATATGAGCCTCCTTATATAGGCAAGGCTATATGGATATGTGAGCACACAAATATGACATGTCTCTCAATAAGAAACAAAGGTAGGTAGGAGATAGGTGTGGGTAGGTAAGAGAAACAATATAATATTCCACATGAGGTGGATCACCCACTGAATGTGGAGTGTAACAACAAGATCACACCATAAAAGGTGGAAATTCTTCTACACACACTATCCCAATGTGGCACAAACACCCAAGTGTCTCATACCCAAACTACTATGAAATGCATGTACCTAAGTAAACTTAAGTAAGGTGTAATAATATCCAAGATGAATAATTATTTACACCAACAATTATTAACTCATCAATTAATAAATAATAAATTCATTTAAGCAAAAACTGCTAAATAATTGACAAGAGATATTATTAATCTCAATTAATCTTTTTAATCATTGTAGGAATTAATTAAATTAACTCTAGCAATTGGATTTTTAAATCCCATGATTTATTTTAACAATAATTATAATGTGTCTAAAATTTGACTAAAGGGCTAAATAAGTCCATAATAAAATTTGCCCTATAAAGTTTAATCTCGACAAGCCTAAATTTAGGTGGACTTCAATAATCCCCCTCAAGCCAATTAACTTACAAAAATCGCTATGAAGTTTCAAAGATTAAACTCCAAAAGTATTTTAAATGTAAAACATCATATTTAACTGATTGTATAATCTTTTATAAAATGGGAATGTTTAAATAAAATAATTAAATTCAAGTTAGATTTATACATTCATATTTTTAACTATATATATATATATGTATGTATGTATGTATGTATGTATGTATACACATACACATACACATACACATATATATACATTTATATATTCATTAAACACATATATTTATATATGAGGATATTTATTTTCTAAACCAACATTATTATAAAAATATCCATGTAACCTAATTAAAAATATTATAAAATGCCCTCTCAATCCATATTTTTTTCTTTACAACTTCAAGACTATCCTAACCCAAACCGGGTTAGGGTTTTATGTTTTTGTGCAGGGCCGAGGGTGAGTGGGTGGAGGTGGTTAGAGGTGGCCGCAGGGTTTAATGGAGGTGCAACGGTGGTGGAGACCATGGGGGTTCCCCGCAGGGACAGCCGCAGTCGTGCCTGTGGGTCACGACCCACAAAGGAAGCCTTGGCCGCCGCTGTGGGACGCGGCCCGTAGCACGGCTGCTATCGCCAATGTGGGGCGCTACCCATAGGGGGGGTGAAGCCACCTCGTCTGTGGGTTGCGGCCCACAGTGCGGTTGCGGTCGCCGCCCACAGCGCGAGGGGGGGGGGAGGGCGAGGCTCCCCTTTTTTGTTTATTCTTTTTTAAAAAAAAATTATTTAAATCTTTTTTTTTTAACATATATATATATATATATTTATTTATATGTATATATATGTAATTTAAGGGATAGATTTAGTGCAGGTTTATCTAAGTAGATATTTTATTTTCCTAACTTTTTAAATCATGCAAAAATTATTAAAATACTGACAACATGGAAATAGAGGCAAAATTTCTTTTATTTACTTTCAACAATCTATTTATACTTCTTTTTCCTAAAATCACATAAAGCAGGTTTTCAAAAATAACAAATTTAACTAGGGTATTTCTTTTTCTTTTGACAAATCTAGTTGCTAACTTTAGAGATAGTCTATTAAGTCTAGATTTATTTTCTGCAATAAGGAAAATGACAGAATTTAATGAATTTTAATAGCAACTATATTAGACTAGAAATCATTTGAAATAATCCTTAGAGATAGACAAATTAAATCTTTTTAACCATAATTTGTAAAAGGAATAAAATGCTTACTTTTCTCTTACTAACATGCAAGCTTATTACTTCTCTCATTTCCATTTTTTCAATATGCATAAAGAAATAAAATGAACTTTTATTTCCAAAAATAACATGAATACAACATGTTTTATTTCCATAACTATAGGAGCTTAATCCAAAAATAAAAATTTCATTTTTGCAATAATAACTTAATATAACAATGCATTTCTTTAAAGCATATTTAAAATACAATATAGTTAACATTACAAATGGGTGAGATACCCATCTAGTCTCTCATTTCTATTAAATGAGGACTTTAAATAAAATGAATACATTTCTTTTTCAAATAAATACAACATATAGCTTTTCTTTTACATTGTTGCAACTAAAATATAATATCCCATTCCCAAATCTTTTTCTGCAAATCAAGTAAAACCAACAACTTCCAACTTGTCTTTTTCTTTTCTTTCCAAGCAACCTGCAAATAAATCAAAAGGCTATGACCATGGAGAGCTCACCTCCTAGCCTAGGCTTACTAGAAGCCACCCCCGAGCTTGGAGAACCAAGCCCTAGACAGGTTACACTCAAGCAAACACAACAAGCAAGGGAAAAACATACAACAAACACTTTCCCAACCAAGGCTACACTTCATCACAAAATGTGATGTTTTTACATGGGTGGAAGTGGACCAAAAACCCTAAGGAGACTGCAAGACTGGTAGATCACAAAGCCATCTCATGGAAAACAAAGATATTTCATAAGTTCATTAACCCCACATCCTTATGCCCCCTAAGGCATTCATGCCATACTTTCTCTCCTTATGACCCCCAAATGCATAAACAAGGCCATGCAGCAAGGGTCACATATACAACCCTTGAGATCACTCTCATAATGAGAGTCTCTCACTCGAGGGATGTCAAACTCCTTCCACCCACAAGACCACCCTACTCTCCCAAGAGTAGAGGGCCTTGGTTACTCCCAAATCATAAGAAAATGCATAAAAGAAATAACAAATAGGTCACATAATAATTTCACAAAGGAAAATACAAGAAAACAACTTATACATACAACCAATCTTTCCAACAAAAACATGCAACGTGAAAGGGAGAAGATGAACCAACCTTCAATCTACCCAAAGGTTTGCTAGAACTAGTTTGAGGATGAGCAATCCAATTCCACAATCCTTTCTTCTACACTTATCCAAATTTCTATCCCAAAACTATTCTTTTTCAAAATTGCATGATCTCCAAAAAATGGAGAGTGGGTGATTACCCACAAAGTCTCTAATCCTTACCTAAAAAGACCTCAGTGAGAGTTCTCACAGGTTACTAAAATTGAAAAAGGAAAAAGTAAGAGAAAGTGGGAAAAAGAATCTCACATCAAAAAGGAAGGTTATCTAACCTAGATGGTACCTTCTAATTTGAATTTCCGCTTACCTTAGGAAACCCACTTTTTTGAGGTGACTAAACAATCACATGGGAGTAGTCACATGCCTAAAAATACTCCTAACCCATAGGTATACCTTATGGACTTTAGGAAAAACCTTTAAACTACCCCTAGGAGTCCATTTGACCCCTTAGAAACCCATCTGAAGTTAACTTTCCGGTCAAACCTGAGTTGACCACCCCAAAGACTCTCTACCCAAGGAAAATTTGGGACCACATTCAAATGTTTGAAAGGCTATGGTTAAAACAACTCCCTCCAAGAGACAATTCAAAAATCAAGACACAAATCAGCACATGTGTCAAGTGATACAATAAAATACATAACAAAATTACACATGGAATTTGTCTCTTGTTGGATTTACACAAATTAATAAATTCAATTTAACACACATGCAACATTTACTTTCACAAATAAAATACGATACATACGGGGTGTTGTCTCTCCAAATAGACAACCCCTGTTTTTACAAACATGCATAGGTCTAGGTTTGGTTCTCCATAGTATTTCCATGGTCACATGGATAATTTTCCTACGCAACTCAATTACACATTAGTAATTCCAAATAACCTCATATAAAATTAAACACATGAATAAGAATACACATACTCATAATTTTGATCCATACATAAGACATGCATCCTATTATCATGATCCTCATAATTTTGATCCATACATAAGACATGCATCCTATTTCTATCATCATAGTAAAGTCCTGCAAATCTAATAATGACATACATCATCACAAAGTTATCCTATTCTAGAATCATATAGAGTTCTATATCTATAATGCATAGAAATGAAGCATCAATATACATCAATGTTATCCAAATCATGGAATCATATAAGTTCTAAATCCATAATGCATAAAAATAAAGCATCCATAATAGTCTCTACATGAAAATCACTGAAATGCTAGGATGAGTCGGGGTAGGGCCTCACAAATCTGCAAACCTAAGACATTTTTTCTATCACCAATTATAGACATCTCAAATTATTTCTCCATATTCTTAGAAATTTCTATGCATAATTTATCTTCACTTGCAAAAATAATGTCATCAACAAATACTTCAACAATTAGTATATCATCATCAGTGATTTTAGAATATAAATTATTGTCAGCAGTGCCCTTAGTAAAACCAAGCTTCTAAAGATATTTATCCAACCTTGCATACCGAGTTCTAGGTGCTTACTTCAATCTATATAAAGTTTTCCTTAACTTGCAAACCATATTAGTATCATCTGATAGTGAAAAACCATCAGGTTGCTCAATATAAACTTCCTCATCAAGATCCCCTTTCAAGAATGCACATTTAACATCCATCCAATAAACCTTGTAGTTTTTATAAGCAGCATAGGCAATAAATAATCTTACAGCTTCAATCCTAGCTACCGGTGCAAAAGTTTCTCCATAATCAATTCCTTCCTTATGAGAATATCCTTTACAAACCAATCTAGCCTTATTCTTTATAACTTGACCATCCTCATTCAATTTATTACTAAAACCCATTTAGTTCCAATAACATTTTTATTTTTAGGCTGGGGAATCAAAGTCCATGTGTTATTTTTCTCAATTTGATCCAATTCTTCTTCCATAGCTTTTAACCAAAATTCATCTTTACATGCCTCAATTACTGATACTGGTTCAACTTGTGAAATTAAACATACCTCATTAGTTTCCAGTCTTCTTCTTGCCATCACTCCATTTCTCTTATCCCCAATGATTTGATCTTCAGAATTATTCAATCTCACATACCTAGGAGTCTTCTGACTCTCTGTTCCTCTTCCCTGTTCTTTAGTTACTGTAGAATTCTCTGATGTTGCCAGAGTAACTGGTTCAACTCTCTATTCCAGTAAAGGTGCTACCAGTTTGGATATAATTATTTCCATTGTCGGTTCCTTCTCATAAATTCTGATTTGACTTTTGCTCAGTTCATCTACTTTAACATTATCACTCTCCACAATTCTTTGCAATCTCTTGTTATAACATCTATATGATTTGCTTTCATTAGAATAACCAAGAAATATATCTTCATCACTTCTAGGATCAAATATCCCAATAGTATCATCTCTCCTGATATAAGATTTACTACCAAAAATTCTGAAATACTTAACTGTAGGCGTTTGCCAAACCATAATTCATAAGGCATCTTACCGGTTTCTCCTTTGATATGTACTTTGTTGAATGTGTAAACCGTTGTACTCACTGCTTCTGTCCAGTAGATATGAGGTAGACTTGCTTCCATCTTCATTTTTCTAGCAGCATCCAAGATAGTTATGGTTTTCCTTTCCACAACTCCATTCTATTGAGGTGTCCGGGGAGCAAAAAGTTGTCTTCTTATACCATGCTTATCACAAAAATCACCGGATGTGAATTCTGAACCATGATCTAATCTCAAACATTTAATCTTCAATCTTGTCTCAGTTTCCATTTTAGCCTTAAAGATTTTAAACTTTTCAAATGCTTCAGATTTTTCTCTCAAAAAAGTAACCCACATCATCCTAGAATAATCATCAATGATTAGCATGAAATATTTATCACCATGAATTTTTTTAACTCTATCAGGTCCACACAAACCAGTATGAATAAGATCAAAAACATCATTTGATTTATCTTGTATACTCCTAAAAGAGGTCTTGACCTGTTTACCCATTTGATATTCTTTACATACCGGATTATAGGGCTTCATAATCTTAGGTATATCTCTAACACCCTTAGTTTAACTGATCTTCACAATGCAATCAAAATTCACATGACACAACCTTTTATTCCATAACCAACTCTCATTAATCTGTGTAATCAAACATGTCTTCTCACCGGAGTTCAAATGAAATATGTTACCTTTTGTCTATGTACCGGTTGCAACCTCCAAGACAGATCTGATAATGATTTTGTATTTTCCATGCTTGCACTGTAATTGGAATCCCTTATCTACCAATTGTCCTATACTCAAAATATTATGCTTCAAACCTTCAACATAATAAACATTGCCAGTATTGTTCTTACCATCTTATGATATAGTTTCTTTTTCCTTTAATCATACATGCCTTGTCATCTCCAAATCTAACTATTCCACCATCAAATTCTTGCAAATATAGAAACTTCCCTTTATCTCCACTAATATGATGTGAACAACCACTGCCAATTACCCATTCATCCCTATCCTCAATTTTAGTATCAAGTTCCTTCTACTTAGGTACATTCTCTTCTAGTGTCGGATCATCTTCCTTGATAGCCAGGAATACCCATTCCTTCCCATTGCTAGATCCACTAGCAGAGTCTTATGTCGGTTCATCATCTGAATCTTTAATGCCTTCCTCATCTGCTATGTAGCATTATTTGTCTCTGTTTTTCTTGAATCTATACTTGTTCTGATATTCAGGATTAGGTTTAAATTTTCTTTTAACTCTTTCTTCAAATCTTGAATTCCTTTCAGGACATCTAGATGCAAAATGACCAATCTTATTACATGCAAAACATTTAAAAGGTGTTTTTTTCCTTCATACTTACTTCCTACTGGTCCTTTTGATACTTTTCTAGCAAATAGTGCTTCAAGTTGCTCAAACTCATCATATTATCTCTTCATATCTTCTAGTTCTTTTGCATATAAAGCTCTCCAATCTTGCTTATCGGTTGTAGATTTTGATACATGAAACACAGGTTTAGTCTTCACAGCTCTAGAAGATCCAAACTCCTCAAGCTCAAAAGCAGATAGTTTCCCAACCAAAGTATCTCTGTTGATAGATGTATTAGCCATTGTTCTCAACTCATTAATAGAAGTAGCCTTCATTTTGTAAGTTGGTGGTAGGGCTCTCAGGACTTAGGAAACAATCTCATTTGTGCTCAGAGTTCCACCACAACATTGAATTCCCATAACAATCTCATTTACCCTTTCCATGAATGTAGTAATCCTTTCATCTTATTCCATCTTCAGGTTTTCATATCTCACCCGGTAACCATCAAGTTTAGCAATATTCACTATAGGGTCACCTTCATTAAGAGTCTACAACTTATCCCATATAGCCTTTCCAGATGATTTGCCTATTAATCCCATTATTTGTTGATCAGAAAGTGCACACAAGAAGGCTTCTCTTGCTCTACAATCATTCTCAATCTCCTTGTCCAGGTTTTTCAGAGGAGGATTTCCAGATCTCGGATTAAAGGATGTGACACTATTGTGTGTGATCTCCCAAATCTCCCTGCCAAGACATCTCAGATGAGTCTCCATCTGAATCTTCCATATTGTATAATTTGTTCCTTCAAGCCTCTGTATATCCCTTCAAAAGATAGCTCCAGAATAATTGGATGAACTTGAACTGTTAGTCACCATAGGATCTTCCTCAAGCGGTTAAGCTTTCTGCAGAGAGGACCAAAGCTCTGATACCAATTGTTAGACAGTTCAGATATCTCGAAGACAACTAAGAGGGGGGGGGGGGGTGAATCAGTTGTCACAGATTAATGGAAGCATTAGCAATTTAAACTTTAATACCGGAGCCCAAAACAATAATATCAGAATAGCAGTTAATCCAATTAAGTATAAACAATAAACACATAATAAATACCATCCACACAACACCAAGATTTGTACGTGGAAAACCCGGTAAAGGGAAAAACCATGGTGGGAATCCTACTCACAGTCAGATAATACTTCTATAGTAAGTATGTGAATTTACAATGAAGGGGCCTTTATGATAAGTGTGTGCTTGAAGATGATTTCTCATGGCATTTATGATAATTTTGAGACATTAACTTTTCTAATTATCTTAACTATTAAAGCATTAAGGATGATATAGATTATATTGATAAATGGTTGTGTGTATTTGTGAATGCCTACACAATGTGATATATTTTTTATTTATTAATGATGAAGAAATTATTTTGAAGTAAATAAACCTACAACAAAGGATCTTTCTCAACCCATAGTAGAAGAATGATCACATACAACATATGTAGTCTTATGTAGCTGATGTGGGCAATGGTCAAAGATTATGGAAATAATTTATTTATCAATTGTTATATGTTATATGTTTACTGGTCGTCTCATCAGGAATAATGATAACCATGTGAATGAGAATATATTTATGGTAATGGTAGATCATAGTTCATAAATATTTATGCCCTAATATTTCATGTTTCTAATTATAATTGTCTCTTTCTAATGTAGAGTCCTAATAGGATCATGATGCTTGCACCTCTACATGATTAAATTTCCCTTTAGTTTTTAGAATAAGAATAAGTTCTCTCCCTATGTTTTTGGAGTAGTTGACATTTATTTTTAGGTTGTTGTGAGTTCAAGAATAATCAAACTCCTAGGATCATATATCTCTTAGATAGATCTTGTTATCAGTATTTTTGTCAAGTAGATAGTAGATCTTGTTATCAATATTTTCAAGTAGTTAGTAGATCTTTTTATTAGCTATAGACACATAAATTTGTCCAGTAAATTAAATAAATATTTAATATTTTTTTAATTTACTAATATTCTTTTATTAATTAAATGTACATTTATTTAATTCATTTCGACCCCATTCTACTATTTCAATTAAATAAATTTTATAAATTTATTTAAAATAAAATTACTAACTATAGTCCTAATATGGTACAACCTGAGTTGGCTTAGTGGTGGAGAACTTGTGCTCTTAAAAAAGAGGTCACAAGTTCAAATCCCATTTAGGGGTAGGGTATGTACACTTTATCGGCTTTGGCCCATTACCAATAAAAAAAATTATAGTCCAACTATTAAATAAATTGATTAAATTTTATATCTTCCCTCCTTCTTCTCATTTAAATAAATTAAGATTTATTTAAATAAATCCAAAATTCACATGCACATTTAAATAAATAAACATTTATTTAAATCCTATTTACCCCTACCCACTTGCATTCTCCTACAAAACCCACTTGCTCAGTAACCCTTCTTCTAGATTCTTCTAATCCCTTCCATTTTAGCCTAAACCCACTTCTAATCACTTACACAATCTTAACCCCAAATTAATCATCAACCCATCATCTCACACATTTAAGACTCTTACAGAGACTTAAATGCTTCCCTTCTTCAACACACTAACCCACATGGATATTGTCCCTTTGACCAAAGCCTAACCATGGGTAAACCTTACACAAGAGTTTACCCATTGGATAATAGCTTTATCCAATAAACCAACCACATGAGGTTACCCTCATGTCTTATCAATCATTTAATTCCCCTTCCCCCTCCTCTCAAGCCCTCTCATGGTGCCACTTGTCACCATTGCATTGGTGGAAGTTGCAAACATGGATTGAGGATCATGTCTCTCTCATGCAATCCTATCCCTCCATAAGCCAGATCAATCTTGACCCTTCAATCAACCATTTTTCCTATAAAAGGAACCCTCATCCTTAAGGCAAGGAGGAAGCATTTTTAAGCATTGTTATTATGTTAGCATAGATACTCACATTTAGCTTTCTCATAACAATTTCATTTGTGCATTTGCATAGCAATAGGAGTTCATTTTGAACCATTCAATCCTTCATTTGACATCCATGGCTACATGCTAAAACTAAGAGCTACACTCAAGCAAGTATTTGGATCTTAGAGAGGAGAAGAACAAGGGAGAGCCAGCAAGAGCACAATGGGAGCATCTTACGAAGTCTTCTTATTCTTCGTTCACTTGTTTATGCTTCTTTTGTTTTATTTTCATCTCCTTTGATATGCATTTGGAAAGTTTTAAGTTCATTTGGTTTTAGTTTTGGTTGAGGCTAACATATTGACATTTGATCTTTGGTTTTCCTTGTCCCTTTCATGTGCATCACAATGATATAAAATAAGTCAAATAAAGTTCAAATAATAATAAGGTAAAAAAAAACTAATTGTGTAACACCTATTTGAATTGTATAACTAAGTTAGAACAACAAGCAAACACAAAATCTCAAATAATGAATCACACTTAGATAGAGAAAATGGAGATAAAAGTGCAATTAAAATTGAAACTAAAATGCACCAAAAACCTCCATGATAGCATGCATGTGCTCTATGATATTGGACTGTAGGTTACCCTTTGAAATGCTAATTGTACCTACAAATTTATCATTTGTGTATATAAAGATTAAGGGTGAAGGGGTTGGTTTTGAGTGATAAATGAATAGAGGATTCAATCTCAAACTGATATTTGATATTAAATGTGGAGTGGAAAATGTGCAATATCTAAGAACAATTAGGAGGATTTATGGGGTTTTATTAGTGGATGCTAAAATGGATGGGGCTAAATATCCTTTTTATTTTGGATAAATAGGTTTACTTAGGATAAAATTGAGGAAGAATAATGAAGGGAGTTACAATGGTATATTTAGATTTTAATTATTCTATTAAAAAAGAAAATACAAATTATGGAGCCTAAAATGGAGATAAAAAGGCAATACAAATCGACCTAAATTATCTCAAAACCTTCATGATAACATGGATGTGCTCTATGATATTGGAATGTAGGTTACTTTTTATACTCAAATAGAGAAAATGGAGATAAAAAGGTAATGCAAAAAAAGACTAAAATGCACCAAAACCTCCATGACGGCATGGATGTGCTTTGTAACATTGGGATGTAGGTTGATCTTTGAATCAGAAATATGTACCTATAAATTGATCATTTGTATACATGGAAAACAAGGATAAAGGGGTTGGTTTATTAGATTTTGGGTGAGAATGTGAATGGTGAGGATTCAACTTCAAATGGATGCTAAGATTGAATGGGAGGAGTGGAGAGTTCTTAATGACTAAGAATAGTCAAAAGGAGTTATGGGGGGTTTATTAGTGTATGATAAAATGGGTGAAGATAAATATCTTATTTATTTATTTATTTTGAATGAGTAGGTGCACATAAGATAAAAATAGAAAGAATAATGGAAGGAGTTACAATGATTTATTTGGATTTTAATTATTTAATTGAAATGGATGATGGGTGTTATTATTTATTATTGATTTAAAAAAAATTATTTATGGATATTATATATTATTTTAGAATACGATGGATTTATTTAATTATTTTGAACTAATATTAGTCAATGACAAGAAATAAGTGTCTACACTAAAAACTCCTACAATCAAGAGATCAACTAAAATCCAACCGAACTACATAGTGATGACTCATTTGTCAACACAACATGCAATCAATTCAACACCAAATAATTGGTGGACTATAAAGGTTACATGTAGGTTTCCAAATCGTTATTAATTGTGATATATTGGAATATAGGTATATAGATTTTCCACCCATTTTTCTATTGAACTATGACAATATGCTCATGCATGATACCTCCCTCTACTAAAAGACATTGTACCTTATAAAATATATGAAAATTAAACAAGTTAGATCCCATCAACATTCATAAATAAAATTATAATAATGATACGATGTTATAAAATTAACATCATACAAGTACTTGTTAAATCTAATAATTTAATTAATAATTAAATATCAACTTTACCAATTGTCATTTGTCAAATCAATGTATTTATCTATACATTATAATTATTAATCGAATAGTAATATTATTAATGTGTTTTTATGTATACTATACTTGGGCTCAAATTTTAACACTTCAATTCTACCAAAGAAAGCTTCCAAAGGTTCCCTTTAAAACCACCCTCACCATAATTCAGCTAGCACATCAAAGACAAGAGATTAAGGAGAAAGAGGTTATAGAGATAGTATCATGATAGACAAGAGGCAATCAAAAGAGAGCAATAAAGGATTGCAAGTGTGATCATGTCTAGTTTAAGTATATGATCCAAAGGCTTATCTTCTTCAAAAGTTTTTTTTTTTGAGTCCGAGATTTATAATTAGGAAGTAGTTTTGGAGCATGTATATAACCAAATTCCATCACCCAATATCATTTCCACTAAAGAGCCATGCAATCCATAATCTCTCTTATAATTTGTGTTTATACTATGAGTTACTCAATTTAACTATATTTATCCAAATATGGTAGTGTGCAAGAAGTTTCTTTATGTTCAAGTTGTGATTCCATGAATGTATGTAGTGTTGGAGAGGACAAGCAAAGGATGAGGAATATCCACAATTCATTCAATGCTTGTGAATTCAAACTCAATGATGTGATTTTCTATTAGTTGATAATTAGAATATTGGGTTACCATAAGTTTGTGGTTGTGTTTTATATGTGTGTATATACACATACACACATAAATTCATATGAGTGTATGTGTGTGGGCACATGTACATGTACATGCACACACACACACACACACACACACACACACACACATATATATATATGTATATGTATATATGTATATGTATATATATGTGTGTGTGTATATGTATATATGTATATATGTATATATATGTGTATGTATGTATGTATATATATATATGCATAGATATATGGATGTATGTATATATGTATATATATGTATGTATGTATATATATGTATATGTATACATATACATATACATACATATATGTATATGTATGTATATATATGTATATGTATATGTATATGTATATGTATACATATGCATATACATACATATTGTAAACACCTAAAATTGTCCTGTCTTTTATTTATTTAATTATTTTATCCTAATTCTTCTATTAATTAAATAAATCTTTATTTATATAATATACATATGCATATACATACATATATGTATATGTATGTATGTGCATATGCATACATATACATATATGTACATATACATATATATGTATACATGTATATATGTATATATGTATACATATTGTAGACACCTAAAATTGTCCTGTCTTTTATTTATTTAATTATTTTATCCTAATTCTTCTATTAATTAAATAAATCTTTATTTATATAATATGAGTGTGTGTGTGTGTGTGTACATACATATATATACATATACATATATATATATGTATATGTATATGTATATATGTACATATACATATATACATATATATGTATATGTATATATGTACATATATATACATACATATACATGTATACATGTATATATGTATATATGTATACATATTGTAGACACCTAAAATTGTCCTATCTAATTAAATAAATAATTCTATTTATTTAATTATTTTATCCTAATTCTTCTATTAATAAATCTTTATTTATATAATTAATTCATTTATCATTTTCTAGCCTTTTTCCTCATTAAATAAATACTTTTATTTATTTAATTGATCCCACTTCCTCTATTAATTAAATAAATTTTTATTTATTTAATTAATTCATTATCTTTTTCTACCCATGACACATGTCGTTCATCTCTTAAGTCCTACACTACCTACCCTCTCATTATTTTCTTATTTCTTTTACCTACCCTTTAATCCTAGCCGACCATTTATTTTTTACACCTCTTAATCTTATCTCTTCATTTCTTACAATGTCTTCTATATAAGAGGATGCTTCTTTCATTATCAACCCCCCTGAGCATTCTAATTGTCTAATCAATCTTATGCAATCAAGCCTTTTTGCAATCAAGTTATCAACCACATTTCCATTCTTTGTTGAGCTCTTGTGCACACATAAAATCTAAGAGCAAATATATCAAGCAAGATCAATGAAGATAGGAAGAATGAAGATTCAAACCCTAGTGGACATGTGATGGTATAATATTTTTTATTTTGTTGATTTGCATTGTCTTAGGTAATTTTCATATGTTATGGTGGATCTTTGTTGTTGTTAAGCTAAAGTTTTGTGGTTGAATTCATTTAGTCTTTCAATATCATTGTTTTCATTATCCACTTTTCACCACACACACACACACACACACACACACACACACACACACACATATATATATATGCATACATGTATACGTATATACATATACATATACATGTATGCATATGTATTATATACATATATACATGTATACATATACATATATATGTATATATACATATATACATATACATGTATATATATATGTGTGTGTGTGTGTATACATACACATACACATACATATATATACACACACACATACATATATAAACATGAACATGCATCTATATGTGTGTGTCTGTGTGTGTACACACAAACATATATACATGCATACATGTATGCATATATTTACATATGTATATACATATATATGTACACATATATACATACACACATACATACATATGTATGCATTTATTTACACACACACACACACATATATATATATATACACACACATGCATACATATGTATATATTGTATTAACGTACACAATCTACACATTTTTATTAATTCAACATAAGAAAATAAAAAATAGAATAAAATCATATACTAAAATTTAGACAAGATAAATGTATACAAGAACAACACCAATAAAAAAGAAATAATTCAAATGCTATCGACAAAATTACCCATTCAAATTTGCATATATATTTGTAAGAAAGTGATATGTTTTTGAAGAAAGTGTGATGTATAAAAGTGAGTTTATAACTACCCATTTGACATATTAAGCAAACTGAAAATATCAATCACAATCATATATTGCTTCTTAGTTGTTCCACACTTAAAAGATTCAATTCCTTAGTTGGACAATTACTTTCTAGATTCTTCTTTCAAATAAAGTCATGATGTGGCAAACCCAAAATTCAAAGCCTTGCTATAAATGGTTGTCATTTCCTAGAGGAAGTGGATGTGGCAAACCCAAAATTTAACAATCTCTAGCCTTGCTATAAATGGTTGTCATTTCCTAGTGGAAGTGGTTATAGACTCAATCTAGATTCATTCATCCTTTAAAAACACCTAGATAATAGTTGTCATTTCAAAAAATAAAAAAATAAAAAAAATTAATTAATTAATTAATTATAGTGAGGAACAAAGGATTAGGTGTCATTTCACTTAAAAAAAGCAAAGCATTGTTCTCTACATACATATATTCCCTTGTGAGGAAGTGAGGTGACATGATTGGAATAAGCCATTGATGAAATTGAAAAAGAAAATAAGTGGATCTTATGTCTAATCATACTCTCTCAATCATAGGCATAAAATGCGGCTCATTTGGGGGCAATTTCATTTCTTTAATTACACTGCACGTGGGAATGGACAAAATTTCCTTTAAAGCATACAAATGTGGACCCATTTACTAGTTCAAAGCCATTATACAACCCAACAAGTTATATATGCCTATCCATTTGTGAAAAAATAGTATCGCCTTTTTGCGTGAGCTCATGAAATTGGAAATATTCCCAACAACATGTGTATATGTCCAACCAGGTATATATTCTATGTATATATGTTAACCATCCATGTTTCTTGTATATTGGTTTACCCAACTAATTTGGCCGGCCAAACATGGAGAAATTGGTTGGCATATGAAACCCTGAATTCCAAAGATTGTGATTGTTAAATCCATGGCCTCTTTATTCAAACCCTAATAATGATTTGTCACCATTCAAATATTATAACCATACTTTCGTCCCATTGGCTTAGTATATTGTCATTTTACAATTGTCATATGGAGGGGACAAAGTTTTCTGAAGCAAATCAAATCTCATGATTATAAGATATTTAACTTTCTTTGGATTTATAAACTGTGAAATTTAATATTTTTTAACAAATTTTAGATTAGTTCAAAAGGTTGAGTATAATGTTATAACTATATAAAAAATGAAAAGATATTTAGAGTATACAATTATATTTATTAAATAAAGTGTCAATATAGAAGAGATAAGGGGAGGATGGGTCTAATATAGAGGTAGACCCTCAATTTTAATATATTTAGTCTTTGCAATCATATCATTCAAATGGGTATAAGAGTTTATCTTGATTGACAATTAAGATGGCCTAAGATATATAGTGATCTCGAGCAAATTATTTTTATATGCAGTTATATCCATTATAGTCAAGAATCTAAAATAGATAAGAGATTTACATTTAATTAGGATGAGTATCATGTTACAATCAATTAAAAAAAGAAGAGATATTTAAAGAATTTAATTGTTTTTATTAAAGAAAGTGTCAACATAGGAGAGATAAGGAGAGGATGGATTCAATATAGTGGTAGGCCTCTGATTTCAGAAGATCTAATCCTTATAGTCATAGAGGTAACGTCTAAGTTGGCCTAGTGGTGTAGAACTTGTGCTCTTGAAAGATAGGTCACAAGGGGGTAAGGTATGTACGCCTCGTTTGCAGCATAGTTAGGTCCCTCTGCAAGGAGTATGTGATAGTTCCATATTGCTATAGGCCATTTATCTCTAGACCCATGTACAGATCGCTTGACATTGTAGACTATGAAAGAATATTTCTTCCTATTGTTCAAATAGATCCTCTCAAAATAAGAACACATCTCGATTGACAAGTTGGAATGACCTAAGGTTTATTCTTATATACATTTACATCCATATATTTAATCTAGTAAAAAATCTAAGATATATAAGAAATCATTTATAAAATTAAAAAGCGAATATAATGTTTTTTTTTAAATATTAGCTTTGACTCTAAAGGTAAAGAGGTTTTTAAAAATACTATGGGCTTGTCTTTTAATTTATTTAATAAAGTATTTGTTTTTATATTTAATAATAAGAATTTATGAAAAGTTGGCAATAACAAGACCATGGGCAAACAAGGGGCCATATCATGCAAGTGCCTTGAATTCTACTCTTTCTATGTGGTCAAACTAAATCTTATCTTTAATGTCACTTTAGAACGACGCAAGATATTTTTAGTGGTAGAGTAAAGCAATTGTAAAGACATTTTTGTCTCTATACATATGACCTAAGAAACTTGTGGTAAGGATGAATCAAATACTATTATAATTATTTAAAATTAAGTTATGTGTTTAGTTTTTATCGATTGCTAGATTATTGTTTTATTTGTTTAATTTTTAAATAGTAAATGATTGTACAATTTGTAATTAATAGATTTTGGTGTTTTTAGTTTTTATTATAATATCTTTGTAAGTTGATATATGTATTTTTATAGAGAAATGTTTAAAAATAACGTTTTTGTATTATTAGGAATTTAATTTTCTTTTATGTATTGTAATAAGATAATACGTCTATTTCATTTGAAACATTATCTAGCAAAATTTTAGAGCTAATTCTTGTCATAGTTTGTTATGTTATATTGAAGCACACTAGATTGTAGATGAGTACAATACTTGACAAAAGTGAACAAGATCGAACAACTTGCAATTGAACATTAAGGGTGAAGATGCACTTGACTTGTTTAGTGATTTTTTCATTGTCATTTAGATGTTCTTTTTGTATTTTATATTTTTGTAAGTTGAGATATGTATTTTTATAGAGAAATGTTTAAAAATAACGTTTTTTGTATTATTAAGAATTTAATTTTCTTCTATGTATTGTAAGAAGACAATAAGTCTATTTCATTTCAAATATTGTCTTACTAAATTTTAGAACTTTTTCTTGTCATAATTTGTTAAATATTATATTAAAGCACATCAGATTTTAGATGAGTATAATGCTTGACAAAAGTGAACAAGATCGAACAATTTGCGATTGAACATTAAGAGTGAAGATGCACTTGACTTGTTCAATTTTTTTTCATTGTCATTTAGATGTTCTTTTTGTATTTTATATGTTGTACTTGTTAAAGTCTAAAAGCTAGTACTTTGTTTCATGACCATATGTTTAAAGTCTTACACACTCAAATCTCATTTCAATAACAAGCATTTTAACTAATGAACTATAGTCTATATTAGGTTCAAGATTTATCATTTTAATCCCATAGTTTATAAAAGAGCTCTTAATCACGATCAACTTCATGGATCATATTCAAGTTCACTCATTTATTCAACAAGATTCTTTCTTCATTTTATCCATGCTCATTATGTCGTGGTTTCACATTGCATCATGGTTTAATAGTAAAAAGTGGATTGCATATCATGTTCATTTTAGTTGCAAGTATAAGCTTGTATTCCAATTTCATAAGATTGAGTACATTCTAAATAAATAAAAAATCTCAAAGTACTCCACACAATATTCTCTTCACAATAAAAACCCCTCCAAAAACATAAGAAATGAGCCCAAAAACATCCATCTAAACCATGATTGACCATCAAATTTGATGTCTTGAGGATCTTCTCTTTCATTTTGAAATTTATCAAGGATCAATGTTCTTAACCATGTAATGTACAACAAACAAGTCTTCAACACACGAGATAAGGTGTGCATACTTTGATAACAATATTTTATCTTGATGGTGACATGTGGCTTTATGATGGGCCTCCCTCATTCAATACCTAAAATGGGTGCAAATATACAAAAATTAAACATGTGACATCATCAAAACTAAACAATATCATGATTAAAGCATGTAACAATACTACCAAGTGCATGCTGACATAAGGTCTACAATATCAAATAGAATTCACATCAACAAAGAATTGTATGACTATTCTAAGATAACATTGACATAAAAAATAATAGAGGAGATACAATCTCCTCATTAATAGTTCATGGAAAGGATTAAAGAAAAATCTATGGTTCATCCCTTAAACATACAGGCCTATAAGAAAAGACCCAAGGACTTGTGTCATAACACTCAACATATTTTTAAACACATTATGAAAAGTTGGGCATAAGTTAGATACAACAAACCATGGTCTTTCTAGAGACACATCAATCATGTCTAAGAGTATAAGAACACCTTGAATTTGACAAGAGGATCACAAGATTAGTTAGACACCTCAAATCAAGAATTAATAAATGGAGAGCAAACTCAAAACCAAAATTCCAAAGAAACGCCCAACAACAATAATACCAAAAGTGACATATATGACTATGTTTCAAAAATAAATCTCAAGACCCAAATAGGTACACTAAGCTAATGCAAGCTTGAAATGGCTAAAATAAATTATGTATTAATTCATTCAATTTCTATGCTAGAAAAGAATAGGTTGAACCAATGGAGTTCAATACATTTAAGCATAAAATGTGAGGTTTTCAAACATTAATAAGGATACATTAAAATATCAAGATTAATTCACCTCTAATTACATGATCAATCACTACTAACAACTCTATGTATTTCATTTATTGATAATAATATATTTTGAAGAAAACAACATACATTACACCAATATTTTTTATTTCATTATAATATATCTAATTGTTATCATTCTTAATCAAATGGACTATAATTACCTAAATAGAAAAATTTCCTAGAAACATAGTTGATTATGATATCATCATTTCTTAAAAAAACTAGATTATGAAGCATTATTATCATTGAAAAATCACAAATAACATATAATCTCAAGAATTCATGTCATAACAATATTATATGTTTTTTTTATAAATAAAAGCAGAAAACCACTAAATTTTATTAATATTTATAATTTTTACAACCTGGTTCAAAGAGCACCAGTAGGAAAGAACCAAACAAAGAAAACCTCTGGTCTTGCTCATAAATAGTATAGCCAGATAAGAACAAGGATCGAAGAGAAATAGCCAACCAAACCTAGAAGGATTCCCCAAAAACCATATTGGTCGACAAAAAACCCACCCCCAAAGTATATGAGTACAAAAACTCTCTGAGTGAGAGAATAGAACATCAAGAATGCAGAAACCAAGAGTTGGTACTTTCCAATGGAGGAGAGAGAGGGTGGATAATGTCATCATTCTGCACTGTTGGAGCTACAATTTGAAGAGGCAAAATTGAAGTTGGAGAGGACATAACCGCATTCAATGAATCCAGGAGAAAGTGAATACCTGAAAACACATTAACAACCGCTGCCAAGATATCTGGTGAAACATGATCTAAAAAAGCTACAAGAGCAAACATGGTATCATCATAAAGATTAGAAATCAAGCCTCCTCTTATAACTGAAAGAAGTTCACCATGCCAGCCAGAAGATAGTAATTGAGAACAAGATAGGAAACCACCATAAGGAAAAAAACCAAACTCAAAATGATAGAGAGACAAAGCATTATCCATATCAATAGCAGAATAAATAAAGGGATGAATGTATGCATCCAATAGTGCCCTAACCATAGATAGTAATAAAGCGAGATGCAACCTAAACAAGAAAACTATCTGCATTTTCCACCAACCATCGTCTGCCCAACACTTTGCGAAAAGCTAGAGAGAAATCCAAAGAAAAAATCTTAAACAGGCGGCCAAGCTTTTCATCATCAAAACCATGAGAGTCCTGGAAGTCATACTGCTTAATAGGAAACAAGACTCTATAACCAGCAGCTTCCATCAAAAAAAGAAATAATGCGATGCAAGAAAAAGAGCAGGCTTATAAAGAAACCAAAGGCCATCATAAATAAATATGCACATCCACCAAAGGATGAGAAAGATATCAGAATAATGATCAGCACAAGCTAGCCCACGACAAATCGTGCCAACAAACAACCGCAAACCACCACCTCATAAAAAATAATGAAAACGTCCTTAAGAAAAGCATGACCAAATCTTATGATAAATCAAGATTGTCACAGGAAGCAAATCCCCAAAGCCTTGTGAAAAAGAAACATACCCAAACTGCCACCGCAAGGAATACAATAAATCAATCATAAATATGCCTACGAGTGAGCCGCCACTGCAAATGTAGATATCAATGTACCCATTAAATTCAATCAGACAATACAAAACTCAAAACAAAATAGTAACCAACGTGCGAGCTGTACTGCAAAAATAGATGAAATCATATTACGGACACCCAAAAACAAGTCTGTCATGAGAGAAAAATAGCAAGAACAAAGTACCAATGAAGCATGATTACAAGATATCCCCCAAACCAAAAAACCACAACCCCTAAACTAGGCCACGACCAGTACCATGGCTGGAATTACAAGAAAACATGCAGACTTAATGGGGAGATATAAACGACCAAGAAGGCCTCAAACACCACCACACTAAACTGCATACCTGTTTGTAATCACAAACAAGATACAAGCTTGAAGCTAATCCAAAAGGTTGTATACAAATAATTATATAGGATAAGGGGGTAAACAACTGACATCAATATCAACCAAAGACTAAATATCTTCATCTAAGGCTTTATTTGCCAAGAAATCCGCCACCCTGTTGGCTTCCCTATAGCAATGAGATATAGATAAGGAATTAAAAAATTTGAGTTGTGCAAGTATCTTATCCAACCAATATTTAAGATGCCAAGAATTTGAGGAACAATATGTGATCATATTAAAAACAACTAGAGAGTCACCTTCTATAATGACATCCAAAAAGTGCAAAGAAAGGAGCAAATCAAGCCCAACTGATAGAGCATGTAACTCAGCCACATTATTGGTCCCATTAGGAATACAATGACATTGTGCTTTAATAATACGAGTCCTACTATCAGAAACCACAACACCAATGGCAGACTTCCCAGGATTACCATGAGATGCTCTGTCATAATTTAGTTTATACTTGGAAGAAGGGGGAGGCAACCAGACTACCTCTTTCCTATTAATTAAAGGAGACCTTGTTTTAGAAATGGCCCCAATCATAGGGAGCGTCTGCAAAGCCGGCCAATGCCTGGTAATCCAATTATCCCATGATGTAAAAGTATGTTGAAGACTAATTCCCTTGTAAATGAAGGCCAAGGTAGCCTCAGAGATGGATTTTTCAATACAGAAGAGCACATCTGGCAAGGTGGAAGAGTGTTTCCTAAAAATATTGTTATTCCTCTCAAGACAAATCTTCCTAATCAAAACTGAAGGAGAAATTATCCAAAGACAAGCATAAAATGAAGATGAATATAACAGAGGCCAACTCATGAATTGGGACCTAAGGTCACCACATAAAGCAGTACACTAGTTTAACTTCTTAGACAACCAGTACCAACATTGAGAAGCAAAGGGGCAATGAAGAAAAATATGATCAACTAATTCAAGAGACCCTCCGCACATAACACAAGGAAAAACAATAGTAATACCAAGCCTATCCAACCTCATACCCATTAGAATTCTATCCTAAACAACTAACCAAGCAAAAGCTCCTGCTTTTGGAAGACAGGCAACTTACCAGAATAACTTATAGGGCAAGTCCTCCCCCCTACAACCTGCAGACAAATAATTATACCCCTCCTTAACTGAATATTCCCCAGACTTTGAATAGACCTAATTAAGCTCATCTTCAAACTCAAAAAAAAGCAATGGGCATTTCTTTAATTCTCCAACAAAAGCAGATTTAAGATCTTGGTCCACCGGAAGAAAGTCAACATATTTCCATCTAGCCACAGGTGCAAGACCCGAGGAATCCACAAAAAAATAATCAGCCACAAATATTCCCCAAGAAGATTTGAGAAGAGTCATAAGAGGTGACCAATCCCTCAGGCTAGAAAGTGTTGGAAAACCATTCCAGACTTCCTCTGAAAGTCTATCCTTATGAACATTATTAATAAGCCAGGACAACCTAGGAATAATAATAGATCTACACTCAACCATGAAATTTCAGATTACAAACCCTTTAGGGAGTGAAGAGGAAGTAAAAATGGCCTCCCTAGAACAGTTTCTCAAATATTTTGTAGATAATATAGATGCCCACTTGGAAGAGGATCGCTTATAAAACTTCCAAACCAACTTAGCACCAAGAGCCAAGTTCTATTTACCAAGATCCCTAATCCTTGCACCACCCTTATCTTTTGGAGAACAAACCTTATCCCATGCTAACAAAGGAATCCTAGACTTATTATTAACATTATCATTCCATAAAAAAGACCTTAATATTGATTGTAGAGCAACCACACATTTCTTAGGAGCCTTCAAAATGGATAATAGATAGATTGGAACCGCATTTAGAACAACCTTAATAAGCACAATTTTCCCAGAAAAAAGAGCCATTTATGAGACCAGGAAAGTATCCTTGAAGAAATAGCCACCGAAATCCATTCCCAAAAATTATGCTTCTCTGAGCCAGTAAAAAACAGGATTCCCAAATACTTACATGGGAATTGGCCAACAGAGAAACCCCAAAAATGAGTCAACCTGGACTGCACCAAAGGGGAAACATTAAGAAAGAAAATCTTAGATTTAGCCCGATTTACCTTTTGACCAAAAAATGAAGAATAATCCAAAATGATTCTATTAATGACCTTTGCTTCCCCCATAGTGGCTTTGCCAAACAATAACGTGTCATTAGCAAATAAACAATGAGAATGATTAGCAGCCATATGTGGAATAGAAATCCCCTTCCAGAGGCCACTATCCCTAGCTCCCAAGATAGCTCTACTAAGAGCTTCAGCTAGAATAATAAATAGGTTAGGAGACAATGGATCCCCTTGCCTAAGACCTCTGGATGAAGCAAAAAAACCACATGGGGAACCATTCAAAATCACCGAGAACCTAGCAGTGCTAATACATGCCTGTATCCATTTAACCCATCTTACCCCAAACCCAAAATTCTTAAGCGCACAAGAGAGAGCCTGCCAACTTACCCTATCATAAGCCTTCAACATATCCAATTTTAGTATCATAGCCGGAATAGAAAGATGAGAGATAGAATGCAAAATCTCATGGGCCACAATAGCCCCTTCCGTCGTGTCCCTGCTCCCCCCAAAACAATCTTTGGGATGAGCTTAGCAAGCCATACAGAGATAGCTTTAGTGATAATTTTATAAAAGGTATTACATAACACAATTGGATGAAAATCCACAAAAGATTTAGGATTCTCTAATTTCAGAATGATAGCAATAAGAGTTGTGTTAAGCTCCTTCAAAATAGACCTATTGCATCTAGCCTCTTCTAAAACAAGATGAAGGTCTTCCCCAAGAAAAAGGCCAACATTTTTGAGAAAAGAGACCAGTAAAACCATCAGGTCCAGGGGCCTTATCAGGTGCCATTGAAAAAACAACCTCCTTTACTTCTTGAATAGAAAAAGGCGCCATTAACATTACATTATCCTCATCCGATATTAGTCTAGGAATAATAGAAGCAAAACTATCATTAAAGATAGATGCCTCCTCAAATAGTAAGAACTTAAAAAACCAGACAGCCTCAGCGGCAATATCCTTTTCCTCTGTAATAACAACTCCATCAGGATTTTGGATACAAGAGATCCTATTGCGTTGCCTTTTTAATTTAGTTGAAGAATGGAAGAATTTAGTATTCCTGTCTCCATCATTCAACCATAAATCCCTAGATTTCTGTCGCCAATAGATTTCTTCCCTAGCGAGAATCTCCTCAAGCTGAGAATTTAACATTTTATGTCTCTCAAAATTAGCAGAATCCATCCCACAATTCATAACCATAGCATTAAGAACTTCGAGTTCTTCCTAAATCTTAATCTTTTCAATTTTTTTTTTTTAAATGCAACACATTCCATTTCTTAATCTCTTGTTTAAGAAAAGTAAGTTTCTTTACAAACTGAAACATTCTAGTTCCATAAATGAAGGGAGCCGAGGTCCACCAAGATTGTAAAAACATGAAAAAAGATGGGTCTCGAAACCACATTGGCTCGAATTTAAAAGAAGAATGTCTAGGAGCTCTATCATCCAAAATAGACAACACAATTGGAAAGTGATCAGAGCCAGTATTAGGAAAAACCATAGCAACAACATCCACATTAGAGGAAATCCAATTGGCAAAAACCAAAAAATGATCAAGCCTTTCAAAAATCTATGAAAATTCTTTTCTCCTATTTGTCCAAGTAAATAGACCATTCAAGGTTTTACAATCCATCAAGTCATTATTCTGAATAAAAGCAAAAAAAATCCTCCAAAATACGCTTGTTAGGCAAAATACCCTCGAATTTCTCATCACCAGAGGAAATGGCATTAAAATCCCCTCCAAAAACCACAAAGTGACCTTATAGGGGAGAAAAGGTAACATATAAAGATTCCCAAAGAGCTTTCTTACCCCCTATTGTCATTGGACCATAAACATTGAACAACCATAATTTAACATTTGAAACACGACTCTTTACCAAGGCCAACATCCAAAAGGGAGCAAAAATAACCAATTTTAACTCAGTAGACACATCATTCCAAAGAAAAGCCAATCCCCCAGACGCCCCCCCAGAAGGGGAGACACAAAACCTCCACAACTTCCATTTAGAAAACAAAAAATCAGCACCCTGACAGCTTAACTTAGTCTCTTGCAATAGTAACACATCACACTTCATTAAATCCAACTACGATTTAATGAGTCATCTTTTGTTAGGGGCATTTAAGCCCCTAACATTCCAAGACATGATCTTCATTTCTCTCGAGGGGAGACAAATTCTCCCCTCTTCTCAATTGCAAAATTGAAACCCTCCAACTCAACCTCCAATGAAGTTATAATGTTGTCATTGATGTCAAATATTGATATTGCCTTTGATTGTTAGGATCGATGTCCTTGATGAAGTTAATCATTTGATGTTGTCTTAGATATTGGACACATTGACCCTCTTGAATTTAGTATTCTATATTTTTGTTGGCAAATGGTATGTGATACAAGCGACCCCCAACCCTCAAAATGGAATTTGCCCTCTTCAACATTCAAACTTAGCATTTAAATGCCTTGTAAATTTTATGTTTTGTATGCAGAATGGTGTATGCCCAATCCTTAACCAACAATTTGGTCTTTGACCATCACTACTCAAGCCCTTTGCTTAATAGTTTTGACCAAGTCTCAAGTTCATGAACCTCATGGTTCACCAATGAAAGAGTTAATCAAATTCCAAGTTCGTCAAAAGCCAAAATCACCAAAAAGGAAATGATGAAGTTGATTTCATGAAAGGGTGAGTTCATTGAAAGTTGAGTTCCTTTAAATTCATTTCCATTGAAAAAAGAGTTAGTGGGAGTCTCATTTCAAAAAAGAGAAGAACAAGATAAGTTTGTGAAGGAAAGAATTCATTGAAAGGCAAGTTTGTTGAAACATATTTTTATTGAAAAAGAGAAGAAAATGATAAGTTTGTGAAGGAAAGATTTCATTGAAAGCCAATTTTGTTGAAAAGGAGAAGAATAAGTTCACAAAGGCAAGAGTTTGCCAAAAAGGAGAAGAAGGAAATTAGTTCACAAAAGGATGATCTTGCCAAATTAGCAGTTTAATTATATTTTATGAATAGTATTAGACTTATGATTTTATTGCATTGATTCCAAGCATCCCAAAATAATGAGAAAATATATTTTTTGGATGGATGACTTATGTCATTAAACAATACTTATTGAATTATTTTTTATGGCCAAATTGTAGCACATTGTTATTAATTAATTTAATCATTTTGAGGTTGACCTACCTATGAGAAATCAAGTGTGTAAAGTGGTATGCAAAGAAGAAATCCTTTGAGCACATGGAGTGTGTGTGCAATGTACGTTGGCTTTGTGAGAAAAATGAAAAATCATCTAAATAGTAGAACAAAACAGAATTAATGTGAAATAGAGGACATAAAATCAAAATTGGTGTAGAGTTGCACAAGATAGTTAGTTGTTCACTATCTCTTGAAGAATAAACATAATGAAGATGAATTTGTGTAGATGATTTTGGTACCTCACATCAAAAGATATTGGCATTTGTGAGAATTTGCCTATAGAACCCAAGACCTAGAGACCAATTGAATAACACGTAAGAGAGAATAAATATGACAAGAATAAACTGTATTCCTATCAAGATGAAAAATACCCAACTAGATTGATCAATTGGATTCAATTGGATTGAATCGAATTACATACAATGTAAATGAGTCTGCTTATAAAGGCAAGGTAATAGGAGCACACAAACATGACATGTGGCTCAATGAGATACAAGGGTAGGTGAGGGTAGGTAGGATAAATAGTAAAATATTCCACAAGAGGTGGGTCACCCATTGAAGGTGGAATGTAACAATTAGATAAGACCACAAAAGGTGAAATTTATCCTACAATCAACTTCCCTATGTGCAAACTTCCCTAAGTATTTCATATGAAAACTACAATGAATGAAATATCGTGAGTCAACTTAAGCAAAGTGTAATTATGAGACATAATTTACACCAACAACATTTCTTGCTAATTTGGTGCTCAGTTGTGGGGTTTGGTGTCTCCAACAGATTGGTGTCTGCAAATTTTATGAGTGGGGATTGGTTTCTCCAGTAGGTTGGTTCTTGTAAGTTCTAGTAGTGGAGATTAGTTTCTCCAATAGGTTGGTTCCTACAAGTATTGTAATATTTTTTTATTTCTACAGGGATAGATTTGGATAGTAGATCCAACTAGTTGTTCACCATGGTATTCTCTCAAAAGGGTTTCCATATAAATATTTGTTCTCTATTGTGTGGATGTTGTGTACTTGTTTTTATTATTGTTACTATGATTTTTAGGTTTTAATAAGTAAAATATTATCTTATATAGATGTATCATCTCAAATTGTATGTGCATACAATTTCATCCTCACTTAGACCTCACTATGACATTTCATCTTTCAATGCCTAATGCCTGCTTTGATTCTACTCACACCCTTCACAAATATGCATTTTCACCTTCTCTCCTATCTCCATCCTAAAGTTGAGTTTTGACTCTCAGGACCATGGCACTATAATGCTCTGGTTCTCTCAATCATGACCAAATTTGGTCCTCACAATGGTCACATCAAGTGAGCAAGAATTTAGATCCTGAGTCAGCCTACTCCAAAAATTCAAATAATTTTTAGATGGTAAGGTATAAAAGAAGGTCTACCCCTCTCATTTTAAAGCTAATTCATCTAATGATCTCAATTGCACTTTAGCAAATTCAATTAAACTGAGCAAGAAAATAAGCATTCATGAAGCATTGGAGAAGAAGTGAAGTCAAGTTCAAGCATTCAAGATGGCTTCCATGATAAACCTTCTATGATTACATTCTATAAGACATCCTAAAACCCTTGCATGAGGATTCAAGCAAGATTCATCAAGATATACTTTTCAATTACAAGCATTCAATTTCAGATCTAGTCATTCCCTCAAAAGGAAAGTATTTGTTAATCCCAATTGATATTGAGAGGGGAGGGGTGAATCAGTACATTATTGGTTTTTTCTAATTCATACTTTTACTTTAAGTATGAACTAATTAACCATTCACCAATTTACACATTACTGCAGAAGATTAAGCATACATGAAAAGATACACAAAGATGCACAAATTTATCTTGTGGAAACCCAATAGGGAGAAAACCACAGTGTGAGTAGAAACTCACAAAAATTGTACTCTTTTGGAGTATGCCCGATGAAGAGCCATCCTTGTTAGGAGATTACAAAGACACTGGTTAGGTGCCACCCGGTTAAGGGATTTTGATCAAGGCCGGTTAGTGCCTTTACCCTGTTAAAGGTAGCCTGGTTATAGGACTTAAAACATCAGTTAAGATGTTACTCGGTTAAGGGATTTATACAATGGGACCTGTTAAAGTCCACCCAGTTAGGGGATTTAACTTGTAGTTATTTCAAAACAACAGATGAATGATCAGATACAAGAAGCTAAAAATTTGCCTAATCAGATCACAATTAGGTATCAGTCTTGGTCTGCATCAGTTGTGCCTGTCCTTCACAACTCTACCTTCTGCCAGTTTCCTAGTACTTGAATTCTGCACTGCCGGTCCTATGTCACTTGAGTCACTACTCTGTGAAACCCCCACTCTACTGGTCTTCTGTCACTCGACTCTGCACGCTCCAAAACTCCCCCTGTGCCCTTTTTCACATTAACTTCATTCACCTTGACAACAACCATCTCAAGAATGAGATATGTGTATTTATAGACCCTTAAGTCTTTCGCCAACTTTTCCCTCCAAAACATACCTTTCAAAATTTCATTGTCAAGCCTTAAATTGCGCTTCTGAAATCATGCAGGAATCTTTGTCAATACTGTCGAACATGCTGATATGTTTGTTGGTTGACTGAGAGAAGATTTCTGATTTAGCTGGGTGTAACTGAACATTACCAATCTGTCGGTTACTAACTTTTCGATGAACCGATCAAAACGTTGTCTAGCCGATTTCTTCCTGTGTACTGGTTTAGTCTTTTCTTAGCCGTTGGATGTCTTCCTTACCAGTCTACTCATTGCTACCCGATCGCCTTACTGCTTGCTGATCTACTACTTGTCGGTCTACTGCTTGCTGATATACTTACTGTCTGCCGGTTTACTCACTGCCCGATTTGCTTACTCCCTAAGGATTGGGAAGACTAAGGAGATGATGTTGCCAACAATGACAACCATATCATTTACCATTCATACAAAATTGCATCAGAATGCCAACAAACTCCCCCTTTGGCATTGGTAGCAAATTCTGCAAACTACTGTGTTGGTCCCATGGCCGCTATTCTTGACAAGACTCCATAAGAGCCAAAATTCCCCCTTTTGCCATAAATGGCAAAGGCTATCCAAGATGAATTGTCAAAATAAAGCAAAAATATATTTAAAGGTTTCTTGAGCCACTTTTAAATAAGATTCCCATGAAGATTACTAATACATTTGGGGTCAAATTTCGACAGAGGTTCCCAACGGACAAGGAGCATTGTGTGAAAATTTGATTTTTTTTTTTTAAAATGCCCGTGTTCGTCAGAATTCCGACAACCTCTGGCATTTTATTAAAAAAAAAAACACAACGCATTTTCATTTTGAAAGCAAACCAAAGCAAGCGGTGACCATCTTGCCTCCCTGCCCCCCCCACCAGAGCAATCTCTGCACAAGCAAGGTAAGGTTTTTTTTGCAATCAAAGGAACTCTTTGTTTTTCAATGAAGGGCAACTAATTTTTTTTTGCAATCAAGGGCAATTGATTTTTTTTTGCAAATTAATCCATTTTGTGCATATCTTGCGATCTTAAAATTCCATGAAATTAAATCTCTTTGAGGTATTCCGTCATACAGTTCACATGCTGTGTGTATGCTACCCCATTTTGCGATTTTTGTTACTGGAGCATTTGCAACTAATTTCTGACAAAAAACCCCCTTCGATTATGCTTTGATGGATGTCCATACCTTGTTCCAAAGCTCCTATTTTGGCACACGTAGGGAGGATGCTGGCAAACGTTGCATTGAGATAAACATGACTGTATTTCATGAGGATTTGAACTCAAAGCATTGGCACTATCACTTATGGCTATATTAGCTTTTTAAGACACTTTCATAGTGCACTTCACCTATCCTAATAATGGACTATCATGAGATTCTTAAGAATGGAAATACTCCAAACATTCATGCCCTCTATGTTGTCATTGTGGTTTTCAATCATTGCGACTACATGCTTTTCAAGGACCAAGTAGTGTTCTTTTTTCATTGTTCTACTATGCTTCTCAAGTTGCACCAACATAGTTTTATTTAATGGCTTTGTTTTGATAGTGATTTCTCCATGGCTTCCACTGTCTTTTTCTTGGCACATTCAATGCATTGTCATCTATCACTACTATTTATTGTCCTTTTTACCTTTATTGAGGTTGTTCTCATACATGTCATTCACTTTGTCTATGAGTATATCTCAACCAATTCACTGTTGTAAGTAGAAATAAAAGATTAGTCTCATCTCTTTTACTATTTTAGACCTTCATAGTAATCTTTGCAATATATCATTTCCTTCCAATTATATGGAATAATGATTTTCTTTTTATGGAATGTGATGAAGGCTTGAGTGTGTCTTCTTGAACTCACTTATTATCAGCTCCTCTATGATTACCTTAGATCTTTGTGGCTAAGAATTGTTCTTGATGAACTTATGCTCTTTATTGATTTCTTTTACTACCATTATATTATCCTGAAAAAGGCTTGTTCAATGCTCCCTTATCATGCATGTTCTCTCTTTGTATTGATCTAGGGCTACTCATTAATGTATCTATGGATTTCCCTTATTCACTATGTTGTGACAGTCATTTGCAGATTTGGGACTATCATCTTTCATAATTTGATGTCTTTAAGATGTGGGTACATTGCTTGACAAGAAAAGCTCAAGCATTTGTGAAGTTCAAAGAGTTTAAACCCCTTGTTGAATGGTCATCCAATTGTTCTCTAAATGCAAAATGCTCAAGTAAATGAGAAATTCACTCAAAATGGTTTATCCACAACTAAAAGAAAACAACTAACCACTACATATATGCATCAACAAAACAATGTTGTATAGAGACCTAATCATGCCTTCATGGATATGTAGATCAAGTTCCTACATTTTGGACAAAAGCAATTCACACAATAATGTATTTGTTGAACACACCCACCACAAAGATTTGGTTATGCAATAATATATTTGTTGTTAACTTTATCATGGAGGATTTGGTTATGCTTGTTACAATCAAGGTTTGACCAAACTAATTCTTAAATATACAAATGAAGAGTGTGGTTGGTTGGTGACTAATTACTCTTTTTAACACCATTTACAAGATCATATCTAAATCAAGTGTCTCAAGAATTAAGCTACTACTAAGAAGATAGTTTGCCTAAAGCAAATGGGTTTCTTGGGTGGCTATTTATTGTAGATAACTTAGTTCCTTCATGAGAATCAATCAATTTGGAACATGTATAACTCACATTTGTGACATGTCACTAATGCAATTCCTTAGTACTTGTTTGAGTACTATCTCATCTATTGTTTTCTATCCACTTTTGTGTCCTTCTTAGAACAAATAATAGATTAATGAGAAGGTGGAAAAGGTGGATTCACCTAAGAGGGAGTGGATTTTCCCAATAATATGTTAGATTCTCCCAAGGATGGATGGAATAGACACTTGAAAGGTAGATGATTAAGCATGATGACAAGGTGAATTTTCCTTAGAATGATAGGGTTGATTTTCCTAAGAACAAGTAGATTCATGTAAACTAGAGGATACAAATTTGGACAAAATAATGGAAGGAGACTAAAACTAGATAGATTCACCTAAATGGGAGTGTAGTCATCTAAGGATAGGAAAAATTCACCATTTGCGTAAGAAAGATGGATAAGATAAATGATTTATGTGAAATAGATTCACCTAAGAGAAAGTAGATTCACATAAGGATAGGTGGATTTTTCTAAAGATGAAGGGATAAGACTTAACAAAAAGAGGACTTAGGATGATGACAAGGAGGATTCATTTAAGGATATGGCATATTCACCTAAGGGATAGTGTATTCTCCCAAGAATATGGAAAAATTATTGATTGGTGGAATGACATACTAGATCAAGGAATGATACAAGGGTAGATTCACCTAAATATAGGGTAAATTCAGCTAAAAGGGTACCCGTGAGATTGTGGTACTGAGTACCTATCTATGGATGGTGTATTTGGATACAAGTATGATGAAACCATGCTTGTGTATGATGAAACAAAGTCCAGATCTCTATTATAGGTCCAACATAATCTCTATTATTTGAGACACCATTTTATTAGCATATCCAATTAGGGTAATTTATGGGTTTAATTATGGATCATGTTGTCTATTTCCATGCACTATTGAACTTATTTGGATGTATTGTGATTATTTTAATTTTGAAGTTATAAATAAATTATGTTTGTACCTTAGAAAGGGTAACTCCAATTGATGTTTGGGCAGTTTATTTGAAAACTTATGGTGATTATTGCCCTATGTTATGTAATGGAGTTATTTTTACACTAAGTAATTAACTAGAAAAATGAATTTGTATTGTTGTACAAGTATGATGAAACCATGCTTGTGTGTTTACATGTTTGTGCATCCTATTGAGAACCAACCTCGCTGTTGAGGAACTCAATAAATGTGGTGTTAAGTAGAAGAATGGAAAACTCAAGAAGCTATGGTGACATATTGTGGCATTAGTAGGGATTATCTCTATTGACCACACCTTTCAAAGATAGTATCCCCTAGTTCTCCTCATAGAATGGACCATTGGATGGCTCATAGTGGTATCCTATCCTACATTTATCTTGATGGCATTGCCGATAGTTGGTATGTGGTTCTTGGTACGGGTTTCCTCTTACCCTATTATCTTATTTATATCTTTGTTCCAACATGTGGAGATTGATTTTTGTCATGCTATGATGATTTTCATGTTTGCATGTGTTTTGACATTATGCAAATAGATATGATGTCACACCATACTTATGTTTTGATATAGTGTAGGTGATGGTTACATGTTGTTGATGGTAGCGATTTGGGTTCAAAGACACAATTCCACACACACACACAAATATTTGAAGATGTATTTTATATTATTCCTTCTTAGTGGTGATTAGTGTTGGAAGATTTGCACACATGTAGAGAGGAACTCATGTTAGATACAATAGGTTGTGTTTGATAACATATGAATATTCCTCATGATGTATACATATAGCTTTGGTGTGTGACATGCATGCACATTTTTCCATAAGACACATTGCTATGTGGCATGTGCCCTATGCATGTCTTCTTTGTGAGGCACGTTGCTATGTGCAATGTGGCCCTAGGTGTGTCTTCTCTATGAGGTGTATTGCCATGATATGTTAGGATTTGTAGCGTGCAAGCCACAAATGCATGCATGAGGGACTATTATTATAGTCATGTTTTTTGGGCATGTAGCCTAGGCATGTCTGCTCCATTAGGTACATGGCCATGCCATGTGGAAGTTTTTGTGTTCATGCCACAAATGCACACATGAGGGACTATTATTGGAGTCATGATGAATCTTCACTCTATTTAGCCACAATTTCTAGTCGTATAGTTCTGTAATGTGCACTTTTAAGGATTGTGAAGTTTCCTTCAATTATTGATGATCTCTCATCTTTGTTGCATGGGCCAACAATTTTATTTTATCTTGTTTGAATTAGTTTAATCACTATTGTGAGTTTTATCTATTATGTAGTTATTGTGGCTATGTTTGATTTTCTATTGGAATTGAACACATTTATTTGACTTATTATTGGTACTATTTTTTCTTTCTTTCAATATTTATGATCTTTGGTAGTTTAGTGAAACTCTTGCTATTTTTAAATGTTGCCTTCTTTGTTGTGATGTGATTCCTCACCAAGATCGACGTAGATAACCTTGGATGAGTGTATATAAGGAATCAAACATTGGGAACATTTGAGGATAGGGGTAAGTGTTTGTTGTATGGGTAGCTATGATCCACTTGTACATTCTTAGTGATTATTGACGGCTATGTCTTGGAGGCTAATCCCATTAAATAAAACAAGGGGGAAGTCATACATAATCGTATGGATCCTCCCTAGTTGTGTGTGGATTCAAGACCATCATTTCATATGGTTCTTGGTTACTTTGTGAGACCATGGCATCCTCTTAGACCAATATGTGAGCCTTGTATTGTTATCCCTGCAATGTGGATGAATAAGTGTATGTTAAAATAAATGCTTTGCATGCCATATAGTTGCATATGAGTTGTTCACATCATCAGATCATGATTTAGAATATGTGAATTCTTTTATCCATGTGAAGTCGAATGATTGATTATGAAAATGTGTTATACATTGAAGCATAATCTATAAGATGTTCTCTTCAAGAAAAAATATTTATGCTTTCATAGTGAAATGTTGACGAAATGGGGTCCTAGTCTAGGAAAGTAAACTACAAACTTTCACATTCACCATTTCAAAACATTTTATTGGGGAATAGTCAATTTGGTTTAATTTAATTCCTCTAGGAGAGACCAACAATATTATTAATTGTTCCATTTTGATGTGATTGGATATGATTAGATATAATTTCATTGAAGATGCAAGAACTAAGTAAAATTATGCAAAATTGACAAGATTAAGCATAAATAGGCAAATAATAAAGCAAAAAGCTAACATAGAGGTACATATTTGGAAATAAGACTCTAAAATGAACCTAATCAGTTACCTATAGGGAAAATGAGGTTAGAGATAATCTACCTATATGGAAAGTGGTTAAACTCTACCTCTAAGTGGCTCATCTTGAGCATTGTCGGTATATGGGCATTGATGGCATATTATATCTGGTTCTATCATTTTTGTGGGTGCAAAATTAACAAGGCAAAATAGTATTAGTGGGATCATGATCTCATCAAAATGGTTTTGGCTTTGCATTTATGATAGCACATTGATCACACCTTACAAAAGGTTCCAATCTCATACATAGCATCCCAAAGTAAGGTCAATAATGATGTAACTTAATGCTTAAACTGGAGTTCTGGGTAGTCATATACCGATCATTTCTAGGATTGATGCTTAAACTAGAGTTCTGGGTAGTCATATACCCATGGCATAGGGTAGGGGTGACCTACAAACAATGCTAGTTCTAGATGCCTGTTTGCTTGGTGTATAACTTGTCAAAATTAGATCGATTGGCTACAGGTTTGCCATAAAGTTTCCAACTTATCACTAGTGAAAATACAAGAACCAAGGCTTAGAATACTCAAAAATGTCTCTCAGAAAGTCTGCAATAGGCAAACTTTTAGTAAGAATTTGCAGACACAATGCTCAGAAATTCACACAATCAGCTACATTAAATACGTTCTCTATTAAGTTCAATGTTTTAAGATGAAAAAGAAGAGTTAAATGGTTTTGGTTCGATTTGCAATTTTTGTGAAGCTTTTGCACTGAAGTTTCCATAGCCTAATTTTTTTGCCTGTGAAGAAAGACCATGTCAGATAATATCAGCGAAGAACAAAATAAGGAGATAATTGCTAGATTATGGTCTAACTTGAAAAGAAAAGGTGATGGGAAATGTTATTGTCCCTACAAAATTTGTAAGGGCTTAAAGACTAGAAGACTTATAATCAAAACAACTAAGAAACATTGTAGGCAGCATGGTCACATTGAAGGGGGACATGATTATCATCCACTGGTAAGTTGTTCATTATATCGTTTTAACAATTTATATACATAAGAAATCACTTGATAATGAGATCATGATCATGGTTTATTTATGTTGATCATTTTTATATAGGTCAAGCACCCCAGGGCACATGATATGGACCAACACAACCTGAAGAATATGGTTTTTGAAGTGGAGGAACATGGAGGTGTGAATATTGAAGCTGAAGATAATGATCCCATGGAAGATGACGATCATGCACCAGAAAACACAATTGAAGATGATGGTACAAATACATTGATCCATGACACATTTAGTACAGGCACAGCTGATCATGATGATCACGATGACCTTGATGTTCATGATTTACCTCTTCTTGAGAAGGCATATGAGCCCCTTTACAAAGGCTCCCAAACAACTCTTCTCTCTGCTGTATTGTTGTTGGTGAACTTGAAGGTTATGAATGGTTTATCCAACATAACAATCTCACGTATGTTAAGGTGTGTCATACATGTCATTACAGGTAATAAATGGTGAATCATGTACCATTAATATTCTTTATATTAACACCTCAAACTTTTTTTTTTGCTGTAGATTGATAGGTGAGTTTTTCTTACCACCATCAAATATTCTACCTCGCTCATACCGAGAATTATCTGCCATTATGAAAGATATTGGAATGGGGTATCAAACAATAGATGCTTGTCCCAATGATCATATTATATATCATAAACAACATGAATTTGGAATAGAATGCCCTGAATGTCATATCAGTAGATATCGAATAGATCAAATAACAAAAAATGTGCCTCGCAAGGTTCTTCGTTATATTCCCATTATTCCACGTATGCAATGATTATTCAGGTGCACTAGCTTGGCACAATTTATGGATTACCATGCACGCAATAGAAGTCGAGATGACATTATTCGAATGCCTGCGGATGGTTCAGCATTTATGGACATAGAGGAAAAGTAGCCACACTTTAAAGAAGAACCTCGTAATCTCAGGCTTTCATTGGTAGCGAACAGTGTCAATCCATTTGGAGAGTTGAGATCTGTTTACTCGGTGTGGCCTATTTTTGTTATCAACAATAATATTCCTCCATGGATGTCAATAAAGAGGGAGCACATAATGTTGGCAATGATTGTTCCAGGTATTTTATCATTTAATAGTCATCTACATTTAATTATAAATATTGCAGTAAAATGGTCATAATAATTATGTAATGTTTTTGTTCATTCCACTAGGCAATTACCAAGTTAAAGATATGAATGTCTATATTGAGCCTCTTATCGATGAGTTGCTGGAGTTATGGAATGGTGTGACCATGTATGACATATCTAGACCAATAGGACAAAGACAATTTCAATTCCATGCAATGCTTGTATGGACAATACATGATGCCCCAGGGCTAACACATTTTTGTGGTACATTATAGTGTTCAAGTTGCGCATGATAATTATAATTATTAAAATTAACAGATTTAATAGAATTATACATTATCTTGTAGGTCTTCAAACAAAGGGAAGATTTGCATGTCCAGTTTGTGGTCCAAAGATGAAATCCCGTCATTCAAAAAGTTTAGGAAAGTAGGTGTTTGATGAGTATAGGCACTTCCTTCACAAAAATCATAAGTACCGAAATACTGAAAAACATCTTTTCAATGGGAAAGAAGAGACTACATCAAAGCCACGAAGAATGACTCCTCACTTACGGAAGTTGGAATATAATAGAATTAATCATCAAGGTAATGCCATTCCATCTAATGGTTTATGTTTGGAATTTGAATTTTTCTATCATGTTTTGTTTATTGATGATGTAATTGATGATACTGAAGGTCGTCAAGGCATGAATGACCACCTTCAAAAGGGACTAAAAAGTTATCCCAGACAATTCAGTAGGTTGCCTTACTACGAGTAGCTACAAATTGTGCATTTGTTTGATACAATGCATATTGGAAAGAATATAACAGAGACATTATGGAAAATATTAGATGGAAGGCATGACAAAGAAAAAATTGTCAAAATTTGTAGTGACATTGTGGAATCCAATCATGCAATGAAAAATGTCATTCAATCAAATAGCAATGGAGATCAGATTAATATAAGTGCTCTTCCTTGGTTATTAATGGAGCAGCAAAGCAATTCTATAAAAGAAGTCATATGAAAAATTCAATTTCCAACAGGATTTGCTGCGAACATAAACAATCTCATATCAAAGAAGAGTGAATTTGGGCCAGGGATGAAAATGCATGATTGGCATACCTTCATTAAGGTAATTCGCGTTCTTGTGTATTTACTATATATTTGTATACTGCGCATGTACTTTTCATTGTATTATGTTAGAAAACAATGAAAAGATCATTTTATAATTGTTGCAGTACGTTCTACCTCTATCTCTCCCAGACCACTTTGACAATAATATCAAGCAAGTCATATATGATCTTGGAAAATACATGAGGTAAGTAGTGATGTTTGTTCGTATAGATATTATATTTGCCATTTGTTTTACTTGTTATGCAATATATTGTATATTATTTTGTAAAGTCTCGTTTATATATTTTTGCATCTTCAATCTCTTTTAGGTGGTTGTCATCTAAAGAAATCCACAAGGAAGATATAAAATATTGGAAGAGAAAAATCCCTCATCTAATGTGTGAAATGCAAAAGTGTCTACCTTCAACTTTTTTCAATGCACAAGAACACTACCTCATACACCAAGTTGAGGAGATCGAATTGTGTGGACCTATACACACTAGGTCAATGTGGATGGTTGAGAGGCACTTGAAATTTTTAAAGGCTTTGGTTCGACAAAGAGCACATCCTGAGGGTTATATGGTGGAGGGATATATGGTATACCAAACTATGGTGTACATTACTGAATATCTTCCTAAGTTTGCAGCAAAAATCCACGTAGATCACATTTGGGATCCCAACCCCATTAATAAATTCAAAGGGGAGCACTTCATGGGGAAAGGTAGATTGAAGAACGTGAGAGGTAATTATAAGATGTTATTGTAGTAAATTAATTCTTCATCTTCTAAATAAATCAGTTGTAAGTGGTCTATTACTTATTTGTACAGTTGGTCGGGAGTGGGATGCGCTACATTTGTATATTGCAAACAATCTTGATTGGATGACGGTGTGGATTGAACGATGTCAACATTCTGGTCGCACATTAACATGGGATGGTGTCACTTCATTGGTTAAAGAAGCTCATCGTAATGGAGATTCCAATGTTACACAAAGGGAAATTGATTTAGCATATGGTTTAAGAGATCAACAGGTACGTATAATTTTATTAATCACCTGTATGTTTATCAACTCATGATGCAATAATTTTAATATGTTAGACATATTGCAGGTCAAACACCACAAGGCTATGTGTTGCAATGGTCATAAATTTCACATCAAACAGTTGGATGACACGAAGAAAACTTGTGATTCTGGGATAACTGCAGTCTTTGAGGTGACCAATATTTCATCTAGAAACGACATACATCCTCAAGAGTCTCAAAATTGATACTATGGCATTTTGGATGATATACTTGAGTGTGACTTTAATTCCTTCAAATTAGTTCTGTTTGTCATCAAATGGTATAGGCTACGACTGAATAAAAATGATCCTGATAGAACTGTTATCAAACATGATAATGGATTTATAATGGTTAATACAAGGTCATTTGAACGAGTTGGGGATGTGCCCTATGTTCTTCCAAGTCAATGTGAGCAGGTATTTTACTCGGAGGTTCCACATAAACCGGGTTGGTCATTTGTTGTTAGACATGATCCAAGAGGAAGGCCGATAATGTATAATGTGATGGAAGAAGAAGATACCAAAGAAGTAGAAGATGATATAGATGATGATCATGATCGACAGTTAGTCGATGATGTCCTTGATAGAAATGTACATGAAGAAGAAGTTGATGATGATGATGCTGCTGCTACTGATGATGATGGTGATGGTGATGGTGATGGCGATGGTGATGGTGATGACGATGACAATGACAAACACAATGACGATGACGATGACGACGACGACGACGACGACGACGACGACGATGATGATGATGATGATGATGATGATGATGATGATGATGATGATGATGATGATGATGATGATGATGGTCATGATGGTCATGATGATGAGTTGGATGAAGAAGAAGATCAATGACATGAATGAAATGTATGAGACGCGATTATTATATTATCTATTTAATGTTGATATCTTGATAGAAATTGATTTGACTTATATGGTTACATAAATAATTCATATGTTTTGAATTCTAATGCCATTACTTAATTAATTCATGATGCACCTCTAGCTATGTGATAGACGGTGATTTAAAATACATATGTGATAGATTACATGCTTATGATGATACATGTGACATTTTTTGAACTTTATGTTTATTTATGGAATGTGGACTACTTATTAGCTATGTGATGGATGGTGATTTATGATACGTATGTGACGGATTACATGTTTATGATGATACATATGTGATTCTTATGATGCTCAATTACATATATGATGATACATATGTGATGCTTATGATGCTTATGATACTGCAATATTTATTGTTTATCAAATTACAAATTTTATGCTTATGATGCTCAATTGTTGGTGCAGGAACCTGAACCCCTTTGATGAGGATCCTGCACAGTCTCATGGATTGATAGGTATAAGTCAATACACCTTATAGAAATAATATATTTTTTAAAAATTACAAGAAAAACAAACTTCCTCAGTTTTTCAAACCTCAACATTAGCAACAAATCTAATATAGTTATCAACACTTGAGGCCCCAATTGGACTTACTCAAATTTTAATCTCAACATCAACTTTATGGCCGACCTCTTCATCAATATTACCCTCATTTGCAAAATATCTCTCATTACCAACTAACTCTCTCATTTGATGGTGCACAAGTATCACCAAATAGGTATTTATCAGATGTGTCTTCCTCAAGTGAGGGAAATGCAGGAATAGAAGAGGAAAGTGAGACATGTAGTAGATCTCAAATAGGGAGATCAACTAGAGCTCAAAAGATTAGAAGAAAATTCAATAAACGCATGAAATTTTTTCTTGCTTAAGGGGGGTCATGTTCTTATGATGATGAGACCAAAGGCAACATTGAGGTGCCCTTGAGGTACAAACATCTACTGAAACAATGTCTACCCAAGGAACTTCCTCCAATAAACACTGATTTTTGTGTTAATGAGAGGATATATCACATAGCACCTTCGTCGTTACATGGTTTGGGCCTATTTTCCATGGACAACATAAAGGTCTGTTACAACAAAGTTGCTGAATTTATGGAGTTTGTTGGACCTTGTTACAATTATAATGATTGGATGCAGATTATTCGATATAAAAAAAGTATGCGTAGGTATGCACTGTCAGCCAATTATATACAACAAAAATATAATGATCAAAGTAAATGAGTGGCTGTATACATTGATGGAAGGCCAAAAGCAACAGGGAATATTGCAGGTTTTATAAATAGTACACAACCTGGGTCAACTAATAAGCAACCCAATTGCATATTTGAGGCACGTGAGGGAAATTGTGTGTTTGTATGTGCAATAAAATCAATAAGTGCAGGGGAAGAGATGCTAATCGATTACAATTTGAATCGTATAGATACAAACAAAGTTACTATCATGGGGGTGGTACGTACTATATATATACCATTTAAGCCAACTTTCAATTAATGAATCCAATAAACCATTGTATTATTAAGTTTTTTTGCTAAGTCTATTGGTTTCATTTCGCTAACGTTTTTTATATTTTTTCTTTGTCACAGGGCCACATGGATCCACCACATAGCACAGATAGGGGTGTAGGTCCCGACACTTCTATGGAGCAGGTAAACCTCATTGCAATTGTACAAATTAGATAGAAGCAAACTGTTACATTATGATCTTTTCTTGAGTGTTTTGAAGTAATTTTGATAGTGTTAATTATATTCTTGTCATAGACGGATGTTTGAGATAAGGGAAAGGAACCTGTAGTACCTCAGCACCTCCATAGGGATGTGGGGCGCTCGACAGTGTTATGCGTTGATGACATCGTACTTAGCGCAAACCCTATACAATTGGTACAAATGAATATTAGAAAAATTAGCCAAGAGATTGTTGATTTGGCAACCATAAGCCCTCAGATTGATGAGATAATAGAGAGGGTGCAACTATTGTTGCGGACAGTGGAAAACTTGCAAGTAAGCAGTAATGAAAGCTTTAATCATAACAAAAGTTCAATAATGGTTTATATTTTTTTCTCTTTTATGTCATTAACTAAAATATGTATGTGTTGTTTTTACATAAATTTATAAGGGCTCATCATCCTGGTGGCGATGATCAGGGTATTGCGGGTAGTTCAGGTGATGACCATGTTCTATATATTAAAACCACTCCTTTGGAATTGTGAACTTGCTTTTTTAATGTTTTATATATTTAATGTATTACTCTTTAGGTGCTGACATGGGTCTGAGGTTGACCCCAACTGTATTGCCGACTGCAATGTCGGCAACACATAGCATGCAGACATCGTCTATTGCACCGACTCGTGTTGACCCACCCATTGGTGGTAGATCCCTCTTTTTCTCTCTCTTTCGTTATGTGTTTATTACCCTTGAAGTGTTCTTTCTTGGAGGCATTTCATAGTGAATTCATTTACTGTGGTAGGAGATGCACAAGAGGATGTGCCAGAGGCAACTACTGGTGATAACATACCATCATTTCCTAGATCTTCCCGTATTGCTAGTACGGGAATGTTGCAGGCCACATTGGTGGTGAGCGACGAAGAATTGATTCCCTTGAAGATATAGAAGGTTCCAGGTACTTTAAAATTATTATTATATATAGTCTAATTGTAATTTACTTACTGATCACTCATTTTGGACTAATGATCCCATGTTTTTTTGGCAGGAAATGATATTTTTTATAAAAATCTTAATGACATTACATTGCAGATATTTGGGCCCACCATATGTAAAAGGTGGAACATCATACGTGAACTAACCCTTATCCACTATTTTGATTTCATATCATTGCTAGAATAGTTTTCCTTTTATCCATTTCTTGAAATATATCAAAGGTAGCTTTAGTTTCTTTCTATATCTAATAGGTTTGTTTTTTCTTTAAAGGTGGAATGACCAAGAAAAAAAGTTAAAAGATGAACTCACAAACCGTATGGTAGGGTTGTTTGGAAATGACACATTCGACAAGACTAAGCTCCTGGAAAAAGCTGACACATATCTAAAGTATGTGAGGGACCAATACAGGACACATTTAGAGAAGAACATAAAGTATGAGCGTCCCCCCATGATTGCAGAGAGGGAGTGGAAGGACCTGATTTTGGATGGAAAGGAGAGAATTGAAAGGAAAAAAGGAAATACACCACCAGACGCTAGAAGAAGGTATGTGATACTATTAAGAATGTGAATATGTACTAATTATTCATTATATTTATATAATCTAACATATTTCAAACTTTTCATAGATTGAGTGACACATCAAAGGCAACCAAGGCAAGACAAGAAAAGCATAGGCAACACAAACTCGGCTCTGGTGGTTATATGAAACTTGCTACATGAATTGTAAGAATCAGTAAATTAAGTATCACATCAAAATATTTATACATTGTAAACATTTTTTTTTTAATCAAACAATACAAGCAAAATTCACAATACTAAGCAAAAATGTAGGGCTTTGAATTCAATAGAGTGTCCACAGAAGATGGCAAGAGAATTGGCTACCATCAAGGCTATATAGCCGTGGCTGAACGACTACAAGAATTGAGTGGGCAAACATGAGATTCTGATGCATCTGTCACAATGGTAAATAAGCTAAATGAAAATTATTTCAAATTGAATACTTAACCAATAATCTATTTGATGTTAAGTTTTAACATAAAGTGACTATATTTTTTTTAAATAAACAAGCAATGATAACACTGCGCATGACATTGGAATGCAACATGATAATCGTGGAACAAAACCTATACATGAAGGTCCGGATGTGCATCCTAGTAGTGGAGGTATTCATTTGCTATTCAAATTTTTTTATGTAATTATTAATACAATTAAACATCTTAAATTGAAAATTAGTGTAGTAATAAATGTAACCTTTATTGTTAATATTTTAGAGCATGTAGTCGGTGGTGACCAAGTGGAGCATGATCCAGGTAGACAACATCACGAATGTGATGTTCCCCAATAAGGTAAAGAGGACCATTGTTATTCCTTTAAACAAATTTAATTGCAATTGGTGTATTGATTAATGTAACATTTCGTATTTCAACTCTAGAGGATCTAGAGGGTGTTCAGCATGTCGAGGTTGAGGCTAGACAAAATGATGTGGCCCCATCAGGTAAAGAGTGTAACAATTGTGTTCTTTAAATTAATGAAATACTTGTAACAATAATAAAAAAATGTTTTGAATTTAACCCAATTCTTTGTTATTGCAGAGGACCCCCCTTTGGTTGAGCATCCTCGTCCTTTGTATAGGACTAGGCATACATCAAGAGCATGAGAAGAGTGTAGAACATCCGAAGATGGGGGAAATGATGAAGAAGACGATGCTCCACTTAGACTTTACATAGCTTCAAAAAAAAAACAAAGAAAGAAATGATTGTAATCTACCTTATTTGATAATGACTGATTTTTATGTGTTAATGAATGTAATTATGTGCTAATGAATGTTCATGAATGATATGTGTTGATGATTATTGATGAATGTTGCATGTTAATGAAAGTTAATGAATTTTATGTGTTAATGAATGTTATGTGATAATGAATGAATGTTATATTTTAATAATGGATGAAAGAATGAATGAAAGAATGAATGAATGTTAGATGTTAACGAGGAATTTAGAGTGATGTTAGGGGGGGGGAGGGGCCAAATCAGCTTCCACCTTCACGTGGTTGGCCCTATTAAGTAGAGAATATTAAACTATTCTCGAAACAAAGTGAAGCTCAATAAGATAACACACTTTTCAATATTTCATTATGTTGCACAGTTAATCTTATTGAATAATGTACGTATATTGAATCTTAATTGCAGGGTCCAACAGAGCCAACAGGAACAACACCATGGTGCGACTGCAAAAGTTGTGAATATGCCTCATCATGAATAAAGCTAAATTAGCGCATTCTCTATAAAATCTCAAATGCTCTATACTTTGGAAGTTTTGAAATTTTTATGATCATATCGGTCCCCTGCCTAAAAGCTTTTTTCCTTGATTTGTTTGTGATACACATTGAGAGATTTTTGTTTTCCTTTTATTTATGCATGTCTTAACCATTCTCCACATGCTTCCCATTCTTATTTAGATTATTGTATTTTTACATATGTTGGAATCTGTAGTTCCACATACATGTTTTCTATGTTCTTTGTAACTGTATGAAAAGGTGTAAAATGTGGGTATAGTCCAAAATCTTGATTACCAACAAGCTATTGTTGTTTAATAGTTCCAGTGTTTGTATTAATTGAAACAGTTTAACCCTTTTAACATGTTTCATAGCAAACCTGCACTTTGTATGCAATCTTATTGTTACAGTTCAATTACTGAGGTGATGTGATTTTCAAAAGTATTCCGACGAAAACAAAATTGGTTTTCATTTATGTATTTTATTAAAATTTTAGAGTTTCCTCATGAACATTTAAACTTAGAAGGATTTAAAAGTTCAATACAAGAGTACTGGACATAATTTCTGGAGATAGAACTGAAACTCTCTCCCATGACTTCAGATTGTTTCCATGCTCTCTAGGCTAGTAGCTTTCAGACACAAAACATAGGTCTTCTAAATTTTGTCCCAACATTAATTAGTTCCTTTCTCTTCTTTTTCATCATTTTGGAAGAGAATTGGAAATTGTTAGGAATGAACATCTTCCTAGGTGATTTGTTAAAATACAATGGGGAACTCAATCAAATTTTAATTCACTTCGTTTTAAGTTATTATCACAATTCATTGAATTATACTTACAAAAGGCTTATATTTCCAAGGTAAAATATCAATATCTTTCTTGGGTGATATTAGATAGCAGGGTCTCTTGGCTTAGACAAAATCACCCTCTCATTGTATTCAAAGTAGATGCGTAGCAAAGCTAGATGCATCAATCGTTAAATAATAAACAAACACAAGCTCAAAAATTGTGTTACCAAGTACTCTTGGAACCTAGCCTGTAACTAACTAGTTCATACTAGATATTGTTTGGGTATGATATTCAATTCTATTAGAATCTACAAAATAAATATTAACCTAGAAATTAATATAAGTGATAACATTTTTAAAATTGTTAAATATAAATGATAATAAAATCAAAATAGCATAACATAGTTGATTTCATAAGAGAGAAAATGAAAAAGTTCACAATATCTTCACTCGATATCTGAGATTTTTAATCCATGAGGATGAAGATGAGGATGAGATAGAAAACCAAAAGACAAGGAATTGTTTATCCAGATTTCCAAATTTTTGAGGATAAGGAAAAAAACATAATCCTATGAAAGAAGGAGAATGTGCAAGTCATTATCTCAAGTTAAAAGAAATTACTTAAGTAAACTAAACAAACAAATGCAATATCATACTTGTGATAAAACATATCCACTTGGTGAATAAAATGGTACATTGGCACACCCCCTTAAGTGCAATTGAGGTAAGAAGAAATGGGTCACAAGGTTAGGTATCCATGTAAAATATGAAATAACCCCAAATTATAAAGAGAGTGTACCCTCTCGAAGTAGAGACTAGAAAATCCATAGGACAAAACTCCATCCCAAGTGACATATGTGAAGGATAATATAGACCCACCCCATCCCCTAAAGTTGGTGCCTCCACAAAGAAGAGAGAAAAGCAATGCAAAATGTTGAATGGTGAATGTTGTAGTAGGTTCATTTGAAACAAATGATGCACCTTCCTTTCACAATATGGAAATCTTGAGTTGTCAAATTGTTGAATTCCCATTCAAGTGGAATGTAGAAAGGAATTCAGATGTATGGTTTTTGAAGTGACTCATGTGTCTTGATGTTGATGCTAAGCTGTGATTGTTCCATAGAAGATTCGGGGACTACAATCATTGAAGTGTGATACCTTAATTAATGTGAAATAGAATGTGTCATGTTGCATGATATGGTGGGGATGTAACAAGTGAATTTACAATCGGAGACGATGTAACTCGATGGGCATTGTCATCAATGAGAAGACAAATATTCTCAATTGTTTCATCAATATTTGAAAGGTGAGAGTCCACAAACATATGTGAAATGTTTAAGTAGGCCTCCCAATGAAGTGGATCTCATAGACATGAAGAATCCTATATAGAGAATCATTGAGAGCCCTTGGAGAAGCAAATTTGAACTTCGATGAAGCAATACATGATGGAGGAATATCTTGCAAGAGGAAATCAAAGTCATTATGGTGTCATCTAGATCTGAAATGTGGTCTACTTTTCAAAAAAAGTAAAGATGCTTGATAGGAATGTGTCCTAGTGGGGTGAATCTAGAAGACATATAATCCTATTGCAAAGAATCATGGAAAGTTCTAGAAGAAGCAACTTTTAATTCTGAAGTAGCAACGTGTATAAGAGATGTTCTTATTTGTAGATGGAGTATCAAGAGGAGGATCACTAGTCCATGGACCATGTCATTGTTGTTAAATACCTACGCTTTTGTTCATGGTCACTTGGTATAGGAATGAATTCAATGAGATAGGGTAGGAGATCCTACATAATGTAATTTTTCACTATCCCTTGTTTTGAGTACAAATGGTTCTCTAAATTTATCTTGAAAATAGAATGTCGGAATTTAATACCATAATCCATGATGAAAACTACCAAAAATGGAAATTTATCTTAGTTCGCAATTACAAAATGCTTTTGTATAGGCCTCTTGAAGATTAAGTACATCAAATTGAGTGTATGTATTAGCAATCTCCCAAATTGTTCAATGGTCTCCAAACTTTGTCAATTTTTTATTTTTATTTTAACTCAAATATGTATGGTATAGGCATATCATTGGTTGTGTGATTTTTTTTTTCCTTAAATGCTTCTACGACCAAAAGAGACAAGTTTTAGATGAAAATGGGGTCTTATGGGCCTTTTTGACACAATGGTAGGTTCTTTAGACCTGAAAATGCCCCAAAAACTAGTCGATTGCCTTAAGTTACAAACAAATCCTTGTTTGTGAGCATGCTTCTTGATCTCCAATTTTTGTGGAATGAAAGATAATATTGAATTTCTCAAGCCTTTTGGATGCTTCGAAACCACCAAAAAAAAGCTACTTTGATCATTGAAATGTTGTAGTGACTTGGATAAAAAAAGAAAACTAAGTCTAAACTTTAGAAGTTAGTTTTTTCTTGTCAAATTGTTTTCAATTTTCAAATCATCCAAGGATGCAAGAGGAGTATATTTTGTTATGACAAGATAAAAAAAAAAACTTAGAATCTTTTGAAACCATTGAAACATGGGGACCCCTTCCCCCCCTCCAAAATCCTTATTTTTTCAGAATGCAATAGTTAGGGGAAACATCCCGTTGCCGCACCACTTAGGGACATCCTAGGGACTCCAAGGAGTCTCTTGACCATCTTGAGGATGCCTATGAGTCTCCCATGGCCCCCAATTAGAAACTCCAATTCTAAACAAAAATGGTGAAATTATTGTGAAAATGTCATCCGTATTAAAGGTTTGGCAATGCCCCCTAACCTTGATGGGGGCTCTGCCCCAAACCCCCCACAAGGGGCACTACCCATTGACCCCAAACCTCTACCCACCATTCTTATTGTTAATGCAATCATTTCCATTTTTTTTATGTTGACTAGTTTAAACACTTAGTATGCCAAAGTTTCATCTGCAATTCTTATACTTATTCTTAGTTTGTTCCCAAAGTTCCAAAAATCTACCACCATTGTTAATGTTCAAATTTCAATGCAATCATTGACATATTTTTAATGTTTATTGTAAAATTTACATAGTGTGGCAAATTTTTATTTACAGTTGTTATACTTATTCTATACACATCCTTTTATAATTAATTTTTTAAGTTGTATATATATTTGCATCCCACCCTACCCCCTTCATCATCCCCCTGTCGTCCCCAAACTTAAGCCCTTGGTATGTTAAGATATGAAAGCTCACAATAGTTTCATTTGATATGTTAATAGAGGAAAAACCTACAATATATAGCTTCCAAGATTCCAAATCCATGAGGATCATGAAGAGGTAGAAAACCAAAAAAGAATTGCTTATCCAAGTTTCCAAATTTGTGACAAGGAAAAAGTAGAATCTCAATCAAAGAAGGAGAATGTGCAACTCATTATCTTATTCTACCTAAGTAAAAATACTACCTAATTAAGCTTTTTAATAGTGGAATATCACACTTAGGATAAAACATATCCAAGGTAAATAAAATATTACATTGATAGGCTTCTTTGGTTGCTCTAAAAGTGGTGCCTTATGAATTATGTTCTTGGATACTAAAGTTTCCAAATTCTAGGCACTCTTGATAGCTTCTCGTAGAGATTGTGATTCAAAGGCTTTAACCAAACCTTTCAATGGTTTCTGTTGATGTGTTTTTTATGCACTATGCAACACAAAATAAAATACTAAGTATTCTATCCTCTCTTGAACAAAATCCTCCCAAGTGCTAAACTACATGATCAAATGGGATGACTCCAAGATTCCAATAGTCAAGTCTTGACTTTATATTGCAGATAGACTCAATGATTGTGATGTGATATCTGCTGGAATCACAAGGGGGACTTACGTTGCTTGGGTCAAGACCTATTCATTCTCATGTTTCATGATTGATTTACACTCCATGATTTAGGTCATCCTTGAGCAACATCTCGACTTAGCCAAATTTTGTTTTTTGTACCTTAATTCTTTATATTTGACCCCTTACTAGCATTGCCTTAGGTTTTATTGGAATTATTGCTTCTCTAGCATGGGCACATTTCTAGGGTTCATTCACACAAATTGCTCTTGATGAGCAAGCTAGTATCATGACCATGACTTAAACAAAATTTTAACTTAGTCAAATTATCTCCTCCAAACTTCTATGAGTTCATTGCCTTCATTCTTCATCATTTGGATGTCTTTTGTCATTGGAAGGTAATTCTTGACCACCATACCTCAATCTTGACCTATGCTACCCTAAAACCCTAGAACTTAGTCATGTTTACAATTGAGATCTTGGTGACTTGATCACTTAATACAGCTTAATCATGTAGGTCTCATCTAACTCCGACTCCAACACTTAAGCAAATCAACCCTAGCAACCAAGTACTTTGGGAAATATCTTGCAACTTGACAACATGGGTAATGATGGAGGAATGGAAGGTGAGACCTATAGAGGTGAGAGAGAGAGAGAGGGTGAGAGGAAGAGATAATGACCTGGAGAGGGTAGAGAAAGAGAAGTAGAGAGAGAGAGAAGAAGAGAGGGATGGAGAAAGAGACATAGAGAGGGGAGAGAGAAGAGAGATAGTAGAGAGGGATAGAGAAGAGAGATAGAAGAGAGATACCAATGTCAATCTTTTTCTATAAATTTTTTTTTTTTTGAAAAATTGGCCTAAAAGGGTAAAATTCTGATAGAGGAGTGCCATCAGATGCACAACATCCTCATCGAAACTCTTCTGGAGGCTGTCATTACGATGGCCTCCAGGAGAGTTTCGACAAGGATGCATAACGATGACCTCCAGGAGAGTTTTGACGAGGATGCTATGCATCCAATGACACTCCTTTGTCGGAATTTTACCCTTTGGAGTCAGAATTCCAATTATAGGCCGAGATCGCGATGGTATTCTTTCGGGGTATGAGCATCCATGGCGGCCATTAGAAAGGTTGGAGGTGATGTCAGAATTGTGACGACCACACGAATAGTCGGAACTTCCGACACAAAGTTTTCGACGACTTTTTTAGTCGGTAGTGCGACGAAATTATGTCGGAATCCCAATGATTTGCCGTCAAAATTTTGACCCGAATGTACTAGTGATTGAATTTGTTTCATGGTAGTAAAGTGGTCATGTAATACTGCAATGAAGACCTCCATATCATCAGCTGTCTTGCAGTCAGGTGCATGAATTAAGTGGTCTACCTCATTAATGTTCAGTTGCATGAAGTCTATAATTGGTGCTAAATAACATTGAAGCTCTAACATGCTAAGAATTTTTTGGCCTTCTTCATCTTTCAACTTTTTGAGTTGATGATTGAGCATTTTGATTTTTCCAATGAAAGTTGATGTAGGACTACTAAGAGGATCAAATGAGCTTACCAGATCTTGAATCTCCTTTTGAATCTGATTTCTGTTATAATCCAAATCTTTGATTAAGACATGAAAGTTTGAATATTTCATTAGGAGTTGACCAACTTGCTATAGTGTGGTCTTAACTTCTTCTGTTCTAGTTGATAGAGAAACTTTTCCAACTGATATCTATTCCATTAGGTTATCTCCTCGCTTTGTTTCATATTGTCTTATTGCAACCTTCTCTAGATCGGTTGCCTTTGAACTGATTTCTTTGACCAGAGTATTCAACTGATCAATACTGGGTGCATTATGATTAAATGCAATGTCTGGGATGAGATCAGAGAGAATTGTTTTGGCAGAGGTGAGGATTCTTTCCTTCTTTTTCTTTTCTCTCAGTTTTACCTTTTCAGTTTGGATTCTCAGTTTTTCTGAGACTTTCATCAACTATTTAGGGGTCATTTTATTTATATCTATAACTGAATCACCTTCTTCTTCTTCATCTGTTCCTTCTTCAATATTTAAGGGCTCAACTTATGAGCTAGTTTCTGTGATGATTCTTACCTTTTGCTTTACATTTTCCCTGTCTAAGTTTAATTTTCTTTTTATCGGAGGGGTATCCAACACTACTGTGTTAGCTTTTATCTTCTCTTCCTCTTTTCCTTCCTCTTTGCCTTCCTCAGTTTTCTTTTCTTCCTCATTTCCTTCCTCTATTCTCTTCTCTTCCTCTATCTTCTTTTCTTCCTCTTTTTCTTCTTTTGTTTTCTTTTCTTCCTCTTTTTATTTCTCTATTCTCTTCTCTTCCTCATTTCCTTCCTCTGTTCTCTTCTCTTCCTCTATCTTCTTTTCTTCCTCTTTTCCTTCTTGAAAGATTAGGATTTGGTGTTGATAAGTTTCTTTGAGGTGTATCCTCATAAGGAATGTCTTCAACTAACACTTCATCTTGACCTGACAATTTAGTTTTATCGGCTTCCTCTACCGGTGAAGTATGAACCGGTTGTTCAATACCTGTTGATAGATTGGGGATGTCTGACACATCATCTCCTATGATGTCCTCAATAGTAAATGAATCAAAAACTTCAATGGAGTCTTTAGCTTTTCCTTTATCAAGGACAACTTCCCCTTTGTCTTGTTTAGTTTCTTGTTCCATTTCTTCTTCAACCTTCTTTTGCTGGTCCATAATTTCCTTCCACAAGGCAACACCTTTAGCATGCATTTCTCTAATTTCACCTACTACCACTCTTCTAGTTTTGTTCCTTATCTTGAAATGTTGAATGCATGCTTCAACCACTAGCGAAGCTTGATCAAAATCTAATTCATGCTACACTTCCATGAGTGCTTTTATTCTAAGCTCTTTTTCAGTAGCTAGAGCAATCTTCCATCTTCCTTCAATTTTATCCAGCAAATCTGATGGAATAATGCCTTACAATTCATTGGGAGTTCTACAAAAGGTGTGCAATTTCCAGATCAAAGATTCATCAAGTTTCCTCTTGTCTTCATCATTACTAAGAGAATATCTCCTACCAACACTAGACAAACCTCCAAATTCTTTGATGCCATGCACCATCTCATTAATTGTTGGAGCTTTATTCCTTTCACTTCTTCTGACCTCTTTTACGTCCACATCTAACCCAGTTCCACCTTCTTTCTTATCCTCTTTAAGTTTTGGATTAGTCTTTCTCTTTCTGGTGTAAGTTACTCCTACCGGTCTATCTTTGCTTGGTGAAGATACCGAAGTACCTAGATTCTTTTTCTTTGTGTATGTTGCTAGTTTAGTTGCTACAATCCCCTTTGGTTTTTTTTTTATCACTTTCTTCTTTCCACCAGTCAGTTCTTCATCTTTGGCAGGTGTGACCCCTATTTTCTCACATGCATCGGTGGAGGTAGTGGCACCAGATGATTCACCTCCATATTTCTTGTCAAGGGTATCAATCATTTTCTTTACTTTTATTTTAATGATAGGGACTTGAAGTTCTTGTTTTATTTTAGAGCTTGCCTCCTCATATGTTCCAAACCTCTTTGCCTCCAAGTCTACCGATTTATATAGAATCATATTGACATGAATTTTAACCAGATCTACTACAATCTCATACCCCATAGGTGGACCCAAAAAGTTTCGGGTTCAACTGCTTGGATAATATAGCAATATATATCTACAAGAAAACAAATGTTGTTCTTGTATTTCTGCACTATTCCGGTTGGAATTCTTTGAAATATCCCCACATTGCTTTCCCAAATTTATCTCTTAGGTCCCTAATCATTTCACCTATCTGAACCATGATAGGTTTCTCCTGTGACCGTACTACATTACCCTTATCGGGAGGGTAGTTTAGCACATAGAAGAATATACATACCAGTAGAGAGCCATATTTGAAGGATTGTTTCTTATCCTTCTTTATTCTTTCCATGTTCACCATGAGCTGACTTTGGATCATCTCGCATATATCATATGTTGCATCTTCTTTGATAATTCGATATCCAGCATGGATGGTATTGCTCGGCACATTGTTCATCCGGCTTGATTGATATACCCTGTAACCCAACACTATAGAGGCAAATCTTACTTCAACATCCTCAATATGAGTGATAGTCATTGCTCTACTATCACACCAGGATTTGGTTAACCGAGTGACTTCAGTTGATGAGATCATTCTTAGGGTTAATGCTTCACCAGTTGCACCGAACCCTATCACTCTTTGAACCATCTCCTTTGTGATCTTGATCGGTACATGATCTTCTTGCCACAAAAATTGATCATGAACACTGCTCAATACATATCTAACCCAGTCACCATGAAACTAATCAGGAAAGTATACAGCATATGCCAAACCCTTGATCTTTAGATGTAGGATCTGTGATTTCAACTGATCATTTGCACAGAACCCTTTAAACTCACTTTGAATGAAATTATCTCCAAGTTCTTCAAGCTTGCAATGAATATAGGAGCGAGTATTTTTTACCAACAATACACCAGAGGGCACAGATGATAAAGCAATAGTCTTTTTGATTTCACCAGCTTTCATTGGGTGCAGCTTGAACTTGGGTTGGGGTTCCTTGATAGCTTCAACCAACACAGGAGTTGATATCTGCGTTGCCATATTGACCTTCAATTGAGATTTTATCAGATGCAGTTGAAAACCCTTTCTTAGTGAATGCCAAACACCACTATTGCTCTGTTTGAATTTCTTTTTCGCACAAACAAAGCTTAGCAATTTTCAAATTGCCTTGGAACACTCAGGAGCTCAAGAAAATTCATAAGCCGCTAGGTAAATGAAAATGCGCTATCATTTCCTTATTTATCTATTGAGTTTTATTAGCGCTAGGATCCAACGGTCAGATTTGAAGCTCACAACTTAAAGTACATTGATTTGACTTCACTGGTTATTTATTACCGATACTGATACTCAAATAAATAACTCACAAGACCAGCTTCAATTAAGAACTTTTAGACCAAATTTTTTGCATCACAACTATGTAGATAAACACATCCTTACATTTATTGAGGGGATTCAAGAGTAATCTTACCATATGTGCTCCCCCTGGGCATCAGTATGCCTAGTTAGAAGTGGAACTGTCATCACTGATGGATGATGATTTGGTTTTAGAATGTCCTTGTCCTTCTCTTCCTTCATCCTTCTTGATCCATGTATTTTTCATTTCATCTCTTATTTCTTCAGTTGTCTTCTTTCCTTTCAGGTCATTTTGCTCCTTTTTCTTGCTAAACCGATTCTTGTCTGCAAACTGGTTGTAGGATCAACTTCTGCATTCTTTGGCTAGGGGGCCGATTTTATGGTAATTAAAGCATGCCATACCAGTTGTCCTCTATGTTCTTGGATTGTTTTTCTTACCCTTCCTCATTCTGCATGTTTCAACAACATGACCAAAATTACCATACATGGAATAGGTGGCATTCAATTGATTACTCCTTTTATTAGGACTAACCAATTTGAATAGTGGTCTTGATACCTTTGTCTTGAACTTGCATTCTTCTGATCTATGTCCAAACTTATTGCAAGTGAAGAAATTTCCATTAAATGTTTTTTCACTTGACAGGCTGCTTGATTGAGATCTACACTCATAAGCAGTGTGACCATACTTATGACAATTATGGCAGTAACCATCAAAAGTAAAAGTCCTCTTTTGATTAACTAGTTTATTCCTACAGTCATTGGTCTTATGACCTGATTTTCCACAATGATTACAAGATAATTTGAAACTTCATACCTCTTTCTTCTGATTGATTTCTTTTGTCATCCTGCATTCTTTTGGATTTAGATGATTCTCCAGTTTCCATAGGACCTGAACTAGGGTAACCAAGACTGGTTGTATCCTTTGTTCTTCTCTGAGCCTTCAACTATCTATCTACCTTCTCAGAGCTTTCATTGAATTTTCTCAGCTTCTCATTTCTCTCATTTTTAGTTTTCAACTCACTCTTGTGTTGTTCAATCTCTTTAATCATCCTCCTTTTCTTCTGCATTGTCATTTAGTTGTTTATGTATGTATTCATTTTCATGAGTGAGAACTCGAATCTCTTCATCTTTCTCAATCATGATTGCATCATTTTCTCTCAGGGCATCTTCAGCATGTCTCCTGGCTCTTTCAACTTTTGCTAGATCTTCTTCTGCCTCTCTCTTACTTTCATCAACACTTCTGCTAGCTTCTAGTATCTCAGTCATTCTCAGGGCCTGACCTTCATGTTCTCTTTTGAGATGTGTGATTTCTTCGGTCAGCTTCTTGTTCTTTTCCATGAGTTCTGAGATTGCTTCTTCAGCTTCTTCAGATCCACTCTGTTCAGAGAGTTGATCTATGATATCTTGATTCTCATTTAGCTGTTGAGCCAATTCTAATGCAGAGTGCACACAACAGGAAGTGTCAAATGGACTCACAGTCTCTCAAACTCAAAAGGTGACTATTCCAACTTAGTCTACCTTACCCACACTTGGTAAGGAAGTGTAAGACCACCCTCACACAACCTTCAGACCTATCCAAGGCCAAACCCAATCCCTTAAGGGTTACTCAAATTTGACACAAAAGTAGCTTCAAGGACTCAATCCCTTAATGAGACTCAATTAGGGAAAATGACTCAAATCTGCTATCTGATCTAAAACAGTAGTAGAGACACCTTCTAAGACCCTAACCAACCAAGAAACAACCACTAAGTGGCTGCCCCAAACCTTACTATGCCAACTTCACCTTTTGGGCTTACCCGGCTACTAGGTCTGTCAGCAAGGAACCGATCAATACAAGATAAACTTTACAAAGGACATGGTACTGTTTTTATTGATTTGGAACCTCCAACATATGGTTAAACATTCCCCAAGAGGACAAAGCCTCACCTTACTCCTGTACTATCAAACTCTCACTTGGTTCACAGGCCTAATTGGCCAATTCAGGCTTGGAACACCAGCAAGCACTTGATGATGGGTTCATAAGGCTTTGACAGAGTCTTGGGAAGTTGGTTCAACTTGTTTGCTTTCCTTTCAATAGCTTTCACTAGCCCCTTGGTCCTTCTACTAATCGGCACACTTCAAACATCAAAGTGCAGGCTAAATACATGAGGATATTTAGCCTATGGCTTGCACAAACACCAAGCAATCTTCTTCACCAGGTCCTAAGTGTTTAGGATGCTATAGTACACCATCATACCTTGCAAATTCCAAAGGGACTTGAATTGACACGCCTAGAATTGCAAGATATGTGCCATTTAGCAGTAAAACCCCAAAGCCCTAGGGTTTGCAGCAGTTTAGAGGAAAAATGTGATAACTTCCTCAATTCAACACCAAAATCTATCAAATTGGAACAAAATGAAAGGTATTTCACATTTTCACACAACCATGGGCCCATTTTAGGCTTTCAAATCCATATAGAACCGTACAGTCATGAGTTTGCTCAGAAAACTAGTTTTTTTAACAGAATTTTGTGCAATTTTACATCTCCATCACTTCCAAGCCTTTGGAAGTAAAACTCAAAGCCTAAATAGGCTTCCCCTAATAGGCTCAACTGAATCAAGGTGGTTGGGAACTATTGGAGCCTTTGTTTAACTAAATTTCAAAAGTTGCACAAAACTGTCAAAAGTTGTCAACTCCATTTTTGACAGTTTTTGTATTTTTTTCAATTTCAACATTTATGACCCCTAACCATTCCAAAATGGTTCTAACATGACCATATGGACTACAACACATCAAAATCAACCTCCTTATTCCAAAACTAATCACTACAAGAAAAAATGACTACTAGACCTAATAGGATCCAAGTGGACTAAGGCAACTCTAGGTTTATAGAATGACCTAAGAGTCCCTTGACCACACAAAAAAAAGGATCACCAAGACATGGATGGTCATCACACATCCTTATTACAAGAAAAACATGAAGAAGAAAACAAAATGCCACAAAGATGAGTCAAGGTGCCCTGCACCATGCTCCACAGGTTCAAAAGAACTCAAGTCCCTTGAGTTGGAATGCTCTCAAACTGAAACCCTGCCTTTTCAATGGCCTCCTTAGTCATCCATGTGGCTTCCTCTAGGGGTTGGTGTTTCCATTTGACCAAGTATTCATAGTACACCTTCCTCCTTGTTTGTTTAGTCACCCTCTTGTCAAGGATACTTTCAATCTCAAGAGTAGATGGCTGTGATATCTCCTTGAGTGATTCATCATGCTGCAACCTTTGCTCACCTGCAACAAAAACATCATCTATAGATCCTTTATAAGGATAAAGGTCAGCAACATTAAAGATAGGTGATAAACTAATAGATGAAGGTAGATCAACTTGATATGCATTATTCCCACACTTTTTGAGGATCTTACAAGACCAAGCTTTTTCATCATCAACTTGGTGTACTTCTCCTTGGGCAATCTTTCCTTTTTTAGATGTACCATCACCAAATCACCCACTTTGAATTGCAAATCTCTTATTTTCTTATATTTTGCTGCCTTATACTTTTCTATGTTATGGTGCAGCTAGTTCCTTACTTGATCATGCACATCCTTCATTACCTCTGCAAAATCTTCACCCAAAGCACTCTTCTTCTCCAAATGACTAACATCTCTGAGTTCCATTATCCCTCTAGGGTGTACACCATAAACAACTTGAAAAGGTGTCATACCTATACTCCTGTTAATGGAATCATTGTAAGAAAATTCAGCTTGTGCCAAGATAGAATCCCAACTTGAATCATATTCTTGTGTTAGGCATCTCAAGAGGTTTCCAAGTGACCTATTGATAACCTCAGTCTGTCCATCTGATTGAGGGTGATATGCTAAAGATAAGGCAACATTGGTGCCAAGCTTTTTCCATAAGGTCCTCCAAAAGTGACCTATAAACTTAGGATCCCTATCTGATATGATTGACATAGGCAATCCATGGATTCTAACTACCTCTTTAAAGAATAAACCTGCAACATGTGAAGCATCATGAGTGGTTTTGCAAGGAATAAAGTGAGCCATCTTGGAAAATTTGTCCACAACCACATACACACTGTCATAACCAAATTTGGTTCTTGGAAGACCAAGCACAAAGTCCATAATTACTGAATCCCATGGCTTTGAAGGGATAGGTAATGGTGTATATAATCCTACATTAGATGTTTGGCCCTTGGCCCTCTAACAAATAAAACAAGTCTCAACAAACTTTCTTACATCAGTTTGAAGTTTAGGCCAATAATAAAATATTATTACCAACTCCAATGTTTTATCTATCCCAAAGTGACCTACTAGACGCCCACAATGCTTTTCCTTGATTATATTCTCCCTTATTGATCCTTTAGGTATACAAAGCAAACTACCTTTGAACAAAAATCCATCTTGTATCAGAAACTCAGAAAAATCAGTATGATAGCTTGCTGTCCTATCCATGCATACCTTATAGATTTCCATGAAATCATCATCCGTGGCATACATGTGCTTTATTGTGTGTATACCTGCACTTTCCAATTGAACTTCTTGGATGGTTAAACTCCTCCTTCTTAAAGCATCAACAACTTTATTAGCAACACCTTTCTTATGTTTTATGGTAAAAGTATAAGATTGCAAGAATTCCATCCATTTAACATTTCTATGATGAAGTTTCTCCTACCTATTTAGAAAAATCAAAGCATGATTGTCTGTGAACACAATAAATTCCTTAGGGAGTAGGTAGTGCTTCCATTTTCTCAAGGCTTGGACCATAGCATAGAGTTCAAGGTCATAGGTATAGTACTTTTGTTTAGCCTCATTCAACTTTTCACTAAAGAAGGCTACTGGCCTCCCTTCTTGGCTTAGGACTCCTCCAATAGCCCTATTGCTAGCATCACATTCTACCACAAAAACTTTATGAAAATCTGGAAGTACAAGGGTGGGAAGTGCTGCAATCTTCCTTTTCAACGTCTCAAATGACCTACTAGCTTCATTGGTCCATACAAACACACATTTCCTTCCACCTTTTATGGTATCTATGAGTGGAGCACAAATTCCACTAAAGTTTCTAATGAACTTTCTATGGAAACTACACAAGCCATGAAAACTTTTTACCTCAGTTGCATTGGTAGGTGCTAGCCAACTCAAGATGGCTTCAACTTTGGATGGATCCATTTTCAAATTTCCTTTTGAGATGAAAAATCCTAGAAAAACCAACTCTTCTTGCCTGAATGAACACTTCTCAAGGTTGATTTTCAGTTGCTCTTCATGGAGTTTCTTGAGGACCATGTCCAGGTGTTTGAGGTGCTCTTCCTTGCTGCTGCTAAACACCAAAATATCATCCATATAGACTACAACAAAATTGTTAATGAAAGGTGCTAGGACTTCATTCATCAAGCGCATAAAAGTGCTAGGAGCATTAGATAAACCAAAAGGCATTACAACCCACTCAAACAAACCTTCATTGGTCTTGAAAGCTGCTTTCCATTCATCTCCCTGTCTGATCCTTATCTGATGGTATCCACTTTTGAGGTCAATCTTTGAGTAGTACCTAGCTCCTCCTAAACAATCCATGAGATCTTCCAATTTGGGCATAGGAAACCGATATCTGATAGTTATCTTGTTGATTTCTCTAGAGTCAACACATAATCTCCAAGTTTCTTCTTTCATAGGTGCAAGGACTGCTGGTACAACACATGGACTAACACTTTTCCTTATGAAACCCTTCTCCAACAATTCTTGAATCTACCCTGCTATTTCTGTATTTTGTTCAGGGGTTAGTTTATAAGCAGCCTTATTAGGCAAAGTGGCTCCTGGGATCAGATCTATACAATGACTGATCATCCTTTTAGGGGGTAAGGTATCATTGGTACCATCTGCAACAATTCCTTTATACTGATCCAATAGATCAACAATCTCCTTGGGGCCTACATTCTTTAACAAATTTTGATTTTTCTCTTTCTTGGGTATGCTGTCCTTAGGCTTCACCACAACAGAAAAACACATAGTCTAGTCCTCCTTTAGGCCTTTCATGAACTCCTTCTGTCCAACCAGAATCACACTGCCAGTCAAGTTCTTTTCTTGTCCATCACCCGGTAAGGAAGTCATTGTAAAATTTTCACCATTCTTCTTAATGTGATACACATTCTTCTTGCCATCATGTTGAGCACTCGTGTCATACTGCCAAGGTCTCCCTAGAAGAATATGGCATGCATCCATAGTCACTACTTCACACAAAACTTTGTCTTCATAACCACCGATTGAAAAACTGACCCAACATTGCTCATCAACTAATGTTTGCTGCTCCTTATTCAACCATGATACTTTATAGGGGTTAGGATGGGGTATTTTCTTCAATCCTAACTTCTCAATCATCTCAGTAGAACCAGAATCAACTATTACTCTACATACTTTACCATTCACCAAACATTTGGTTCGGAACAAAGACTTTCTTTGTGGGGGTTCCTTATTGATTGCTACCAAAAGTGTTCTATTGAACATAATACATTCTCCATTTACTGGATCAGCAAGTCTTGATGAGGTGGTGTGATATGATGTGGTACTTTGATGGCCATCATCTTGGGCTAGCTACACCCTTCTTTCTCTTTGCTGGCCTAAACTGCTGGTTGCTTTCTCAGGACACCTAAATGACTGGTGACCTACTTGGTTACATGAGAAACATCTCCCAGTGAATACATTAGGGCCTCTACCTCCAAATCTACCCCTTCCATTGCCTCTTCCACCTCTAGGATTTCTTTGATAACTGGAATCTTTCTCAACATCTTGCTGGCTGCTCTCACCTTGACGTCTTGATGATGAACTTTTGCCTTGAAATCTGCCTCTGCCCCTAAAGTTCTGATTACCTTTGCCACCCCTGTTGCTTTCCTCACCTCTCTTTCTTTGTTTTTCTTCTATTTTCAATTCCATTTGATGACACCTATGGACTGATTCAGGGTTAAACAGGCTTAATTCATCTTGAATACTGTATTTCAATCCATTCAAGTACCTAGCCAACTTCTGATTTTCAGTTTCAGATATTTTAGTTTTCAAGGTAAGTTTGTGAAATTCCTCTGTATAGGTATTGACATCCATATCTTTTTGTTTCAGGTTATGTAGCTTCTTGTGGAGGGAAACTTTATAGTCTTCTAGTACAAATTGCTTCTTTATCTCAGCCAACATCCTCTTCCATGTGGTGATGGGTGCCTTGTTGTTCTCAACCCTCTCATTCTGCAGGAAGTTCCACCAACTCAATGCTGGACCCTTCATCTTTGATTTGGCTATCTTCACCTTTGAACTCTCAGGTGTATCATCACACTCAAAGTAGTTTTCAAGGGCTTCCACCCAATCCATGCATTCTTCATTCTTCCAGATTCATCTTTCCCATGAACATTGGGACATCTGGTTTGCTATCCTTTCTTCCTACTCTTTCAAGAGCCTCCAAGAAATGTCTTTGGTCTGCTGGTATGTTCAACCTCTCCAACCGAGATACAGGTATCTCTTCCTCTTCTTCCTCATATTCCTCTTTTTCCCTTCTTCCTTCTTGTCTTCGCTTGAGTCTCTCCAACTCCATCTCCATCTTCTTGCTCTTTGCAAGGTGCTTCTTGAGCATCTTGGCCAACTCCTTATTGGTAACATTTTGAGGGAATTCATCCCCATCATTGCCTTCATTTTTTGACATCTTCCACCACTTGGGATCTTAGTAGTGCTCTGATACCACTTGATGCAGAGTGCACACAACAGGAAGTGTCAAATGGACTCACAGTCTCTCAGACTCAAAAGGTGACTATTCCAACTTAGTCTACCTTACCCACACTTGGTAAGGAAGTGTAAGACCACCCTCACACAACCTTCAGACCTATCCAAGGCCAAACCCCATCCCTTAAGGGTTACTCAACTTTGACACAAAAGTAGCTTCAGGGACTCAATCCCTTAATGAGACTCAATTAGGGAAAATGACTCAAATCTGCTTTCTGATCTAAAACAGTAGTAGGGACACCCTCTAGGACCCTAACCAACCAAGAAACAACTACTAAGTGGCTGCCCCAAACCTTACTATGCCAACTTCACCTTTTGGGCTTACCTGGCTACTAGGTCTGTCAGCAAGGAATTGATCAATACAAGACAAACTTTACAAAGGACATGGTACTCTTTTTGTTGATTTGGAACCTCCAACATATGGTTAAACATTCCCCAAGAGGACAGAGCCTCACCTTACTCCTGCACTATCAAACTCTCACTTGGTTCACAGGCCTAATTGGCCAATTCAGGCTTGGAACACCAACAAGCACTTGATGATGGGTTCATAAGGCTCGGACAGAGTCTTGGGAAGTTGGTTCAACTTGTTTTCTTTCCTTTCAATAGCTTTCACCAACCCCTTGGTCCTTCTATTGATTGGCACACTTCAAACATCAAAGTGCAAGCTAAATACATGAGGATATTTAGCCTATGGCTTGCACAAACACCAAGCAATCTTCTTTGCCAAGTCCTGAGTGTTTAGGATGTTATAGTACACCATCATACCTTGCAAATTCCAAAGGGACTTGAATTGACACCCCTAGAATTGAAAGATATGTGCCATTTAGCAGTAAAACCCCAAAGCCCTAGGGTTTGCAGCAATTTAGAGGAAAAATGCGATAACTTCCTCAATTCAACACCAAAATCTATCAAACTAGAACCAAATGAAAGGTCTTTCACATGTTCACACAACCATGGGCCTATTTTAGGCTTTCAAATCCATACAGAACCATATAGTCACGAGTTTGCTTATAAAACTAGTTTTTTAAACAGAATTTTGTGCAATTTTACATCTCCATCACTTCCAACCCTTTGGAAGTAAAATTCAAAGCCTAAATAGGCTTCCCCTAATAGGATCAACCAAACCAAGGTGGTTGGGAACCATTGGAGCCTTTGTTTAACTAAATTTCAAAAGTTGCACAAAACTGTCAAAAGTTGTCAACTCCATTTTTGACAGTTTTTGCATTTTTTTCAATTTCAACATTTATGACCCCTAACCATTCCAAAATGGTTCTAATATGACCATATGGACTACAACACATAAAAAGCAACCTCATAATGCCAAAACTAATCACTACAAGAAAAAATGACTACTAGACCTAATAGGATCCAAGTGGACTAACTCAACTCTAGGTTTATAGAATGACCTAAGAGTCCCTTGACCACACAAAAAAAAGGATCACCAAGACATGGATGGTCATCACACATCCTTATTACAAGAAAAACATGAAAAAGAAAACAAAATTCTACAAAGACAAGTCAAGGTGCCATGTACCAAATTTCTTCCTTTTACCAAGAGATTTTCTTAGTCTTTCTTTCAACTGAGCAATAATCTTATTGGCTTCATCAATATGCTTCTGATACCGGTACTCTTCCATGATCTTTATCCTCAAGCTGTCAAGCTTCACTTCAGAGGAACTGGTCTCTAATACCAATTGTTAATCCCAACCGGTACTGAGAGGGGAGGGGTGAATCAGTACATTACCGGTTTTTTCTAATTGATACTTTTACTTTAAGTATGGAATAATTAACCATTCACCAATGTACACATTTACTGCAAAAGATTAAGCATACATGAAAAGATACACAAAGACACACAGATTTATCTCATAGAAACCCAATAGGGAGAAAACCACAATGTGAGTAGAAACTCACAAAAATTGTACTCTTCTGGAGCACGCCCGATGAAGAGCCATTCCTGTTAGGAGATTACAAAGACACTAGTTAGGTGCCACCTGGTTAAGGGATTTTGATCAAGGATGGTTAGTGCCTTTACCCTGTTAAAGGTAGCCTAGTTATAGGACTTAGAACATCAGTTAAGATGTTACTCAGTTAAGGGATTTATAGAATGGGACCAGTTAAAGTCCACCCAGTTAAGGGATTTAAGTTGTGATTATTTCAAAATAATAGATGAATGATCAGATACAAGAAGCTACACATTAGCCTGATTAGATCACAATTAGGTATTAGTCTTGGTCTGCATCAGTTGTGCCTGTCCTTCACAACTTTGCCTTCTACCGGTTTTCTGGTACTTGAATCCTGCACTACCAGTCCTCTGTCACCTGAGTCACTACTCTATGAAACCCCCACTCTATCAGTCTTCTGTCACTCGGCTCTGTATGCTCCAAAACTCCCCCTGTGCCCTTTCTCACATTAACTTAATTCACCTTGACAACAACCATCTCAAGAATGAGATATGTGTATTTATAGACCCTTAAGTATTTCGCCAACTTTTCCCTCCAAAACATACCTTTCAAAATTTTGTTGTCAAGCCTTAAATTGCACTTCTAAAATCATGCAGGAATCTCTGTCAATACTATGGAACATGCCGATATGTCCGTTAGTTGACTAAGAGAAGACTTCCGATTTAGCTGGCTGTAATTGAACGTTACCAGTTTGTCGGTTACCGACTTTTCAGTGAACCGATCAAAACTTTGTCTAGCCGATTCTTCCTATGTACTGGTTTAGTCTTTGCTTAACCGGTGGACGTCTTCCTTTCCGATCTACTCACTACTACCTGATCGCCTTATTGCTTGCCGATCTACTACTTGCCAGTCTACTGCTTGTCGGTATACTTACTATCTGCCGGTTTACTCACTATCTGGTTTGCTTACTCCCTAAGGATTGGGAAGACTAAGGAGATGATGTTGCCAAAAATGACAACCATATCATTTACCAGTCATACAAAATTGCATCAGAATGTCAATAGTATCTTGCTACAATTTCCTAAAATTATCATTTCAATTTCAAGGTTAATTCCTAAACTAGGGTTTGACATAAGGAAAACCCCTATCCACAACCCATTTTCCTCTATTTTTATGTGTAGAAAATTGACTCAAGAGTTGTAGTTGAAGATTTTGATAAAGTTGATGATGATGAACAAGTTCAGATTTTGATAATGTATACACATAAAATTGGCTATGAGCAATTAAATAAATATATTTATTTAATGATTATTAAATAATTAATTTGAAAAGATTAATTTATTTAATTCATTAGTAATTAATATTCTTCTATTAATTAATTGAGTTGAAACATTTAATTAATTCGTTAAGTATCCCCTTTCTTCTAAGCCAAATAATTAAATATTTAATATTTAGTTATCACCCCTTATCATATTTGTGCACTATTCACTACCCTATAGTTGCATTATTAAATGATTTCATAATTATTTAATTACCACTTTCCAACTCACCCTTTATCTCCACCTTTTCCAACTCATCCATCATGTAGCTGATTTAAATCAATAAAATAAAATAAAAATAAATCATTTATAAGCCACTTATCTCCAACTCCCATATTCATGATTAAAATGTGTACGTGCACATAATCTTTGAAACCTCCTTATTTTTTCTCTAACACTCCTATATTCTTGGAGGAGGTTTTGTCCTCCTAACCCTAGTCCATCTCCACTTGTCGCTCCATCCCAAAATATTCTCCAACCAACCTAAATTCTCTCAGTCCTCCCGTCATTCAAGGTGAGATAAGTGACACTTGTCTTCTCCTTCTCCCTTTCTCTCAACATTCAACCTCTTGCTCATAGCCATCTGAAAAAGAAATATTTAATCATGACCATTGGTTTCTACCACCTAAGCTTATGCACTCAAAAATCTATAAATAGAGGAGTTCTAGTGCATTTTGAACCCAATGTCCAATAGTCTAAGTTAATTAGGAGGCTTAATCTTTGCATTCGTGAGTTCATTTGTCTAAGCATTCTAGATTTTTTGAGCAAATTAGCATAAATCATTTTCATAGAATAGCTTTTGCATATCATCTATTAGTCCATTTCACACTTACCATCTTGGAAGCTCCCAGTGCTTGTGTGAGAGAAAATCATCTGCAACCAAGAACAATGGGGTTAGGACACAATGAGACATAATCCATGATGGTATAATTTGTTTTATTTACTTTATTTCATGTTGTTTCATTGGTCGAAGCTTGAGTTCCTGTAGCTTTTATTTTTCATGATGAACTAAGAAGTCGCAGGTCAATTTTTGAGGTGAAAACTTAAGTCAGCACATTTTTGGCACCCACCATGGGGCTCATGCCTCATACTTCTCCTTCTAATATATGTTGATGTGTAGCTTCAGTCAGATTCTTCAAGATTGAATTAACCATTCAACATTTGAGTGGCCTATTGACCTTTCTCAATAAATAAATGATAATGATTAATTACCTTGCAACATGTAATTGCATTCAGCCACTCCTTATTAGTTATGTTGTCATTGAATGATCTTAATCAAATATAACTAATAGCTAATGAGAAGTCAAATTATTAAGGAGACGTGATTGTTGATGAGGAACTGATGTTGGAAGAGACATGTTGATTGGTTTCCTCCATCCACGTACTTATGATTCAATTTCTCCTCTCTTCCAAAGATCATCGTATCATCTAGCACCTACAAAAGTTCAGATAATTCTTCTAGTAGATACATACAAGCAGATCAACATTACATATAGTCTGAGTTCATTCCATAGCAAACTGTAGACATATGCAAGTAGACCAATCGATACTTGGGTATGTTCAACATGGTATTAGAGTAGGTGTGATCAAATATATGCTGTGATAGAGATATGATGTGTGAGATAATGATCGATGCATATGTTGTGGTGGCTGGTGTGATATGGTTAGGAGATATATGTTGTTCTTGGACATGCAATACTTGTGGCGAAGCATTTCCAAGGCATATATTTGTTACTATTGATCGCTAGGCTATATAGTGTGTGTTTGATGTAAGGTGTGGGCAAAGAGATTTGATGCCAGAAAAAGAATGAGAATGAGGATTCGGCAAAGTGAATGATACCCAAGTGCATCCGAATACATGTTTTAGATTCAACAGCTTCAAGCAAACAGTTTGGCTCATTTTGTTGGCAGAGCTAGTCAAGTCCAATTCAAGTCTGCCATCCCACTAACCAACTATAGTGAGAGCTCACAAGCGCAGATGTTGTTTTCAACCCTGGTGAAAATGAAGTCGAGCAAAAGCAATGACACAATTTTCTCCTTCAGTACCATATTTGTTTTCTATCTATTTCACTCACCAACAAGGATGGCAATAGGGATGGGATAGCCTTCGTGAAGACGTCATCTCCGACGTTGTCGAGAGACATTATCGATAATTATGTCAATCTCCTCAACTTCACCATGAAGGGCTATGGCCACAATCATCTCCTCTCCGTAGAAGTGGAAACATTTGAGGACGTGAAATTTTTGAACTCTGACGACAAATATCTCTCCCTCAATAGTCTCTCAAAGAATTTAAATGACACAAAATTTGATCCCTTTAACCTCAGCAAGGGAGTAAATATCTAGGTCTGGATCGATTACGATCACCCCAAAAACAAACTTGACGTAGCCATTACATATGTCGGGTGGCCCCGTCTTAACAAGTTGATTTTCTCTCAAAACATAGATTTTTCCACTAGCTATATAGAGAAAATGTATGTTGGGATCGGTGCTGCCATGGGGTCCCTTGCTAAAGGCCACTATGTCCTTACATGGGGCTTTAGGACTAATGGTCTAGTGCCATCCCTAGATCTCACCATTCATCCATACTTTACAAGCCATGGTTCTGAGCGAAAAATCATGGGAAAGACCCCTGCATTCATAGCCGCAGCTTCCGTGGGTCTGTTCGCATTTACCTTGGCAATCGTATGGACATGTTTCAGACAAAAAAGATACAAGGAACAAGAGATGGAAGATTGGGAGTTGGAGTATTGGCCACATAGATTCTCCACCAAACATTTGGGATATGCAAGTGGCATTATCATTCATTTTATGCTCAAGTGTGATTCTTTAGGATCGACATTCAGCTATTTTGGTGAATATTTAGAATGTTTGATTATGTTGAAGGACATCTCCAAATTCTCTTTGGCATTCATATTATAGATAAAAAATTTCAATGGTTGTTGAAATGGGATTTTCAACATCAAGGGCACAAGAAGCTCTTAAACATGTGTAGTCCAATCTTGTTGAGTTAGTAATGGAATGGATGATCAACCATCTAGAGGAGGTCTCACAAGTAGATGATGAACTTGCATAAGCATTAGCTTTATCATTGGGGAACAAGGATTTTTCATTGACAGAGGAAATGGCTATAGACCAAAAGGTCATGAAGGAAGAAGAGGATTTGGTACAATCTCCTCCTATTGATGAGATATTATCCACGTGCGTTAAGTTGCTCCAGGACAAGGACTCACTGGCATTCCCTTTGAGGTACTTGCTAGCAATTTTGTGCACACGCAATGATGGTCAAGATAGAAAAAAGATTTATTTTGTTTCTTGGTGATCAACTAAAACTTTGCAATGGAAGTGATGGAAGACATGATAGTTTAAAGTTAAAATGGAGAGCATTTAAAGAAAATATGAATCTTTAAGTGCAAAGATCATGAAAGAATGATTGGTGAATTGAAATCAATAAAGAGGACGGACCAAGAAGAAATAAGAGACTGCATTCAAGGAAGAACTTGATGTTTGCAGTCATGAGACTGTGTTTGTGACTGTTGACATCTCTCTAAGAGGAATAACCCTTATTGTCATTGCAATCAGTTGTTTTGAAGAGGAAGAATCAACAGTCAGAGGGAGCCTGACATTTTAGCTTTAGAGGTAACCTTGGACAAGGAGGTCAGAAGGTTGTTGCAAGTACTTGGAGATTCAGAGGGAGTCTGAAAATCCATCAGAGGCAATCTTGGAGAAAAATATCTTCTTTGATTGGGACCATGTGAGCACGGTATGCTTTTGTAACAGAGGGAGAAACTAAGAGGATGTGCTTTGGTTGACATCTGAGGATCTTAGTCATATTGGTTTAGAAGAAGTGGACCATGTTGAGATGGTTTCTATTGTGATCAATCAGAGGACTATGATTTATGGGATGGAGTCTCATATATGTAGGCTGTAAGGCCTTATGTTGACTCCTAGATCATAATATTATGGATACTTGGTGAGCTTGGAAAGCACCAAGAGTGATGCAAACTCCAACCTTGTATTTCATGATAGGTCAAAGCATGTGGAAATCAAGTATCACTATGCTAGAGACATGGTGGAAAAGAATACTATTCAGTTGAGATACAATAGCACTGATTAGCAGATGACAAACATTCTCATCAAGTTTCTCTCCAGAATAAAGTTTGAGTACTTTTGAGGTAAGTTTGGTATGGTGGCGAATGAAGCCCTACCTGAGATTGAGTCTCAACATCTCTTATTTGTTTATATTTTTATACTAATGTATTCTTCTCTTTATAATATGTTTAAAGTTTAAACTCTTATTAATGAATTTCTTTGAGAGAGACTTAGGGTGAAAGCCCTTATCTCCACCCTCTGATATGGTTCATGTTGTTGGCCTTTTGGAGGAATTGATTATGTGTTGCACTGTTGTTTTGTCATTGATGTTAACACTAGTTGTTTGGATGCTTTACCGACACACTTCTGGTCTTGGTAGGTTGAGTAGTTTTTGGTTGGTTTGGATCCAACATGATCCAATAGGCTCCAATATGGTTTGGTTATGGAATTGGCTTATTCATTATACTCATGTTCATATCCAGTTAGTTGGTCTTGGTTTGGTGATCGGATGCTATCCTGTTTGCTTGGAAGCTTGGCTTGTGGTTCTGGTGAGGGTTTCACTGGCAAGGCTTTTGTTGAAGATCTTTGATGATATGCATAAGTGGTGTTGGTGCAGCTTCTGGTGAAGTTTCAGGATGCTGATGGTGATCATGTTTGAGACTTGGCAGATGGAGATCATTTCTTTAGTGTGTGGACCTATATTGGGTCCCGATTGATCTAGGTTATGGATTGGTTTAATGTAACGTGTGGATTAGACCTCTCGATGTGTTTCTCGGATGTCTTATGTGTTGGATTTGTTTGGTCTAAGGCTGACATGTTTTGTAATTATGTAATTGGTTTATTGTCTGGTGGTCGACTTGATTGTTTATGGTTGAGGGTTTGTATATATATATGATGTAAGATCTCATTGTAGATCATCATGGTATGGGATATGGATATGTAATGTGCGAATAATGTAATATCATTCAGGAAGAGGATTTGGTCGATCATTGGAGATCGAATTGTGTTTATGTAAGAGGATCTAGTCCTTTGGTATTGAGCTTAACCAGAACTATACTCAGGCATAGGAGATGCTATCTTTATAGTTCAAACACTTCTCTAGATTGTAGTCTATATTTCTATGTAGATAGTGAGACTACTTTTGTGATGAGCAGTGCATTCTAGGCTGGGTGCCTTCCTACAAGTGCAGGTCCCTCAATTTTAATTCACATACTTACTGTAGAAGTATTATCTGACTGTGGGTAAGCTTCCCACCATGGTTTTTCCCTTTACAGGGTTTTCCACGTATAAATCTTGGTGTCATGTGGATGATATTTATTATGTGATTATTGTTTATGCTTAATTGGTTGAACTGCTATTCTGATATTTTGTTTAAGAATTCTAGTATTAATGTTTTGGGTTTGGATATTAAAGTTTTAAATTCTTAAGGTTCCAGTAATCTATGACAACTGATTCACCCCCCCCTTAGTTGTCTTTTGGTTATTTAAACTATCTAACAATTTGTATTAGAGCCTTGGTCCTCTTTATAGAAAGCTTAACCACTTGAGGAAGATCCTGTGGCGACTAACAGTTCAAGTTCATCTAGTTCATCTGGAGCTATCTTTCGAAGAGATATTCCTAGGCTTGATGGAACAAATTACACAGTATGGAAGATTCAGATGGAGACTTATCTAAGATGTCTTGGCAAGGAGATTTGGGAGATCACACAAAATGGTGTCACACCTCATAATCGGACATCTGGAAATCCTCCTTTGGAAAACATAGATAAGGAGCTTGAGAATGATTGTAGAGCAAGAGAATCCCTCTTCTATGCACTTTCTAATCAACAAATAATGGGATTGACTGACAAATCATCTGGAAAGGCTATATGGGATAAGTTGGAAACTCTTAATGAAGGTGACCCTATAGTGAAGATTGCTAAACTTGATGGTTACTGGGTGAGATATGAAAACCTGAAGATGGAAGAAGATGAAAGGATTACTGCATTCATGGAAATGGTAAATGAGATTGTTATGGGAATTCAATGTTGTGGTGGAACTCTGAGTGAAGATGAAATTGTTTCTAAAGTTTTGAGAGCCCTACCACTAGCTTACAAGATGAAGGCTACTGCTATTAATGAATTGAGAACAATGGCTAATACATATGTCAATAGAGATACCTTGCTTGGTAAAATATCTACTTTTGAGCTTGAAGAATTTGGACCCTCTAGAGTTGTGAACACTGTACCTTCTTTTTATGCATATGCATCAGCAACTGATAAGCAAGATTGGAAAGCTTTGTATATAAAGGAATTGGATGATATGAAGAGAGAAGATGATGAGTTTGAGCAACTTGAAGCACTATTTGATAGAAGAGTACCTAAAGGACCGGTAGGAAGAAATTATGAAGGAAAAACACCTTTTAAATGTTTTTCATGTAATAAGATTGGTCATTTTGCATCTAGATGTCTTGAAAGGAATTCACGATTTGAAGAAAGAGTTAGAAGATCTTGTAAGCCTAACACTGGATATCAGAACAAGTATAAGTACAAGAAAAACATAGACAAATCATGCTACATAGCGGATGAGGAAGGCATTACTGATTCTGATGATGAACTGACACAAGACTCTGCTAGTGGTTTCGAGAATGGGAAGGAATAGGTGTTCTTGGCTATCAAGGAAGATGTTCCGGCACTGGAAGAGAATGTACCTGAAGAGATGGCACTTGCTGCTAAAATTGAAAACAAGGATGAATGGGTAATTGATAGTGGTTGTTCACATCATATGACTGGAGATAAAGGGAAGTTTCTATCTTTGCAAGAATTTCATGGTGGTCTAGTTAGATTTGGAGATGACAAAGCATGCATGATCAAAGGAAAAGGAACTATATCATTGGATGGTAAGAACAATGCTGACAATGTTTATTATGTTGAAGGTTTAAGGCATAATATTTTGAGTGTAGGACAATTGGTAGATAAGGGATTTCAATTGCAGTTCAAGGATGGAAAATGAAAAATCATTAACAGATTTAGTTTGGAGATTGCAACCGGTACACAGACAAAAGGTAATATATTTCATTTGAATTCTGGTGAGAAGACATGTTCAAATACACAAATTGATGAGAGTTGGCTATGGCATAAAAGTCCATGTCATGTGAATTTTGATTGCATTGTGAAGATCAGTTGAACTAAGGTAGTTATGGATATACCTAAGATTATGAAGCCCTATAATCTGGCATGTAAAGAATGTCAAATGGGGAAATAGGTCAGAACCTCTTTTAGGAGTATACAAGATAAATCTAATGATGTTCTTGATCTTATTCATATTGATTTGTGTGGCCTTGCTAGAGTTAAAAGTTTTCAAGGTGATAGATATTTCATGCTAATCATTGATGATTATTCTAGAATGATGTGGGTTACTTTTCTAAAAGAAAAATCTGAAGCGTTTGAAAATTTAAAATCTTTAAGGCTAAAGTGGAAACTGAGACATGATTGAAGCTTAAATGTTTGAGATCAGATCATGGTGGAGAATTCACATCCGGTGAGTTTAATGACTTTTGTGAGAAGCATGGTATAAGAAGACAATTTTCTGCTCCCTGGACACCTCACTAGAATGGAGTTGTGGAAAGAAAGAACAAAACTATCTTGGATGCTGCTAGAACAATGATGATGGAAACTAGTCTACCTCATATCTACTAGAGAGAAGCAGTGAGCACAATGGTTTATACATTCAACAAAGTACATATCAAAGGAGAAATTGGTAAGACACCTTATGAATTATGGTTTGGTAATACACCTATAGTTAAGTATTTCAGAATCTTTGGTAGTAAATGTTATATCAGTAGAGATGATATCATTGGCAGATTTGATCCTAGATGTGATGAAGGAATATTTATTGGTTATTCTAATGAAAGCAAAGCATATAGATGTTATAAAAAGAGATTGCAGAGAATTGTGGAGAGCACTAATGTCAAGGTAGATGAGCATAACATAAGTCAAATCAGAGTTTATGAGAAGGAAACGATAGTGGAAATGACTATATCTGAACCAATAGCACCTTTACCGGAACAAAGTGTTGAACTAGTTACTCTGGTAGTATCAGAAAATTCTACAGTAACTAAAGAACTGGGAAGAGGAATAGAGAGTCAGAAGACTCCTAGGTATGTGAGATTGAATCATTTAGAAAATCAGATCACTGGGGATAAGAACAATGGAGTAATGACAAGAAGAAGATTGACAACTAATGAGGTATGTTTAATTTCACAAGTTGAACCGGTATCAGTAATTGAGGCATGTAAAGATGAATACTGGTTGAAAGATATAGAAGAAGAATTAGATTAGATTGAGAAAAATAATACATGGACTTTGGTTCCCCGCCCTAAAAATAAGAATGTTATTGGAACTAATTTTTAGGAATACATTGAATGAGGATGGTCAAGTTATAAGGAATAAGGATAGATTAGTTTGTAAAGGATATTCTCAGAAGGAAGGAATTTATTATGGAGAGACTTTTGCACCTGTAGCTAGGATTGAAGTTGTAAGATTAGTTCTTTCCTATGCTGCCCATGAAAACTACAAGGTTTATCAGATGGATGTTAAGTGTGCATTTTTGAATGGGGATCTTGATGAGGAAGTTTATATTGAGCAACCTGATGGTTTTTTACTATCTGATGATACAAACATGGTTTGCAGGTTAAGGAAAGCTTTATATGGATTAAAACAAGCACCTAGAGATTGGTATGCAAGGTTGGATAAATATCTTTTAAAGCTTGGTTTTACTAAGGGTAATGCTGACAGTAATTTATATTATAAGATCACTGATGATGATATATTGATTATTGAAGTATTTGTTGATGACATTATTTTTGGACTTGAAGATAAGTTGTGTAAGGAATTTGCTAACAATATGAAGAAAGAATTTGAAATGTCTATGATTGGGGAAATGAAATTTTTCTTAGGTTTGCAGATTACTCAGACTAACAAAGGTATTTTCATCTGTCAAACTAAGTATGGTAAGGAATTATTGAAGAAATTTGGTATAGGAGATTCTAAACCGGTAATTACTCCTATGGTTACAAGTGAGAAATTGACAAGGAAAGATGTTTCTGCACTGGTAAATCCTACAAGATACAAATCTATGATTGGAGGTCTACTTTATTTAACTCAGACTAGGCCTGACATAATGAATGCTATTTATATTGTATAAAGATTTCAGAGTGATCCTAGAGAAAATCATGAGAGTGCGGTGAAAAGGATTTTTAGATACTTTCAAGGTACATCAGAATATGGTTTGTGGTACCCTAAGGATGATGACTTTACTTTATGTGCATATGTAGATGCTGATTGGGTTGGAGATGTTGATGACTGGAAAAGTACTTCTAGTGGAGCTTTCTTTCTTGGAAAGAAACTTGTTTCATGGATCAACAAGAAACAATCATGTACTTCTTTATCTATTGCTAAAGTTGAATATGTTGTTGTTGTTACTAACTGTACACAAGTTCTATGGAAGAAGCAAATGTTGAAGGATATAAAGGCAGATTGTAATGCACCTATAGTTATTCATTGTGATAACTTTGCTGCTATTGATATATCAAAAAATATGGTATTTCATTCTAAGACAAAGTACATATCTATCAAGTATAATTTTTTGAAGGAAAATGTGGAAGCAAATGAAGTCAGATTAGTTTATGTGAACACTAAAGAGAAAATTGTAGATATTTTCACTAAACCTTTGCCTAAAGAATCGTTTGAGTACTTGAGAGATAAATTAGGCGTTTTCGCCCCTCTGGCAAAGACTTAATTGATGCAGTTTGGCATCAGTCTGGTATGCATTATCAGAGATACTACTCATTCTGACACTGATGTAGGGATGCTACTACTTAGGAGGAGTAGTTAGTTTTGTGATTTAGTGGTTTATATTTTTGGTTTGATATTTTTATCAGATTCCTGGCATTGATGTCAAATGGGGAGAGATATCGATGTGAAAAACTTAAGGAGTTGTATACATTAGGGGGAGAGATTTATGAGCTTTACAAAGATATCATTCATAAGGGGAGTTTGGTCTTTGTTTCAGAACTTCATTACTATATCTTTGAGCGGGAGATTGTTGGTTGTTTTCATTGGGAGTGTTGTTTGGCATTTCTTGGTACTTAGATGTTTTTCACATCTAGTGTTGCCATCAATACCAAAGGGGGATATTGTTGACCATTTGGAGGAATTGATTATTTGTTGCATTGATATTTTGTCATTGATGTCAGCACTAGCTATTTGGATGCTTTATCGACACATTTCTAGTCTTGATAGGTTGAGTAGTTTCTAGTTGGTTTAGTTATGGAATTGGCTTATTCATGATACTCATGTTCATATTCAGTCAGTTGGTCTTGGTTTAGTGATTGGATGCTATCCTTTTTTCTTGGAAGCTTGGCTTGTGGTTCCGGCGAGGGTTTCACGGATAGAGCTTTTGTTGAAGATCTTTGATGATATGCATAAGTGGTGTTGGTGCAGCTTCTGGTGGAGTTTCACGATGCTAATGGTGATCACGTTCAAGACTTGGTGGATGGAGATCATTGCTTTAGTGTGTGGACCTATATTGGGTCCCAATTGATCTAGGTTATGGATCGGTTTAATGTAATGTATGGATTGGACCTCTCAATGTGTTTCCGGGATGTCTTATGTGTTGGATATTATTTGTTTGGCCTAAGGCCGACATGTTTTGTAATTATGTAATTGGTTTATTGTTCGGTGACCGACATGATTGTTTATGGTCGAGGATTTGTATATATATGTGATGTAAGATCTCATTGTAGATCATCATGGTATGGGATATGGATATGTAATGTACGAATAATGTAATATCATTTAGGAAGAGGATGTCAGTCTAGATTTCTATGTAGTCAGTGAGACTCCTTTTGTGATGAGCAGTGCACTCTAGGCTATTGGCCTTCTTGCAAGTGCAGGCCCCTCAATTGTAATTCACATACTTACTGCAAAAGTATTATCTGATTGTGGGTAGGCTTCCCACTGTGGTTTTTCCCTTTATCGGGTTTTCCACATATAAATCTCGGTGTCATGTGGATGGTATTTATTTTGTGATTATTTTTTATGCTTAATTAGTTTAACTGCTATTCTGGTATTTTGTTTAAGCATTCTTGTATTAATGCTTTGGGTTCCAATATTAAAGTTTTAAATGCTTAAGATTTAGGTAATCTGTGACAACTGATTCACCCCCCCACTCTCAGTTGTCTTCCAGTTATTTGAACTGTCAAAAACATGGTGGATATCATGTGTGTGGTGCCATGACAACATCATGTGAGAGAGTTTTTAGGATAACTGGTAGACAACTAAGGGGGGGGGGGGTGAATCAGTTGTTAATAGATTATAAAACTTTAAGTATACAAAACCTTTTATCGGAATGCATAAACCAAATACTAGAATAACAGATATAACAATTAAGTATAAACATAAATCATAGAACAATTACCAACCATCCATAACACATAACACCATGATTTGTACGTGGAAAACCTAGTAAAGGGAAAAACCACAGTGGGAAGCCTACCCACAGTCAGATAATACTTATGTAACAAATATATGATTACAATAAGAGGGGCATGTACATGCAAGAACGCCAACATCCTAAAGCGCATTGATCATCACAAAAGGAGCTTCATTAACTACAAAATAAATCCAGACTACAATCTGGAAAGATGAATGAACTACAAGAATAACATCTCCTATGCCTCAGTATAGTTTTGGTTAAGCTCAAATACTGGAGGTCTTAAACCTCTTTCAAAAAACCAATTAAATCACTTGTGATCGACCAAAACCTCTTCATATGATTACAACTTTATTTGCATGCAAATAATCCTATAACCCACATACCATGATCTACAAAGAGATCTTACATCATATTTATACCAACTCGTGACCTAAAAAAATAGGTCGGCCACCTAAAAGATAATACAATAGATCCATTACATAATCTCACAAACCAATGATAAACCAAGTCAGCCTAAGACCGAAAAAACATAAACCAAACAATAAATCCAACCGGTGATGCATCAGGAGCATCAACCAACACGTTACATAAATCAGTCCATAACCTAACATAATAACCACTACACCCAAAATAGGTCTCCATAAGACAAATGAAACACCACAAACAATTGTAACATGAACATGGTAACCATCAACATCCTTATAACCTTCTAGAAGCCGCACCAACACCACTTATCAGTTTTACCAAAAGATCTTCATCAAAGCGCTACCGGGAGAACCCTTATCAGTAACCAAAAGACTTACTAGAACATATGATAGCATCTAGATCATCAAATCCTGAACCAACTGAATGTAATACACATCAGGAATACATGAATAACCAATCCAAACCAATTCCAATAGCCAGACCAAACCCGAAGACAAATCTCTAGATCAACATCAGAGACCAACCACTCTACTGGAAGCCGGTAGACAACAAAACAACTAGTGTTGACATCAATGCAACACATAATCAATTCCTCCAATTCCCAACAATCTCCCCCTTTGGTATTGATAGCAACAGTAGATGTTCAAAAAACATCCAAGTGTCAAGAAATGCCAAACAAGTCTCCCCCAATGGAAGACATCCAACAATCTCCCCAAAATGATATGACAATGAAGTTCTGAACCAACAGACCAAACTCCCCTTGTGAATGATATCCCTGTTGAGCTCTATTTTTCACATAAATATCTCTCCCCCTTTGACATAAACATCAAAGAAAAGTCATAAAACCTCTGATCCACACAACTGACTACTCCCCCAAAGTAGTAGCATCACCACATCAATCCAAATGAATAATAGCACTAATAAATGCATACTAGACTGATGCTAGTTAGCATCACTCAAGTTTCTATCAGAGGGGCAGGAACTCCCAATCTATCTCTAAAGTAATCAAATGATTCCTTAGGCAAAGGTATAGTGAAGATATCTGGAATCTATTCTTTAGTGTTCACATAAACTAGTCTGACTTCATTTGCTTCCACCTTCTCCTTCAAAAAATTATACTTGATAGAAATGTGCTTAGTTTTAGAATGAAATACATAATTCTTTGATATGTCAATAGCAACAAAGTTATCATAGTGAATAACTACCAGCTCATTACAATCCACCCTTATATCCTTCAAAATTTGCTTCATCCATAGAAATTGTGTACAATTAGTAGTAGCAACAACATACTCATCTTCAACAGTAGATAAAGAAGTACATGATTGTTTCTTACTGATCCATGAAACAAGATTCTTTCCAAGATAGAAAGCTCCATCGAATGTGCTCTTCCGATCATCAACATCTCCAGCCCAGTCAACATCTACATATTCACATAGTGTAAAGTCATAATTTTTTAGGATACCACAAACCACACTCAGTTGTTCCTTGCAAATACTTGAAAATCCTTTTCACCACACTCTCATGTTTCTCTCTAGGATCACTCTAATATCTTGATACAATACAAACTACATTCACTGTATCCAATCTAGTCTGATTCAGATATAAAAACCTCCAACCATAGATCTATACCTTGTAGGATTTATCAAAGTTGATGCACCATTCTTTATCAATTTCTCACTTGTAACCATAAGGGTTCCAACCAGTTTGGAGTTTTCCATATCAAATTTGTTCAACAACTCTTTAGCATACTTAGTTTGATAGATGAAAATACCTTTATCATTCTGAGTAATTTGCAAACCTAAAAAAAAATTCATCTCGCCAATCATAGACATCTCAAATTCATTCTCTATTTTCAAAGAATTCCATACATAACTTATCCTCACTCCAAAAATGATATCATCAACAAAAACTTCAGCAATCAATATGTCATCATCAATAATCTTATAATATAAGATACTGTCACCATTACCTTTAGTGAAACCAAGCTTCAAAAGATATTTGTCCAATCTAGCATACAAAGCTCTAGGGGCTTTCTTCAATCCATATAAAGCTTTCCTTAACTTGCAAGCCATGTTTATGTCATCTAAAAGTGAAAATCTGTCAGGTTGCTCAATGTAAACTTCCTCTTCAAGATCTCCATTAAAAAATGTACACTTAACATCCATCTGATAAACCTTGTATTTCTTATGGGAAACATAAGAAATAAATAATCTAACAGCTTCAACCTAGCTACTAGAGTAAAAGTCTCATCATAATCAATTCCTTCCTTCTGAGAATATCCTTTACATACCAATCTAGCTTTATTCCTCACAACTTGTCCATCTTCATTCAATTTATTCTTAAAAACCCATTAAGTTCCAATAACATTCTTATTTTTAGGCCAGGGAGCTAAAGTCCATGTGTTGTTCTTCTCAATCTGATCTAATTCCTCTTCCATAGCTTTCATCCAACATTCATCTTTAGAAGCTTCAATAACTGATGTTGGTTCAACTTGAGAAATTAAACATACCTCATCAGTTGCCAACCTTCTTTTTGTTATTACTCCTTTGTTCTTGTCTCCAATGATCTGATCTTTTGAATGATTTAACCTTACATACCTAGGAGTCTTCTGACTTTCTGTTCTTCTGCTCTAATCTTCAGTTACTATTGAATTTTCTGATACTACCGGGGTAACTGGTTCAACATTTTGTCGGTACAGGTACTACCAGTTCATTTATGATCATCTCCACTTCCAATTCTCTCTCATAAGTTTTGATTTGACCTTTGTACAACTCATCCACCTTGACATTAACACTTTCCACAATTCTCTGTAATCTTTTGTTATAATATCTATATGCTTTTCTTTCATTAGAATAACCAAGAAATATCATTTCATCACGTCTAAGATCAAACTTTCCAATGGAAACATCTCTTTTAATATAGCATTTACTACCAAGGATTCTGAAATACTTAATTGTAGGTGTATGACCAAACCATAACTCATAAGGTTTCTTACCGGTGTCTCCTTTGATATGAACTTTGTTAAATGTGTATATCATCATGCTCACAACTTCTCTCCAATAGATATGAGGCAAATTAGCTTCTATCATCATAGTTATGGCCGCATCCAAGATAGTTTTATTCTTTCTTTCCACAACACCATTCTGCTGAGGTGTTCGAGGAGTAGACAATTGTCTCCTTATCCCATGCTTCTCACAATAACTATTAAATTCACTGGATGTGAATTCACCACCCTAATCTGACCTTAAGCATTTAATCTTCAACCCTGTCTGGATCTCAACTTTAGCCTTAAATATTTTAAACTTTTCAAAAGCTTCAGATTTCTCCCTTAGAAAAGTAACCCACATCATTCTAGAATAATCATCAATGATTAGCATGAAATATCTATCACCCTGAAAACTCTTTATTCTAGCAAGACCACACAATATAGTATGAATAAGATCAATAACATAATTAGATTTGTCTTGTATACTATTAAAAGAACTTTTGACTTGCTTTCCCATTTGACATTCCTTACATACCGAATTAAAGAGCTTCACAATCTTAGGTATATCTCTAACAGCCTTAGTTGAACTAATCTTTATAATGCAATCAAAATTCACATGATAGAACCTCTTATGCCATAACCAACTCTCATCAACTTGTGTAATCAAGCATTTCTTCTCACCGAAGTTCAAATGAAATATGTTACCTTTAGTCTGTGTACCAGTTGCAATCTCCAATCCAAATCTATTAATGATTTTGCATTTTCCATCCTTGAACTGTAATTGGAATCCCTTATCCACTAACTATCCTAAACTCAAAAGATTATGCCTTAAACCTTCAACATAATAAACATGATTGGTGTTATGCATACCATCCACTGATATAGTTCCTCTTCCTCAGATCATACATGCTTTGTCATCTCCAAATCTAACCAGTCCACCATCAAATTCTTGCAAAGATAAAAACCTCCTTCTATCTCTAGTCATATGATGTGAACATCCCCTGTCTATCACCCATTCATCCTTGTCTTCAATTTTAGCAGCAAGGGCCTTTTCCTCATTTTGAACAGCAGGTGCTGAAGCATCTTCCTTGGTATCTAAAAATACCCATTCCTTTCCACTGTCGGATCCACTAGTTGAATCTTGTGCCGTTCATCATCATAATCAGTCACACATTCCTCATCTGTATAGTAACATGATTTGTGTTTGTTTCTGTTATACTTATGCTTGTTCTGATAATCATGGTTAGGCCTAAAAGATCTTCTAGATTTCTCTTCAAATCTTGAATTACTTTTAGGACATCTAGATGCAAAATGACCTATCTTATTACATGAAAAACTCTTCTAGCAAATTGCTCAAACTCATCATCTTCTTTCTTCATTTCCTCTAGTTCCTTCACATATAAATCTTTCCAATCAATCTTTCTAGTTGATGAGGCAAATGTGTGAAAAGTAGATTCGGTCTTTGTAGCTCCTTGAGGACCAAATTCTTAAAGCTCAAAAGAAGATAATTTTCCAACAAAAGTATCCCTATTAACAAAAGTGTTAGCCATTGTTCTCAGCTCATTAATTGCAGTAGCCTTCATCTTGCAAGATGGTGGCAAAGCTCTCAATACTTTAGAAATAATATCATCTTCGCTTAGAGATCCACCATAGCACTGAATTCCCATAACAATTTCATTAATTATTTCCATAAAAGCACTAATCCTTCCATCTTCTTCCATCTTCAGATTCTCATACCTCACCCAGTAACCATCAAGTTAAGCAATTTTAGTAGTAGGGTCACCTTCATTCAGAGCCTCCAACTTATCCCATATAGCCTTCACAGATGATTGGTCAGTTAATCTCATAATTTGTTGATTAGAAAGTGCACTTAAGAGTGCTTCTCTAGCTCTACAATCATTCTCAATGTCCTTATCCAAGGTTGCTGGAGGAGGATTTCCAGATGCCAGATTATGAGGAGTATAGCCTTTCTCCATGACCTCCCAAATCTCTTTCCCAATACATCTTAAATGAGTATCCATTTTAATCTTCCATACCCTATAATTTGTCAAATCAAGCTTAGAGGTTTCTCTCTGGAAAATAGAAGTAGTTGAACCATTAGTTTCTATAGGATCATCCTCAAGTGGTTAAGCTTTTGTAGAGAGGACCAATCTTTGATACCAATTGTTAGGATAACATGTGGAAAAATGAGAGGGGGGGGGGGTGAATCAGTTGTCAATAGACTATAAAACTTTAAGTACACAAAACCTTTTACTGGAATGCATAAACCAAATACAAGAATAACAAATATAACAATTAAGCATAAACATAAATCATAGAATAATTACCAACCATCCATAACACATAACACCATGATTTGTACGTAGAAAACCCAGTAAAGGAAAAAACCATGGTGGGAAGCCTACCCATAGTCAGATAATACTTCTGCAGCAAGTGTGTGATTACAATAAGAGGGACCTGCACATGCAGGAAGGCCAACAACCTAGAGTGCATTGCTCATCACAAAAGGAGCCTCAATGACTACAAAATGGATGAAATGTAAGAATAGCATCTCCTATTCTTGATTACAGTTCTAGTTAATCTCAATACCAAAGGTCTTAAACCTCTTTCACAAACCCAATTTGATCACCTATGATCGACCAAAACCTCTACATATGATTACAACTTTATTCGCATGCAGATAATCCTATAACCCACATACCATGATCTACAAAGAGATCTTACATCATATTTATACCAACCCAAGACCTAAACAATTAGGTCAGACACCTAAAAGATAATACAATAGATTCATTACATAATCCTGCAAACCAATTATAAACCAAGTCGGCCTAAGACCAAAACAATATAAACCAAACAATAAATAGAAATAGTGACGCATTGGGAGCATCAACCAACACGTTACATAAATCGGTCCATAACCTAACAAAATAACCACCAGACCCAAAATAGGTTGCCATAAGCCAAATGAAAAACCACGAACAACTGGAACACGAACATGATAACCATTAGTATCCTTATAAATTTATAGAAGCCACACCAACACCACCTATCGGATTCACCAAAAGATCTTCATCAAAGCACTGTCGGTAGAATCCTTATCAGTAACCAAAAGGCTTACTAGAACATCTGATAGCACCCAGATCATCAAATCCTAAATCAACTGAATGTGATACACATCAGGAACACATGAATAACCAATCCAAACCAATTCCAATAGCCAGACCAAACCCAAAGACAAATCTCTAGATCAACATGGAAGACCAACCACTCTACTAGAAGCCAGTAGACAACAAAATAGCTAGTGTTGACATCAATGCAACACATAATCAATTCCTCCAAATCTCCAACAAGAGTGCATGATGATTTTCTAGTACTTGTGTGTTTACCCTCTAGATGAGCCATGGTGAATATCCTTGTGAGGTGACGATTTCACAATGATGAACACTTGTACATTTCACCATTATTGTGAGGTGACAATGTTGCAATAATGGTTGATATCACATGAGGTGATATCTATGGATAAACCATAATAGTGGATATCGCGTGAGGTGATAACAATGGATATGCCATACAAGTTGATATCACGAGAGGTGATATCTATGAATAAACCATAATGGTGGATATCACGTGAGGTGATATCTATGGATATGCCATAATGGTTGATATCACATGAGGTGATATCTATGAATGAGTCATGATGGTTGATATCACAGTGAGGTGATATCTTTCCCTTCCACATATGGGTGTACCCATTGTGGTCAATATCATGAAGAGGTGATGTATCTTGTAGACATCTAGAAGGTTTCCTCCCTAGCTAAGAGGGAGTGTTGATGTGTAGCTTCGGTCGGATTCTTCAGGACCGAATTAACCATTCAATGTTTAGTGGCCTATCGGCCTTTCTCAGTCAATAAATGATAGCGATTAATTACCTTGCAACATGTAATTGCATTCTACCACTCCTTATTAGTTATGTTGTCACCGAATGATCTTAATCAAATATAACTAATAGTTAATGAGAAGTCAAATTATTAAGGAGACGTGATTGTTGATGAGGAACCAATGTTGGAAGAGACGTGTTGATTGGTTTCTTCCATCCATGTACTTATGATTCGATTTCTCCTCTCTTCCAAAGATCATCGTATAATCTAACACCTACAACAATTTGGATAATTTTTCTAGAAGATACATACAAACAGATCAACATTACATATAGTATGAGTTCATTCCATAGCAAACTATAGACATCTACAAGCAAATCGATCGATACCTGGGTACATTCAACAATATCCTATCTAATTCTCGTAATACCTGAATGAATTAATGCATTTGTAAGCCAGTTTCACGCTTGTGTACAATTTGGTAGCGCATTTACTCCATAGGTTAGTGCTTATATTACATAGGTTAATGCATTTATTACTCAAGTTAGCGCTTATGTTTGTGAAATCACTCATTTATTACGCAGGTCAATGTATTTATTCAATAGGTTAGCGCTTGTGTTTTGCAGGGTAGCGCTTTTGTTTTGCAGGGTAGCGCTTTTGTTTTGCAGGATAGCACATTTACTATTTTAGCGCTTTCAGTCTGATTATCTGTAAATTTTGAAATTTTACAATCTTTCAACTAACGAATCTTTGTAGGTTTGACTGTCCAAGACTCAATTTTTGCAAGCTACTAACTTGTGTGCATGCAAGGTTTTGTTTTGAGCAATTTTTTATGCATTTTCTCACTTAGTCTAACTAGGAGTTCTTTTGGAAAGTAAAGGATCATACATCTTTCATCTAGCTTAACTAAGGGGTTAATGAATAGCATGCAAAATTGCATTGTATATTTTCAGTAAGGTAGTTGCACATAGATGATTTAAAGGTTAAAAAGAATCATTGTCTATTGCATTTTCTTAAAAGTAGTAGGTGAGTATGCTCTCACCCTAATATGGTGATCCAAAAGATATACCTAATTTTATCTTATGTGTTACCTTTAGAGGGCCTGCCTTCCCAAGCTACCTTGAGGGGGCTTGTGAGAGGGGAATGACCCAAGTGGAAATGGGATAATATCGAGTCCTTACAATCCACTTTAAATAAATTGTGTCTATGATGAAAGTCATGGGTAACATGTGCTGATTAGTTCATACTAACACTATGTTTCTGATGGGATGGGGTTTGGGATAAACTAGCCTAGCCTATGCTCTTGGATCCTTTCCTTGGATCACCTGGTGTTCTCTACACACCCTAGGGTCTCTAGGACTTCCCTTTTCTTGACGAATCCCAAGACTATGCCCAATCCACCCACCAATGAGTTGCAATGCTGCTCCTAAGGTCTCACCTACTCATGAGACTCAAAACCCCTTACTATGGCTAATAAGGGATAATCTTGTTCCACACCTTCCAAGGTCTTAGCAAGGTTGTTTCAGGTCTATCTCATGGTCTATCCACCCATTCTTGAGCCCCCAAAAGGTTTCAAGATTCTAACCCCTTACCGATTTCACAAATTTGGGTTTTTGCCTTCAAAAAGGGCTACAAGGATTAGGACCAATTAGGCCTCTTAACCGGTCTTCTAGGGATCCCTCTCACAAATGATGCACAAACAACCCAATCTCCCAAAAAGGACTGCCATTCATTTGGCAAGGACTCAAGGATTTTCCAGGTTTTAGGCCTCCAAGTGTCTGTACACTGTCCTAGGTGGATTTTAAGGTTTTCAAGGGTTTTTGTGAGGGTTTTTAGAGTCTGTCTGGGTCACAGTGAAGGTTTTGTATTCAAGCCACCTTGTTTGGATTGGTGGAGGCCCCTCCTTCACACCAATGATGCTTCACTCACTCCTCTACACTTCCTCCAAAGGACGCACTCTTCACTAACCAACCTTGCTCTCTAAGACCTCTGCACCAACAACCATTCCTAACCGGGCACTATCCAGTCTCGCCTAGGAATGGGTCTTTTCTTGGCCTCCTTGCATTTCAAAGGGCCTTTCTTGCTTGGGGCTAAAGTACAGGGTCTTCACATCCATTCCCCATGGTTTCATGGTGGTTCCACAATGGGGAATGGAGTTAAGACTTCATTTACTCAAACCGGTCCAACACTGGACAGTAAGACTACAACTTACAAATTATTTACAAACACACTCAACCGGTAAAAAAAAAGCTAATCTAAACACTCACAATGAAGATATATACACCAAAGAAGACATTTCTCGTAGGTTTGCTTGCAAATCAATCCATTAGTTTTCTCGGTAACTTCATTCAAACTGACTGGTAGCTCAAAAACAGTCACAGTCAAGCTCTTCTTGCTTGAGCCATACAATCTCTGACATCCAACCCATGAAATTAGGGTTTGCAACATCTTATACCACCCATACCTCAGTCAGTGTGCCAAAATTAGGTCTCTCCACGCACAACAAGGGTCTATGACCACTTTGGGTGGAAAAGTTGCTTGACAACTTTTAAAAGTTGTCATGCAACTTTTGCATCTTTTGAGCAACTTTGCCACTGTTGCTTTACATGACTCCTAAGCCTATTTTGGGCTATCCTAAGGACATCAAAATGCCAATAAGGCCTAACACACATTCCAGGCACACTCAACCTCTCATGCACAAGAAATCACACAAAAACACTAAGGACCTAAAACTAGGACCTAGTCTAGCACACATGAGTTCATGGCTCTTATTCATGTACAATGGCTTCTAAAGAAGCATAACACCAACAAGACAAAGAAAGAGAAAGAGTTTGGAAGGGTTCTCCTACACCAGTTTCCCCATAAACCCTATAGAGTGCAACCTCTATAGGCTAGGAAGCTTCCGTGTTTATAGAGTGTAATAAGTGTTGCATGTATGGCCACATGACTGGAAGCCCTTACTAAAAACCATCTTGTCTAGTTGCCAAAATCATTCTAATTGTTGGTGCAGGAGGTCAGAACTTTGAAGTATCTCACACACATATGGTTCCTAGTTGAGATATGCAATTTGCCATGGGAGTTTTCATGGGAACTGGTGCTTGGCTGCCTCAAAGAAGTGAGTGTCGAGGGTGGAGTCGGTGGGGTCAAGCACCTAGATATCCACTTTGAATAGCATAGCCTCGGGGGAAACTCCACATGAGCTTCATCAATTATTATCTCAATCTACCATAGGACTTTTAATTGCTTATGCACTTTGATTTTCCAAACATTGTGTCTTTTATGTCTGCAAAATGTTCTCAAAATGGTAAAAAACTTGAAAAATCATCATCTTGAAATGAGTCAAAAATCCGACAAACTGAGAATTTCTATCAAAACAGTGAGAATCACACTTTTGCAATGTAGAGCAGTGCTTTTGCACATTTGGATAGTGCTTTTACTCAGTAGTACAACACATTTGTTAAATAGGATAACGCTTTTGCAATAGAAACAACACATTTACACCCTAGGTTCATGCTTTTACAACTACAAAGCAATTCTTTTACTATCACAGTACAACACATTTATTGCACAAGACAACATTTCTATTCAACAGGATAGTGCATCTGTAACAATGAGCATTTCCCCATATCAGAGAAAAATTTTAACATCAGTTTCAGATACCCTTTTTCAAGGAGATTCATTTTCAACTGTTACATATTTTCAAACTAGTCAAGCAATCAAGTTTATTAATGAAATAGGTCATTTTCAAAGGTTTTCATAAGCGTAAACATTCAACAAGTTATTGGTTCAACCATCTCAAGTGCAAAATTGTCATCATCATCAGTTTCCTATCAAGATACATCAAATCTTTTATCATGAAACTAGATCATATCAACCTTTGTTCATTATCTTGGATATATCATTCCTATTTGGACCTAGATATCAAAATCAAAATTGCACTCACTTTGGAATGAAACAACTTGAAAATCATTATATGCTTATATGACTTTTTGATATCACCTTAAGAAAAGGAAACCTAGTTATAAGGCTATCTTGAAGAAGAGTAGATTCTTATACATCAACCACAAACTCTTGTTTAAGCATCACACATTCCTACACCATTTTTCATAACTATCTATGTGGTTACATAATAGAGTTTGATGAAGAAATATTACAAGCACGTGCTATTCAACAAAGAGATGCCTTATCTAAACACACTAATAGGGGTGGTAAAATTAACTTAGCTTATCTTCCTAAACCAGTGATCACCTATTGAGTTACATCTAGAAAATCAAAACTTGGGAAGTTTCAAGTCAATCATATGCCAGTTTGGACCAGAGCTCAACACGAGCAATTAACAAGACAACGAAAACAAATCAAAGAGGAAAATCCAATATTTTATCAATTTGGATACATAGATGTTGATGAAGAGGTAGTCAATAATACCATTAGAGACCTTGAACAAGATTCTAGATTTGAAAAACTAATGGAAAAACTCTTGGAAAAACAAAACTGGAAATATATCCTAATGTTGGCAAATTTAGGAGCAAAATAGCCACAAGGTTTTAAGATTGAAAAGTTTGAAACACGATGCGGAAACAAGTCATAATCAAAACATTGATGATCACAATGATGATGAATTGAATTGCATAAACCATGAAGAAACAAGAAGAGATAGAGAAGAAACAAGAGGAGACAAAATAAGAAGAGACCACGATGATACAAGGAACCAAGATGAAACAACAGGGAGTGAAGTGATAGAAGAACTTATGAGGATGCAAGGAGAAATTGTGTTGATAATCCTCTATTAACTCTCACTCAACAAATGCAAACTTTGCAACAACAAATATAGGATATGCAGAATGGAACAAGTTCCAAGAAATATTCATTGGAGGACAGTTGTCCATATCCTTTTGACAAGAATTTAAACATGATACCATTACCACAACATTGTGAAATCCTAAAATATGATAAATATGATGGGAAATCTAATCCTCAAGATCATATTAGGAAATTTTGTAGGATGAGTATGGAGTTTGCACACAATGAAACTTACCTGATGCGTTTATTTCCTAGAAGTTTAAGCGGACAATCAATGGAATGGTTCTCAAGATTTCCATCTAGGATTAAATATTTTGAAGAACTTGTGAACAAATTCATCTCATAATACTCCTACAATATAAGAAATGAGATAAAAATGCTAGACCTATGCAATATCAAACAAAAGAATGGTGAACTTTTCATGGTTTTTCTACAATGATGGAGATGATTGTTTAATAGGTATCCAAGAGATGTACCAGATCAAGAGAAAATGGACATATTCATTCACAATATGATAAGCGAAATGAGTTATCATCTCAAATTGCAATGTCCTACTTTTTTGAAAAATGATTGAAAATGGTGTAAAGATAGAGGATACAATGGTAAAGAAAGGAGAGTTAAAACTCTACAACAATTCCCATAGCAATAATCACAACAGCTACAACAATGATAGCAATAACAATGACAAACCTAAATTCTGGTGAAAGAATAGAAATGTTACCAATGGAGGAAATGATGATAACAATGCTTCCAAACAACAACCAATCTTTAACTTATGAAGTCAAGAACCAAACAACAACAATCAAGAGAATGGTAAACCCAAGTCTTTCTTCTCCAATCCCCACAGGAAATTTGCAAATCTTGGGGAGCCATTGGAATTGACTTTGAAGACTCTTCTTGCGAATAAAATGATTACCTTACCAGAAGCAAGAAATTATGAGCCTAAAATCAAACCAAGTTGGTGGAATGACAATCATTTTTGCATCTATCATTGAAACAAAGGACATCAAACCAATGATTGTCAAAGATTAAAGCACCTTATTCAATACTTAATTGATAATGAAGATATCATAGTGGATGGTCATAAAATGAATGACTCGCATCTAGAATTCAAAACTCCACTCCCAAATTATGGAAAAGGTGAACAATCCAACCCAAAGGATGACAAGGGCAAAGCCAAGATAAACTATACTTACACATATGATGATGTGGTAAATGTCATCATTGTCAAAGACAAAACACCTTCAGAACCTATCAACATCATTATTAGAAGCAAAGAAAGGGTTAAATTTACAGGTACAACAAATGAATCAACATCCACTTCGAGACAATACAACTTAGTGGAACAATTACAAAAGATACCCGCCCAAATATCAATTTTGGAGCTCCTAAAATTTTCACCTATGAATAAGGAAATATTGGAGAGAGTTCTAGCTGAAACAATGATCTCAAAAGACCTGGATGTGGATAAATTACAAAACATGGTGGGAGACCTCATAGCCACTCATTGTTTATCTTTTTCTGAAAATGATGATGCATCCTTACAACACCCTCACAATGCTCCCCTACATATCGAAGTCACCATTCATACAACCCATGCCAAATGCATACTCATAGATGGTGGAGCTAGCTTGAATATTTATGCATTAAGTTTAATAAAGGCTTTGGGATATTCAAAAAATGCAGTGGATCCAAAGAAGAAGATAAATATCAAGGCTTATGATGAGGAAGAGCGATCTTCTAAAGGGACTGTGGTGTTGCCAATCAAAATAGGACCAATAGAAAGAGATACACTATGTCAGGTTCTATATTTGAATCTATCTTATAACATTCATTTGGGAAGACCATGGATTCATGATATGCAAGCAGTTCCTTCTACATACCATCAGTGTGTTAAGTTTCCTCATAATGGACGAGAAATAACTATATTAGCAGACTCTAGCCAATATTGCAATAATATAAAACCAGATCAAGATGCAAGGGTTCCACATAATAGAGAAGCAATCTATCCCACCAAGGACACTAAACAAATATTATGGTAGAACTTTGAGAAAAAGGTCAAATTAAATGATTAAGGAATGGGGAAGTACTCTTTGCATAACTTACCACTTTCACTTAAATCATATGGAAAACTTACAAGTGCTCAACCACAAATCCAACATAAACCAATTGAAATGTTTGATGCAACATTTGTTAGAGCTGGAACACTTTTAGAAGAAATTGAAGACAAGGACATTCTTAGTTGGTTGTACAAAGAGGAAAATGAAACTATAGCAATAGCTACAGAAGTCATTACTCCCATAGAGTAATATGGTAATGGTTACAAAATCATGCAAAGGATGGGATATGAAGAAAAAGGACCAATTGGTAAGCGTCAGGAAGGTGTTTCAGAACCCATTTGTCCTCACACACAATCTAAGAAAGATAAATCAAGACTTAGGTATCCTTAATCAAAACAAAATCAACACAATTATCAACACCCAAAATGGAGGAAGAAAGCAATTCCTAAAGAAGAACCATGGCAAGAAAGGCTACATCAAGCAACAGATACAGTAAATAGAAAGAAGAAACAAGCAGAATATAAGAGACAATAGGAAGTGCTTGCTATCAAAAGAGAAGAAGAATCTTACAAACAAGTCCAAAGAATACAAGCAAGCATGGAAACTGATCAAGATATTCCAAAAACAGTAAAAGAACAGATGACAAAAATCAAAGAACTTTTCTCACCATATAATATTCTTGTCAGATATAGTGGTTTGATTCTAGATGATGATTCAGAGACGGATTCAAATAAATATGAATGGGGTCTAGACCCATTATCCAATGCATCAAGTGAAGAGAATAATGAGAAACAAACTGTTGTTACAAGTGAAGACATACTTTTCATAAAATAGAGAATAGAGCTAGAAAGAAGGCAAGAAGAAATCACAATTTAGAGAAAAGAGGCATATGCAAGACACCAAAGAAAATAGAATGAGAAGGATTAAGAAGTGATACGACAGGGGACACAAACCGTCACTAACCAATCATCAGAAGATCAATAGAATATTAGATTTATATGAAACATTGAGAAAGAAACACCAAGAAATAGAAAGTCAAGCAAGAATGACTAGTAGTCCAGAAGAAGCCGAGTTCAAGAGAAGGAAAAAGCTAGCAAAGAAAACAATAACAAAATCCTCTACGCCATGTGCACAAGTATGTCAACTTCAAGCCACAAATGAATCTAATAAAATTGACCCAGAGGGAACTTGCAGTACCAAAGATGTATGTGCTGATACAATTCATTCATTTGAGGGACAAAAGTTGTATGATGAGTCACTTGACAGCGAATCGCAAAATATCCATCTTGACTTTGTTAGAGCTAATTGGAGAGCACTTGGGAGAGATTATCCTCAAGAGAGTTCTATCTATGAAATCACCTACTCAACACCAAATTATGACTATTATGTTATGAATATTGAAGTACCCAATGATGACAAAGACTATGACCTACCTATGCTTCATCCAGAATTGATTGATTGGAAAAGCACTGAAAACCCTAACTTGGATATCTTTTCCAATGATTATGAGTTGGCCATCTATATTAACATCATTGAACCAATCACACCTAAGAGATCTTCCATAGGTGAATCAAGTAACACTTCTTGCAGTCAGGAGGGTGCCAAATCTTCCAGTCGCAAAATTGAAATAAAACAAGGAAAAAGACCTAGTGCTGAAAACCATTTTATGGCAACACTAGATCAGTCAAGAGGAAAAATAAAGGATGTATTTGATCATAAAAACCTCCTTGAAGCATCGAAAGATGGAAGGTTTGACACCCTCCCTACATATTTTTAGGAGAGAATTTCCATATTGATAGAGCCGACAGAAGCAATAAACATTGGCACACCAAAGGATCCCAAAGTCTTTCATCTTACTGCATTATTGTCAGATGAAGAAAAGAAAGACTACGTAGAGTTCTTCAAACAAAGGAAAATAAAATTTTCTTCATCCTATGCAGACATGCCAAGACTTGATTCAGATCTTATCATGCACCATCTCAATATAGTTCGAAAAGAAAAACCATCTAAGAAAAAGCTAAGGAAGATGCATCCACATATCGCTCTCCTTGTCAAAATAGAGCTAAAGAAACTATTAGATGTGGGTTTAATAAGACCTGTCGCTTATCCAGAGTGGGTCTGAAGCATTGTACCAGTGTCAAAACCAAATAAAAGCATAAGATCTTGCATTGACTTCTGAGATTTGAACAAAGCATGTCTCAAAGATGATTTCCCACTCCCAAACATCAATATAATTGTAGATTTATCAATAGGTCGTGGGATGTTTTCCTTAATGGATGGATTCTTGGGGTACAATGAAATAAAAATTGCCCCTGAATTTTAGGAGACGATAGCATTCACTTGTGCATGGGGTACTTACTATTGGAATGCCATGCCATTTGTGCTTAAAAATGAAGGAGCAACTTATTAGAGGGCCATGACAACAATTTTCCATGACATGATGAACACATTAATGGAAGACTATGTGGATGACATACTTGCAAAATATCATACAAGGAAAGAACACTTTAAGATCTTGGGCAAGATTTTTGACAAGCTTGAGAAATATCAGTTAAGATTGAACCCAAAGAAATGTGCATTCGGAGTGACCTCAAGAAAACTTCTTGGGTACATTATATCAGCTACTGAATCAAAGTAGACTCTGAGAAAGTTAAAGCTATCATGGAGATGGAGTCACCTAAGAACATAATCTAGTTGTATTCTACAAGGGAGATTGCAGTCAATCAGAAGATTCATTTCTCAACTAGCTAATAGATGCCATCCCTTCACTCACTTATTACACAAGAATCTTTCATTTAAATGGGATCATAAATGTGAGGAAGCTTTCATTCAAATCAAGTAATATCTGGTGAATCCTCTGGTACTGGTATCACCAATCAAAGGAAACCATTGTTGCTTTACATCTCAATGACAAATGTATCACTAGGAGCTCTCTTAGCACAAAATGATGAAGAAGGAAAAGAAAGAGCAGTATATTACATCAGTAGAACACCTGTAGGATATGAATTTAACTATACATCAGTTGAGAAGACATGCCTAGCTATTGTATTTGCAACTCAGAAATTGTGATATTATATGCTGAATCATTTTATGAAATTGATAGCAAAAATAGATCCATTGAAGTATTTGCTAAGCAAGCCAACATTGATAGGTAGATTGGCCAAATGGGTTATGATACTAAGTGAGTTTGACATAGAATATGTCAATCAAAAAACTATCAAAGGACAAGTAATTGTTGATCAATTGGTTGAAGTACCCCTGCAAGATGACACACCATTGGACATTGAATTTCTTGATGCAGACATTTTGACAATTAGTACAAATTTTTGGGAGTTATACTTTGATGGATCCTATACACAAAATGGCTCAGATGCAGGAATCTTGTTCATAAAACCTCAAAGCCACACAATTCCAAAATCATATAGATTGCGATTCCCATGCACAAACAACACTGTAGAATATGAGGCATTGGTCATTGGGATCAAAATGGCCATTGAATGGAACATCAAGGAATTACATGTTTATGGAGATTCACAGCTCATAATCAACCAAATAAACGATGATTATCAAACCAAGCATGACAAGATGATGCCCTATAAAAAGATGGTTGAAGATTTTAAAGAGCACTTTAAAGAAATATCATTCACTCAAATCCCAAGGAATGAGAATAAAGTAGCAAATACAATGGCTACAATAGCATCTCTTTTGTAGACCCAAGAGAATCAACAATGTTATGAATTCCTAGTGGAAGATATCTTGCATCCTACTGTTGAGTCCCAGAACACCCACATGATTTTCAACATATCTGGAACTGATCAATCCTTATATAGCCAAACTTATCGATACCTAAAGGAGAATATCTTTCCCCCAGACCTATCCCGCAATCAGAAAAGAAATTTATCTGTCAATCATCTTGCTATACTATCATTGGTGATACTTTATATAGACAAGGTATAGATAGCACTCTACTGAGGTGTCTTGAATAGGAGGAATCTGAGAAAGTTCTCAACAAAGTCCACAAAGGTATTTGTGGCACGCACTCAAGTGGCTTAACGCTGACTAAGAAACTTATTCGATTGGGTTATTATTGGCCTATTATGGAGAGATATTAATTTACATATGCCAAGAAATGCAAACAATGTCAAATCTATGGGAAACTCATCCACGCACCAGCACAAGAACTACATCCTATGGCAAGATCATGGTCGCTCTCTCAATGGGGACTTGACCTAGTGGGTAAGATAAATCCTTCATCTTCTAATGGACATAAGTTCATTTTGATTGCTATTGAGTATTTCACTAAATGGATTGAAGCAGTGCCTTTGACAAGGGTGACAAGAAAGAAAATATCACCATTCATCTTGAACTACATAATCAGTCACTATGGAGTCCCTATGACCATCATCACTAATAAAGGGAGGCTATTTAAGAATCAAGACATGAAGGAACTATGTGAGCGATTCCATATCCAACTTAGATTTTTGACACCATATTACCCATAGGGAAATGGTCAAGTTGAGGCATCAAATAAAACAATCCTAAAGATCTTGAAGAAAACAATCAATGAAGTCGGTAAAGACTGGCATGCTCAGCTAAATCCTGCTCTATGGGCATACCAAACTAGCATTCGTACACCAATGGGGGCAACTCCATATTTCCTTGTGTATGAATCAGAAGCAATATTACTAGTAGAAGTAGAGATACCTTCTCTATGGGTGTCCTTGAAAGGTCTTATCCTAGAGGAAGAACAACAAGTCTCCAGGCTTCAAGAACTTGAACTGATTCAAGAATGTCACCAAAATGCTTTAGATCAGTTTAAAGAATACCAACAGAGAATGGCAAGAAGCTACAACCATGGATTTCAGCCACAATTTTTTTAGATTGGAGATCCAGTCCTAAGAGAAAATACACGCAATCAATATGATCGAGAAAACAAATTCAAATTTAAGCCAAATTGGTTGGGTCCCTTTGTCGTGGTAGCAGCATATGGTTCAGGAGCATATAGACTATCTACACCAAAAGGTGATTGGTTCGAAGAGCCTATCAATATTGTGCATCTGAAGAAATTATATGCCTAAAAGTATCAACAAAAAATACAAAAAATACAAAAAAAAAAGCAAAAAAAGTCTAAAAATCAGAAAAGTGGCAAAATCCCTAAAAAGCATAAAGAGAAAAATACAAAAAACAGTGAAAACAGTCAAAAAAATAAAATATATGAAAAATGCAATAAATTTAGATGGTTAAAACCTAGTAAATAGGCACTATCTGAAAGTGGGTTCTTCCATCTATGAGATCGCTTTTCTCATCTATCCATCCTAGCATATCCTTTTCATCTACCACATCCATTGCTTTGAACCATTAGCATGAAATTTGTAGCTTATCAACATTTATCAATATTTGACATACTTACTGTAGTCACTATCTTGGATTTTGTCAGAGTCAATCATATCTACATCGCATCCCACCATGGTTCAAATTATCCTTTGTATATCCATCATAAATTTTGTTTCCACTGGGGGCAAAATCCTAAAACCTTTGCTGAGGGCATCTTTAAAAGCTTTGAAAAATCCAAAAACATTCAAAAACTTGGAAAATCCAAAAACACCTAGCGTTTTTGAAACAGGCAATGAGCGACAAGGCAACGAAGATCAAGACATTTGTGACAGCTAAATCATGAAACTCAGAATACAAAGATTCAACCGACAAGTAATGATGGATTATAAATGATAATTCAATCAAGATGATTATATCAGTTAATGACTATGAGAACATATGTACGACATACATGATTCGATGTTTATATCTTGATTTTTGCTAATCATGTACCTTATGCAACTCAATGATGTCCATGAATAGAGGAGCTATGATGGGGCATGATTATTTTCTTTGTTTGTTGTCTACGGTTTATCTCTTAGTAATATATGTACTCATCTAAGTATATGATCGACAAAAGATCATGGAGGATGTACCGAGTCATGCATGAAAGGGGATATTCCATGTCTATTTTGCAAGAAGTACTTAGGTCAACTTGGTTCATCATATTAAGTTGCTTGTACTAACTTGCTATATCAAAATCCATGTAAGAAGTACTCATGTCAACTTCAATAATTATGTCAAGTTTCTTGTATTTTCTTACAACATTTTAAAAGCTCAATGATAAAATCTAGAACGGTTACAAGAAAGCTTGTGAGGTATGGCAGTATCATTTAAGTTAGGTCATTTTAGATTAGTGTCATTTGTAGTTGCATTATAAGCATTCATTGTCAGTTGCATTATAAGAATTCATTGTTAGTTGTATTATAAGCATTTCATTTCATTCAAGATCAACGATCAAAATAAATATTGAGTATATTTGGAAAAACAAAAATAATTTGCACTGATCATATTAGGTTGCATTCATTTAGGTTCATTTCATCTTTCAATCATTAGGTGTGCATGTTATCACAATCATTATTCATCATTACAAGGAAGGACCCCAATCTCGCCTATCTTTGTATGCTCGCACATACATGGACACACCATAAAGCATATGCTAAATGATTCCAAACTATCTCAAAATCTGACCAAATAACTGTCTCTCAATAATGAAAGGAGTACGACTGATTAGGTATCTTCTCTACAATATTAATTGTAACACACAAGTATCCTCTAACCAAGGCTCACAATGTATGTATGGGCGCCAAATAAATGTATCCATAGAATCAAGAACCCATCTCCAATACTCTAGCTTACCCTGTTAGGAATCCCACAGATACTGAGAGGGGGGGGTGAATCAGTATCTGATTGGTAATTAGAATTTCTTAACTTAAAACATGCAGAACATATTATAACAGTGTACTGGTATGCAAGAAATAATGTAATAAACATAATTAAGAACATCCACATGAAAAGCACACCATAACACAAGGATTTAATGAGGAAACACAGTGTGGGAAAAACCTCGGTGGGATTTGTGACCCACAATATTCACTCACTGGCTAATAGGAGAATATTACTTACAATAGGGGCCTGATCATGTAGGAAGGCCAACTACCTAGAGCTCACTGCTCAATGGGAAGTCTCACTGACTTACAATGTGGATTATACAAATCCAATATCTTGTACTGCTTTACAATAGCATCTATAATGCCTGATCCAGTATCGATTGTTGCTCTGCTTCAACCTTTAGACTATATTTCACATAATAGGTCTGCCTTATATTTTTCCTTCGCTTACTTCTCTCTCTCCAAAATGGCTACAATGATCTCTTTTATATATAAGAGTCATTTTACAATTTTCCAAGTCGGCTTACAAATTTTTTACAATAATAAACAAAATATAATATAACAAAATCTTGTTAGCCTCTATGCCGGTATACTTCCTTTCTTTGTGTCGGTGCCGGTGTCTTGAGTGCCGGTGTAGAGTGTGATCTGCTGATGCCGGTGCACTAACTTGTTGGTGTAATGCCTTGCCGGTATAATTCCTTGCTGGTGCCATAGGATTGCAAGGTTGCCATCAATGACAAAACCTTCAATCACCTACAATGTCTCATTGGAGTGTGCATATGGCAACAATCTCCCCCTTTGGCATTGATGGCAACACTCATGAGAAATTTCAAAAATGTATCAAAAAATGTGAAGTCCAAAAATGTTACAAAAAATGTGTGTGCTCCCCCTGAGCATATGATTCCTGTGATGTTGAATTTTTTCATCCCAGTACTCCCCCTTTGGCATCAATGACAAAGGTTGTCAAGATGTCAGTAGAGTTTGTAGTTTCAACCTTGTAACTGGATAGTTAAAATTTGAAATAGATCCGCCAAAATCAAGTTTATACTCTCCATGAACTTTTGACTATCTGTTATTGTTGTCTTTGTTCTCTTAACTGTACTAGTGAGATGTTGCAAATGCTCTGCCGGTGTTTTCTGTCCCTGTATTAGTGCCTCAGATACTTCCTTCTGCAGTGATGCTAGATAGTCCAATCTTGGACTCATTTTTAATCTTAGATGCTTTGCCTTATTCACTATTCTTTCTTTCTCTCTTTCCAATTTAAGAAAATCTTCCTCAAAATTTGTTATCTTCTATTAAAAAACTGATAGTGTATCAGGTGAGTTGACAAAATTATCTGCAAGTTTATTAATTTCATCCTGTACCTTGCACATCTTCTTGTCTATATCTACAATCAAAAGGTTTGTCTTATAGGTGTCATAGGATTGCAAGGTTGCCATCAATGATAAAACCTTCAATCACCTACAATGTCTCATTGGAGTGTGCATATGCCAACATACCCAACTTAGGTTGAGTAATGATACTGCTGTATAAGTAAACAAAAGGCTAACCATCACCTCAAACCCTATCATGAATTGGCCATGGGATAGTAATGTGCTCCCAACACCAGATCTAGAGGAGTGTGCACCCAGTAGATAGGCTAGCCTCACCATCATACATGACCTGATGTAAATCATGATAAAGATGCGCGAGCATGCAAACACTCCATTTATATCAAGTATGGTGCTCCATCATACTCTGAAGAATGACGCCCCATCCTGTTGGCATTCTACACTCTTATGAGAATAGTTGATGTTGTTATTGATGGCAACCAACTGGAAACCAACTCGAAATCATCTTTCAACCCACCAATAGTTACCGACACTGGCAATAGACTTCTACATACACCAACAGGCACTTCACCGATAGCGGCAATAATGCATACCGACACTCAAGCCGACATGGAATAAATTGTGTTTATTGTTTTATATTGTAATTATCATTTGTACAAGCCGACATGGCATATTGTAAAAGACTCATATATATGTATTAGATCTTATAGGTCATTTTGAGAATGAGAGGATATGATATAGAGATGAGAGAGAGAGAGAGAGAGAGAGAGAGAGAGAATATATGATATTTTATATAAGGTGATATAGTTGACAACGAAAGTTTTTGTAATAGATTGAGCTTAAACCGGTACTAAACCTAGCATAGTTGATGTTGATCTGAAGCAGTACATTGTATTGGATTTTGATAATCCATTTTGTAAGTCAGTGAGATTTCTATTTTGTAGTTGAGCAGTGAGCTCTAGGCTGCTAGCCTTCCTGCATGTGTAGACCCCTCATTGTAAGTAATATTTATTCATTGGCTAGTGAGTGAACATTGTGGGTCACAAATCCCACCGAGGTTTTTCCCACATTGGGTTTGCTTGTTAAATATGTTGTGTTATGGTGTGTTCTCTATGTTGTCTCTGTTATTCTTATTTGTTGCATTAATTCTTATATACCGGTACACTATTTTGAGATACAAAGTTCTTCATAAGTTTAAATATTATGCTAACCAGTTAGACACTGATTCACCCCCCCCCCTTTCAATGTCTTTGGGACTGTCATTGATTCTAATAATTGGTATCATATCCTGGTCCTCTATTTTCAAAAGCCTAACAACTTGAGGAAGATTTTGACACCGGTATAGATGGAGAACTTAAGAAAACAATTGGAAGGAGCTCTTGTAGATTATGATGTAGAGAAATTGAAGAATGTCAAACTTGAAGATGATCTAAGGACTGCATAGGAATTCATTAAAGGACTTCATGAGAACTTTGCTATAGCACAAAATAAAAGAAAAAAACTTCATGAGAAGATGCAGAAATATGATGAGGAAAAAGAAACTCTTAATGAACTTGCAAACAAGTTGAGACAAGAAAACAGTAATATGAAGAATAAAATGCAAGATATGACTACGAGGTTATGTAAAGACATTGAAGATAGGAAGAAGAATCAAGAAGACTTGAATACGAGACTCAATGATGCTAGAAATGAAAATCTAAGACTTAGTCATGAAAATGATATGTTGAAGACAGATCTGATTCACATGCAACATGATAAAACTGAGCTTGTGAGACAAAAGAAAATTCTGGAAAATGAGTTGGCTACTGCAAATCAACACAAAGAGAAATTCAAGAAAAGTTCAGAGGAGCTTGATGACATGCTGAAAAGTCAGAAACCTAATGGAGATACAAATTGACTTGGATTTGAAGCTGGAGAAAGTTTCGATACTGCAAAGAACAGAACAAACCAGTAAGACAACCTAATGCTTATAATTTTAATCTTAAATGTTTCAATTGTAACAAATATGGTCATAGAGAAAATCAATGTAGATTTAGAAACAATCAAAATATTAATGCACCCATCGATCAATGTTCCAAATGCAACAAAGTTGGTCATGTTTCAGAAAATTGCAGAATGAATGTGAAATGCTATGTTTGTGGAAGATATGGACACTTATCTAATCAATGCAGAACACAAACTGGTGTAGGATATGGAAAGCCTATTCAGAGGAATAATGTGACTTGTTATGTTTGTAACAAAATTGGACATATTGCCAAATTTTATAGAAGTAAGACTTCACTGGCAAACAATAAGGGATCTAGTTTGAAAGGCAAAGAAAAGGTAGATGAGGTAAAGCCAAAATTTTCAAAACAATAGATTAGAAAGAGAGATCAGAATGCTAATGAAAATATCTCTATACCGATAGAATAGAGTAATCCTCCATCGGTAGGAGATTATTCATCCAACTAAGAAGTAGCCCTTTGGGGGTATTGCAGTAAGTTGAAAATCATGTAGATTACCCTCGGTCGATGGTGAGAAGATAGATTTCTTCTTTACCAACAGATGTGTTAAGTTTTCACATAATTGGCGAGCATTTAATGTGGTTGATAAGAGAAATGTCATTACAGATCAACTAATTTCCCTCTTTTTGAACTCACCGAGCATTCAAATTAGCAGAGAGCACGAAAACAAAGCGAAGGCATTCAAGACGAAGGTGCGGAGTGATTTCTTCAAGGATTCAGAATATTTTTAGGCAGTTAAAGGTAATTTTCAATGGCTTCTTCTTCTGCTCCCGAGTTTATTCGAAACCCTACTATTGTGGAAAATGTGAAATGCCCTAGGCCCATATTTAAGATAATTCCCGAGATTGCTAAGCAAGATGACTCTGTAGGGGCATTTTTGAAAATTTCTAAAGGTGTAGCTTTTGTAGAAGACCCTAGGATTTATATACATTGCAATATAGAAGAACCAGGTTCTAAAGAACTGATGAAAATGTTTACCAAAGTGATTTGTGATGAAAATGGTGTTGTCAAACACAAACACAAAATCATAGAAACTCTAGGTTTTGTGGAGATACTAAACATTCCCCAATTTCTAGAGGAAGTAGTAAGATTTTTTTTGAGTAGAGCACATGGAGAATTATTATGGTTGGATTTTGTCAGCAAAATAACCCGGCAAGCAATTAGGGCAATAACTGGTTTACCCTCGACTAGCAATAGACCTAACAAAACAAAGAAGATTCCTAACAATAAAGTGATGACCCTAACCAGAGCAACATCTGACAATAGATCACTGAGAGTGAATAATATCAAGGACATCAATGTGAGATTTGTAAGTATGGTATTAGGATACAAGACCACACGTGCTAATAGGCTAAATTCAGTTTCTAGTCTTTGTATAAACTTTTCTTATGAGATGGTTAACAACAATGCAATGATAGATGTGTGTGAATGGCTAAAAGATGAATTCATTGAAAATTTGAAAAAGATTAAAGGAGATAAGAAGGGACATTCCATTTTGGAAATCTCTTGGTATGCTTGATGCTGTATTTCACTAAGGAAATCCCCGATATAGGACCTAAAGACTTTGGATATCATATACCGGTATGAAAACAATTATAGGAATCTTTTACCGGCATGGGAACTGCTAGAGATGACAACATAATTGAATACTTCAAAACTTTCCAAACTAAAATGAAAACTAGAGAAAGGCTACCACAGAGTGTAGTGGGCAAATATGACAAAGAGATCTATTTTTTTATCAAGAGAGATGAGACATGGATGGAAGTTGTACTCCCTATGACTGTCTGGGTGACTGAAATGGGATATGAGGTAGATCTTAACATTCTTGAGACATATGCAAAAGCATTACTAGATGCACCGAGAGAACCATCAGAACAAGTTTTTGGTAGTGCTGAGACTATTGAAAGTGATGTAAATACATTGAAGCAAAGGAAAAAAAGAGAAAAATTTATTAGAGATGCTTCTAAGCAAGTGAAGGAAATCAAAGAAAATGTAATGAACATTAGTGGCATATTGGCTACTGAGCTTGAAGGACTTCAACTGGAGGCACACATTTCACCGGTTGGCACATCTTGTGGAACCACAAGTGAAAAGGAAGTCGAGTTTAAAAGAGTTGAAAGAAGGAAGAGAAAACCTTCACCGGTACCCTCTCCTTCACCTAAGAGAACAAAGAATTTAAGGAAGAAACAATAGGCAGTAAGGGGACCACCAAATAAATTAATAGCAAAGAAGAAACAACTTGTTACCCCTTCTTTAAATGATTTATTGAATGAGATAATTGATGATGGAAATTTGGCTAATGTACACCAACTGTATAACACATTTAAAGATTCTGATAGGGAAAGCATTGAGAATAGTATTATTTTACATATGGACATATATAAAAACATTTTTATTGAAGTTGTGGATGACTCAACCAATGAACTGTATAGGCGATTAGAAGGAAAAATGATTGCAGTGATGGAATTAGATAAGAAACTGAAAGTTGAAAAACTTCTAGCTGTACATCCTGTAAATTAAAAAGAGGAAATTGATGAATTAATATCTGAGGCTAACCGATATGTTTTTTCTAGTGGAAACCATCAAGTAAGTTTAATGGCAAGAAGAGTAAAAGAGATTGTAGATGAGACTACTGATAACTGGGATATATTTTTTGTGGAGAAGGAAAACAAGAGAAAATGAACCAACCGAAGAAGACATTTAAAGTATATCAGAAGGATAAGGACAAAGGAAAAGGAAAAGTTGGTGGTATTCTAAACATCAAGATCACTGACAATTTACCATTGCCTTTGGATACTACACCAGTACATACAATGTTGGCATTTGGCATTATAACAGACAAGAAGAGATTGTTGGCATTTCAATAAGGATATTAAGAAGGTTGTTGATGATTATGGATATAACTGATTAAGGATGTTTACTGTCTTAATATTATTATTTTGTCATTGATGTCAAGAAATTGATTTTCTAATTCAGTATGATGTTGCCATATCTTAAGAAGTACAATTTGATGAGTATAAAGATGTCGGTAAAAGACATAGAAAGAATATGATGAATAAGGGGAGAAATAAGTTATTCAATGGACAACTATTACCAAGTTAGACAATGATGAGATCATGATGTTTAGATTGTTTTGATATCCTACATATGTTATTGATTGAAAGGTTAATACTATACTATGTTACCGAGCAAAGAACCTAGTCGGTAAACCCTAAGGAACCTAGTCGGTAAACCCTAAGGTTATCGCTATCAGTTAATGAAGGCAGAATGTCTACTAAGTGAAGTTTAGTATTCATCGAGTTGTAACTGAGTTGTAACCGATCTATAACAGAATACATTAAATGATTACATGCATTATTTAATGAAGGAAGCTGATGAGTTGGCTATGATTAAATGATTGGTATGCTGTGAATGAAGTTTGTTAAAGAATCTATGGAAAAGGAAAATCGACAGGAAGATCTACAGCTTAGATTGAACCACAACACCCTAGCACAAGTTCCAAGAAATGTATGCAAGTTCCAAGGTAGGGTAAAACCTTTTCAGATTGAACGATACATTGAACTTGGTCAAAGTTTGAAGATCTGATGGCTATGATTGATCATGGGAAATGTGATCAAGGAGATTAAGCGGCTGGCGAATTGTTTATAAATAGGGAACTGTTGATAAACAATGCATGTAGGCAAGTGTATGCACAAGGATGCTACATAGTGATTACCGAGCACAGAAGCTTGGAGGCCTGTTTTGAATAACAGAGTATAAAGCCCAGCAGATGGACAAGAATTAGTTCTATGTCTATATTGTATTGAGCAAATAAGAATCTGCTTTAGCATTTTAGATGTGAAGTTGCAGAAAGATTTTTATTACTGTTATTTTGTGAAAGTGACAGAAAATATCTTAACCAAGTGGACTTAACAGTCTTATTTGTAAAACCCTCTAGCAAGGTGACATTCTGATTGAGTGTTTGAAATCCTTTAACAAGGTCACTTCTAACAAGGTGAAGATCCTAACAGATCTGAGGGAAATCCCTTAACCGGGTCACATCTAGCAATGTGTTTTGTAATCTTTAATAGGATTTGCTTTTAACCGAGCATACTCTAGAAGAGTATATTTATTAGTGGGTCCAAAATCCCACAATGGTTTTTCCCTATTTGGGTTTCCAAGTTAAATCTGGTGTTATGAGTGTTATGATGTTTATATGCTTTTGAGTTTGCATGTTTAGCAGTTTTGGTTATATTACTGAAGTATATGTTACCGAGGTTGAATCTAATGTTTTTATGGAAGATTAAGTTTGTATGATTCACCTTATTTGCTTGGCATATGTACTTATCTTTAAGTATCAGAGCTTTGGACTCTGGAAGAAAAGTTTAAAGGTACTTGAGGAAAAGATCCAAAGATGTATAAGAGGGATGCACTGAAGTTGAACAAGTCAAGTTTCTCTACATGGCAGAAAAGGATGAAGCTGCACCTATTAGGAGTTGGAGAATATGCTGTATATTATCTGGAGAATGATTTCATCACACTGAGCACCTATCCCTTGATAATGGAAGAGATAAAAGCAAAGCAAGAACATATCCAAGCAATGATTGAAATAACATATGCATTGACCGATTCAAAGTTTAATGATCTAGAAGGCTGCAATGATGCAAAGGCTATGTGGGATAAGCTCATATCTATGTATGGAGGAGATGAACATGTTCAAAGAGCTAAAGTGGATAGTCTAAGAGGACAACTTGAATCTATGAGGATGAATGAAGGTGAGAACATAACCCAGTACATTACAAGACTAAAAGAGATTGTTAATCAAATCAAAGGAGCAGGAGGAACCATTGAAGAAAAGGATATAACAAGTAAGTTGTTAAGAATCCTTCTACCGACTTATGCAATCCGAGTCTTTGTAATTGATAAATTGAGGTCTGTACCTAATATGCCAGTTTCTTTAGATGCTACTATTGGTAAGCTACATGCATTTGAGCTAAGTAACTTTGATAATAGTGGGTCATCGGTAAATAAAGTTGAATATGCATTTAGTTCTTTTCATATTGGTGAATCTGATGATTACAATGATAGAATGAGTAAGTACACTAAAGGGGATCACAGTGGAGCAAGTGAAAGATTTCGCAAGAACATGGAGGAAGTACACAAACTGTATGAGGAAATCAGAAAGCAAGAAGAGTTTGAAGCACTATTAGCTAGAAGGATACTAAGAGGCAAAGGTAAGTATAAAGGAAAACCACCTTTGAAATGTTTCAATTGTGATAAGATAGGACATATGGCTTCTAACTATCCTGACAAAGATTCTACTGAAAAGAGAGATTACCGAGATGATAGACAGAAAGATAATCATTATAGAGGATACCGAGACTTCAGAAGAAGAGATAGAAAGTCATGCTTAATAGCCAATGAGGAATCCAATGATGATAAATCAGATGAAACTGATATAGAGGAAGTAGTTTATGTGGCTATCAAAGATGGATCAGATGAAGAAAGGTATGAAGAAAAAGCCCTTATATCTCACATAAATACTAATGATTCTTGGATCATAGATAGTGGATGCTCACATCACATGACAGGTGATAAACACAAGTTTGTTATGTTAGAAGACTATGATGGAGGCTATGTAAGATTTGGTAATGATGCATCATGTCCAGTAAGAGGTAAAGGATCCATAACACTTCTTGACAATGCAAGATGCAATGATGTTTATTGGGTTGAAGGTTTGAAATACAATTTGTTGAGTGTAGCACAGCTAAACAATACAGGATACCAAATAGAATTTCAAAAAGGAATTGTCAAAGTTCATGACAAGCATGGAAAGTTAGGTGCTACCGGGACACAAACAAAAGGTAACACATTTCACCTTGAATCAACTCGGAATAAGTGTTTGTATGCAAATATAGATGATACCTGGTTATGGCATAAAAGGTTTTGTCATGTAAATTTTGATAATCTGATCAAAATAAGCAAGAAGCACCGAGTAAGAGGTCTACCGAGTCTTGAAAAACCTGAGAATGCTATGGGTCGAGGATGCCAGATGGGTAAAATGACAAGATCAAGCTTCACAAGTAAGTCTTACACTTCTAAGGGAATTTTAGATCTTGTGCACACTAATCTTTGTGGTCCTATGAAAGTTCAAAGTTATTTTGGTGACAAATATTTTATATTATTTGTGGATGATTACTCAAGGATGATGTCAGTAATGTTTTTAAAAGAAAAATCAGAAGCTTTTCAAATGTTTAAATGGTACAAGGCAAGAGTTGAAAATGAAACAGGAAGACAACTGAAATGTCTTAGATCAGATAGAGGAGGAGAGTTCACATCTGATGAGTTCAACTTATTCTGTAATGATCATGGTATAAAAAGACAAGTCTCTGCACAGAGAACTCCATAGAAAAATCGAATAGCTAAGAGAAGAAATAGATCTATTGTGGATTGTACCAGAACCCTGATGATTGAAAAGAAAGTGCCACAAACATTTTGGAGAGAAGTAATAAGCACTGCAGTTTACACCCTGGACCGAGTACAACTGATAAAAGGTACTTTTAAGACACCATATGAAATCTGGTATGACAAGAAACCTAATGTAAGTTATTTTAAAATCTTTGGAAGTAGATGCTATGTACAAAAGGATGATAGAAATGGCAAGTTTGATCAAAAAAGTGAAGGAACATTTCTTGGTTATTCTTCTAGAAGTAAAGCATTTAAATGTCTGATCAAATCATCTAACAAAATAGTAGAAAGTACAAATGTGAAAATTGATGAATTTGCAGAAAGAAATGATGAAGGAAATTCCAAGCAACCAGAAGATTATGATGATTTTGTCTATGTTCAACTGACAAGTCCTACCAAGAAACCTGCAGAAGAAAATGAAGAAAATATCTAGTTACCGAGTGATGAAGAAGAACATATAGAGTCTACCAAGCCTGTATTAGCCAAGTATGTCAGAAGACATCATGCACCAAGTCAGATTATAGGAGATAAGGATGATCTAGTAATGACAAGGAACAAACTGAGACAGAACACGTCTGATATCTGAATTTGAATTGAGAATAGTGAAAGAGGCATTTAACAGTGAAGATTGGATAAATGCTATGACAGAAGAGATTGATTAGATCAAGAAGAATGACACATGGACACTGGTCCCAAGACCGAAGGACAAAAATGTAATCGGTACAAAATGGATTTTCAGGATCAAGTTGAATGAAAAAGGAGAGGTCATTCAAAATAAAGCAAGACTAGTTTGCAAAGGTTATGCCCAAGAAGAAGGAATTGATTATGGTGAAACTTTTGCACCTGTAGCAAGACTTGAAGGAGTAAGAACATTGTTGGCATATGCTGCTTACAAAAATTTCAAGGTATATCAGATGCATGTCAAATCTGCATTTCTGAATGGAATATTAGAAGAAGTTTTTATTGAACAACCTGAAGGATTTTCTGAAGACAATCATAAAGATCAGGTATGCAAATTGAACAAAGCTTTATATGGTTTGAAACAAGCACCTAGAGCATGGTATGAAAGATTGCACTCTTAATTGATTAGATTGGTTTTATAAAGACAAGTGAGAACAACAATATTTACATGAAGAATGATGAAAATGGAATACTGATCTCAGCCATATTTGTTGATGATATTATATTTTGTGGAAATGACTCTCTATGTAAGAACTTTGGAAATGAAATGAGAAAAGAATTTGAGATGTCATTAATCGATGAGATAAAGTATTTTATAGGTTTACAGATACTGCAAATGAAAGATGAGATTTTCATTACTCAATCCAAGTACATAAAGGAAATCTTAAAGAATTTTGGAATGGAGGATTCAAAACCAGTAAGTACTCCTATGACTACCAATTGTAAACTATCAAAGAATGATGAATCTACATCTGTTGATGAGACACTTTACCGATCCATGATTGGAAAGTTGCAATATGTTGTTCACAGCAGGCTAGACATAGCCCATGGAGTAGGTATAGTTGCAAGATTATCTGCAGATCCTAAGGAAACACACATGATAGCAATTAAGAGAATTTTTAGATACTTGAAAGGCACTGAAGATTATGGCTTAGTATATTAGAAAAAGAATGATTTTGATTTAAAAGTTTATACTGATACTGATTGGGTAGGCAACATTGATGACAGGAAAATCACAAGTGGAGGAGCTTTCTTTTTAGGAGAAAGACTAGTGAGTTGGCTTAGCAAGAAACAAGGATGTGTTTCACAGTCAACAACAGAAGCTGAATACGTTGCTGCAACATTAAATTGCACCAACATAGCATGGATCAAACAACTGTTGGAAGGTATGAATGAGAAAGTTTCCAAGCCAGTAACTATATTCTATGACAATACTAGTGCCATTAATATTTCAAAGAATCCTATTATGCATTCTAAGACAAAGCACATCTCTATCAAATATCATTATCTTAGAGAAGAAACTCAAGAGAAGAAAGTGTTGTTGGAGTATGTTAGCACAAAGGAACAAATAGCAGATATCTTCACCAAGCCACTGCCAAGGGACACTTTTGAGTATCTCAGAGGTAATTTAGGAATCCTACCCCTATCTTCTACTCACTGACCGAGTTCGGTGAAAGCATCATTTTGATGACTCTACATAATATCATTTTAGGATGTTTTCTAAAGGTGTGCAGGAAACAATATAGGAAACAATACAAGAAATAATATAGGGAACAAGAATTGAAGACATAAATGCTCTGACCAAGACCAGAGTTGACACATAACAACAGGAAATCACTTCATATAGGAAGAAATTATGTTTTAAGTTCTTTACTTTTTGGCATTGTTGTCAAAGGGGGAGAAGACTAGAGAAGACCGAGGAAAAAACAAGACTGGAGAAGAGGAGAAGACTAATGTATGGGGGATAATTTTGATGACATAAGAAGAGCATTTCAGCACAGCAATCCAAATCAATTAGGTCAAATCAATTGGTTTTGCCATCAATGCCAAAGGGGGAGATTGTTGGCATTTAGAATTATAACAGACAAGAAGAGATTGTTGGCATTTCAATAAGGATATTGAGAAGGTTGTTGATGATTATGGATATAACTGATTAAGGATGTTTACTATCTTAATATTATTATTTTGTCATTGATGTCAAGAAATTGATTTTCTAATTCAGTATGATGTTGCCATATCTTGAGAAGTATGATTTGATGAGTATAAAGATGTCAGTAAAAGACACAGAAAGAATATGATGAATAAGGGGAGAAATAAGTTATTCAATGGGCAACTATTACCGATTTAGACAATGATGAGATCATGATGTTTAGATTGTTTTCATATCCTACATATGTTATTGATTGAAAGGTTAATACTATACTATGTTACCGAGCAAAGAACCTAGTCGGTAAACCCTAAGGAACCTAGTCAGTAAACCCTAAGGTTATCACTATCGGTTAATGAAGGCAGAATGTCTACCGAGTTGTAACCGAGTTGTAACCAAGCTGTAACAGAATACATTAAATGATTACATGCATTATTTAATGAAGGAAGTTGATGAGCTGGCTATGATTAAATGATTGGTATCCCGTGAATGAAGTTTGTTAAAGAATCTATGCAAAGGAAAATTGGTAGGAAGATCTACAACTTAGATTGAACCGCAACACCCTAGCACAAGTTCCAAGAAATGTATGCAAGTTCCAAGGCAGGGTAAAACATTTTCAGATCAACGGATACATTGAACTTGGTCAAAGTTTGAAGTTTTGATGGCTATGATTGATCATGGGAAATGTGATCAAGGAGATTAAGCGGATGGTGAATTGTTTATAAATAGGGAACTGATGATAAACAATGCATGCGGGCAAGTGTATGCACAAGGATGCTACATAGTGATTATCGAGCACAAAAGCTTGGAGATCTGTTTTGAATAACAGAGTATAGAGCCCAACAGACGGACAAGAATTAGTTCTATGTCTATATTGTATTGAGCAAATAAGAATCTGCTTTAGCATTTTAGATGTGAAGTTGCAGATAGATTTTTATTACTGTTATTTTGTGAAAGTGACAGAAAATCTCTTAACCAAGTGGACTTAACAGCCTTATTTGTAAAACCCTCTAGCAAGGTGACATTCTGATTGAGTGTTTGAAATCCTTTAACAAGGTCACTTCTAACAAGGTGAAGATCCTAATAGATATGAGGGAAATCCCTTAATCAGGTCACATCTAACAATGTGTTTTTTAATCTTTAACAAGATTTTCTTTTAACTGAGCATACTCTAGAAGAGTATATTTCTTAGTGGGTTTGAAATCCCACAGTGGTTTTTCCCTATTTGGTTTTCCACATTAAATCTAGTGTTATGAGTGTTATGATGTTTATATTATTTTGAGTTTGCATGTTTAGCAATTTTGGTTATATTACTGAAGTATATGTTACCAAGGTTGAATCTGATGTTTTTATGGAAGATTAAGTTTGTATGATTCACCCCCCCCTCTCATCTTATTTGCTTGGCATCTGTACTTATCTTTAAGTATCAGAACTATCATATAGATGATCCACCGATTATTGATGCTGAAGGTGTTACACATGATGACACAAATCCTGAATCTAAGATACTATTCACCATGAATGTGGATACTTAGGAAGTGAATATTGTTGTGGACAAGGATAGTGTAGAGGTTAAGGATAATAATGTTGACTGTGGCAACATGGCTGAGAAACTGGTAGAGATTGTTGAGGTTGAGATCACAACCCAAACAGAGCAACCATTAAATACTGGGAAACCTACTAAAGGAATATATGTTGGCACAGGGCCACCGGAGACTGAGATACTGATAGTTGAACTTACTGAGAAACCTACTAAGGCACAGGTACACATTGAGGCAGAGAAATCGACAAACGCTGAGACATCAAAACAGTCTAAAAAACCCTTGCAAGTTGAGATGCAAACTCGGACTAATCCACCAACAGAAAACACAAGTAAAATGGTTACAACTGATGGAAGCACATAGGTAATAAAGGCAATTGGTCAGACATCTGACACATCAGCAAGTGAATCCAGACCTACCAATGTCACAGAGGTACTTTTGGATTCATTAAGAAAGATAACGGATTGCAATGCATTGGCCTACAAGGCAATTGATAACATTGTACCTATTCTTAAATTGATTGCACCAAATTGTAACATAGATCATATTAAGGATTGTTTAGGCAAATTGGACACATTGACCAAATTTATTGCTAACAATGTAATAATGATTGATAAAGTGAATGAGGATACAATAAAGGACAACGTTGAAAAAGAGAAGAACAAATTATTTGATGACACCATAAAGAAGTGAACATAACAACTGAATACATTATTACCTACACTAAACTCTACAATTTTGGAGTACAAAGAGCTATACAGGGAAACATGCAAACCTCACCTTCTGACAGAGGACATAGACAAGGAGATCAGTAAAACAAAGAAAGAAATTGATGACATAGCTAATAACATAATTGGTTCATCCGACCACATATCAGTTTTTGAGCAAGAAATGGCAGGTTTTGAGGAAAAATTAGAGAAACTTGGGAAAGGAAAGACAAGGATAAGGTCTAATGCCAGAGAACTTAAAACTAAACTTGGTCCCAAGTTGGACAATCTTATTTCTTAGAGAATAGAAATATCTAAGGCATTGCTTCAAGGAGAACGATCACCAGAAGATCACATGCATTATCTCACCAGCACGATCCAATAGACTAAGGCAACTTTGAATGACAACAAAAGGTTTATGCAGAGTCTAAATCTAATTTTGGCAGATATCTTTCAGATTGTAACCAACTGGTTACAGACTTTGAGGTGAATTTTTGCACTCATTTGACTATTTTTGACAACCTTTGTCACTGATGTCAAAGGGGGAGTAGTGGAGAGAAAAATTCTTATTTAGAGGAGATCATTTGCTCAGGGGGAGCACATATTTTTGGAAACTCTTTGGACTTCAGTTTTTGGAACAGTTTTTGGATTTTTCTCATGAGTGTTGCCATCAATACCAAAGGAGGAGATTATTGGCATTCTACACTCTTATGAGAATAGTTGATGTTGTCATTGATGGAAACCAACTAGAAACCAACTGGAAGTCATCTGTCAACCCACTGACAGTTACCGACACCAGCAATAGACTTCTACATACACCGGCAGGCACTTCACCAACAATGACAATAATGCATATCGACACTCAAGCCAACATGGAATAAAATTTGTTTATTATTTTATATTATAATTATCTTTTGTACAAGACGACATGGCATATTGTAAAAGACTCATATATATGTATGAGATCTTATAGGTCATTTTGAGAATGAGAGGATATGATATAGAGATAAGAGAGAGAGAGAATAGATGATATTTTGTATAAGGTGATATAGTTGACAACGAAGGTTTTGGTAATAGACTGAGCTTAAACCGGTACTGAACCTGGCATAGTTGATGCTGATCTGAAGTAGTACATTGTATTGGATTTTGATAATCCATTTTGTAAGTTTGTGAGACTTATGTTTTGTAGTTGAGCAGTGAGCTCTAGGCTGCTAGCCTTCCTGCATGTGCAGGCCCCTCATTGTAAGTAATATTTATTCATTGGCCAGTGAGTGAATATTGTGGGTCACAAATCCCACTGAGGTTTTTCCCACACTAAGTTTCCTCATTAAATATCTTGTGTTATGGTGTGTTATCTATGCTTTCTATTTTATTCTTATTTGCTGCATTAATTCTTATATACCGGTACATTGTTTTGAGATACAAAGTTCTTAATAAGTTTAAATATTCTGCTAACCAATTAGACACTGATTCACCCCCCCCTCTCAGTGTCTTTGGGACTATCATTGATTCTAACACATCCAACAACAAACCCTTGTAATCTCCTATCTTGGCAGAGAAATCCACCAATCAAACCTACGAGTATAACTGGGAGAGTCTCATAATGCATAATCATATCCTCCCATCTGATCTCCCCACCATCAATTCTCTCATCTCCAAAAATTTCCCTGCAAGACTCAGTGCCTCCAAAATCCTGGTATTCATACTATAAAAACTCACTAGTAACATGGATATGTAAGATCCTATACACATCCTTGAGAGTAACATTGATCTCACTAGTGGGTAGGTGAAACATGTTATGCTCATTGTGCCATCTCTTGGATAATGTTGTCAAAAGACTCCTATTATGCATGATATCAGGCATATATAGGAGATGATGCAAACCAAAAGCATCAATGTGTCTAATCTCATCCTAACTCAACTCTGGAACCAAGTGGTGCATCATCGGGAATTTCTCCTGATACTGGAGAACATCAAGTTCCTCCTATTTAATCAGACAAGTTTGTCTATCAATTATCTATCCTATCAATCAAACATTTCAATAAAATCATGCTATCAATCAAATGATCAAAATATCAAGCTCTTCATTAGAGACTAAATCGGTCTCTTAGAGCTCTTATCAAACCATCAGTCATGGTTTCAACAAACAACTATCCTATGAATCAAAACATCTATCAAGCAATGAAATTGCTTATCAATCAGCAATCTATCTATCAAATTAGATCAATCAAATCATTGATCATAACTATCTAACATCATCAATTGTCTAGCACACATAATTATACGTGGAAAACCTCAAAGAGGAAAAACCAAGGTGGGATTTGTGACCCACAATATCAATTCACTGGCCATATGAAGAGATATTAAAAAATATAGGGGCTTGTACTTGTAGGAAGGCTTACAGCCTAGAGCACACTGCTCAATCACAATAGGAGCCTCACTGGCTATATACAAATCCAGACTACAATCCAGAGATAAGATTGAACTACAAAGATAACATCTTCTATGCTTGAATACAGTTCCACTTAAGCTCTGTCTATTCTGATCTGAAACCCTAAACTCTTTACCAAAATACCCCTTACATAAATATTCTCACATACATGAACTCTCTCATATATTTTGCATCTCCTATCCATACATATTCACATCCATACCATATTTCAAAATTATTTAACCAACTAACCTATATACCCTTTACAATTTATCATGCCTTATGTTGGCTTACAAAGCTAATTACAATGTCAATATACATGTCAGCTAGATAACATAAATACATGAATATCAAAACAATTGCCGATGTCGGATCCAAAAGATGTTGGCCTCCAATACCGATAACCTGATTCTAAACCATGTTAGCTTGCATTTTCGGTAACCAAAGAATTCCTTCCATTGTGTCAGTGTTGGTGCTGGTGCCGGTGAAGTGCCTGCTGGTACACAACCAACCCAAAATATGAAGCTCGAATAAACTACCATGTTGCCATCAATGAAAACATAGTGAAACCAACCAATTGTGTGTCAATTGCCAAAAATATCCCCCTTTGGCATTGATGGCAACACTCATGTGAAAAATGATCATGGCTTCATCTATCGGTTTCATCCTAAACTTGCTCCCTCTGAGTTGAATATTCATCTATGATAATAAATAAAAATACTCCATATCTCCACCTAATGTATACAACTCTTTTTTCTTTTTCACATCTATATCACTCCCCCTTTGACATCAATGCCATCAAAATTTCCAAAAATAATACCAAAAATCCAAAACCGGGATGGAGAATGAAAGATACTATACAATGAATATCCCAAAAATACCTTACCGAAGCTTAATATGTTTGAAAATTTCTGGATAGGCCTTCTCCAAAATCTCTAGATAAGTATCCCAGCCAAATTTGAAAGTGCTTGAAATAGATACAAGTGCATTTAGCATATGGGAAAATGACTCTTTCTCATTTAACTCTATCGATGTGGACTTACCAACCATATATATACACTCCTTCTTATGTACACTAAGTGAATCCAACTGGGGACTCGCTAAACATCTAATACTTCTAGCTCTTCTTATGATTTTGTCTTTTTATTTCTCAAGAGTAGAAACTTGGGCTTCCAAAAGTAAAATCTAACCATTAATGTATGTATTCAATGAATTTAATCCATCAAAAGAATTGGCTATACCTGCAATTTTCTCCTGAGATTCCTTAATCCTCTTATCCAAATTAACTGTAAGAAAGTTTGTGTTACAACATACTCTGTAAATATTTGTACACTGCTTTAAAGAATTATCCATCAATTTCAACTTTTCATTAATTTCCTTCCTTTCAGACTCAATCATTTGATCAAATGTAGCTCTTTTTGCCTGTGTGAACTCTCCAATGCTTGTTGGTTTGAAATCTACTGCAAGGATTGAAAATCTTTTGAAATATGTTCAATGATTATCTTAAGCTTGCTGGATGGGCTCGCTTCATTGCCAAACTTGCACTCTAGGACTAGTCTATGCAAAACAATGATAGACTAATCAATAACACCTTTATCCATAGATCTCTCCTTCATCATTTTTTGTGCAACCATCATCATGAGTTTAGTAGAGCTCATCTCGGTTATGCTTTTCTTTTCAACTTGCAAGGTGTCAATTGACAACAATGATGGGCTCACTACCGGTGATTGCCTTGATGGAATCCTTTGTAATCTTATATGGTCTATCTAACCAGATAAACTCTCCATGCACTATGCTCAAAACATACCTAACAATTTCATCTTCTAATTTTGGAATATCCAGAATGCTGGTAAACCCTAGATCAACAATATGTTGGTATTCAGGTGTAATCTTTCCAGAGTCTCCCATTTACTCAGTCATGTACATGCTCTTGATATTAGTTTTGTGAGCTTGAATTTCATCCTTAGAATGTTACTTGTAATAAGTTAGTTTCACATAATACAATGGAAATGCATACAGGAAATCCAAAATCCACCAATGAAACTGCATGAAATAAATATTAAAATAAAACACTATTTCACCTTCATGGCTTATGTCTCATTGTGTCCTAACTCCACTATTCCTGGTTGCAGATGGTGTGCTCTCAGAAAATGCATTGTTGGCTTCCAAGATGGCATATGAAGAATGGACTGATAACTTGTAGTTAGCTGATAGTATGATATGCAAAGCTACATGATTATGCTAAAATGATATTTGCTATTTGCTTCAAAAACTCACGGATGCATAAGATTAGCTTGAAGACTATTTTTGAAGACTCTTGATTTTCTAACTCTCTCTCAACTGAAGCTCTTGATTTTATAGACTTTGAGAGGATAAGATGATGTGGCTCAGATCAATGGTCATGATCAGATCTACAATTTTGAATGGCTATGAGCAAATGTGAAGGTTGAGAGAAAGGGGGAAGGAGAAGACAAGTGTCACTCATCTCACCTTGACTGGGTTACTGACTGAGGGAATCTAGGGATGGTTGGAGGAAATTTAGGCATGGTAGGACAAGTGGACTCAAGTCCTTCCCAAGTTGTAGGGGGTGTTGGAGAGAATATAGGAAATGGTTATGAAATATGTGTACATACACAATTTCATTAATTTTGGAGGTTGAAGATAAATCATGAATTAATATTTAAGGAATATTAATTTCCTTAGCCATATGTTGGATAAGTTGGCAAAGGGAAGATGAAGTGGAGATGGAGGGTGAGTTGGAAAAGGGATATTAAATAATTTAAGTATTATTTAATATTTGAGACTGTAGGATAGGAGAATAATATTAAATATTAGATATTTAATTGCTTGGAGGAGATAATTAAATATTAGATATTTAATTAACCTGATTAGAAGGAATAATTAAATATTAGATATTTAATTAACTTGATTAGAAGGAATAATTAAATATTAGATATTTAATTAACTTGGTTAGAGGAATAATTAAATATTAGATATTTAATTAATTCGAGGAATAAGATAAATGAATTAATTAATAAAATATTAATTAATAGAAAGATATGAAAATGAATTAAATTAATTAATCTTTTCTAATTAACTATTTAACAGAAGAATAAATATTAAATAAATATAAAATATTTATTTAATTGCTCATAGCCAATTTTTAGGTGTATACATTAATCATTCCCAAATCCTCAATATGATAGTGGATGTAAGATCTTACATCTTCAACATACACAACTCCTTCCGAGACATGAGAAAAAGCGCCAACCGAATCATCCAAGGTAGCCACATGCAAATATCGCTTGAAAATTAGCTTGGGATGGTCTTTGACCTCAACTACAGTTGGATTTACAAAAAAGATAGGTACAAATGATGATCCCTCTTCCATTATTGAAGATAAATACTTGTGAATCGCTATCGGTGAAAAACCCTAAAGACCTCTTCCAATCGCTGGGGAAATTTCTCAAGAAGATATCTGATCATACTTAATCTCCCTTAATTGCTCTGAATCACCCTATATGCAAGGTGATAAAAAATGAAGTAGACTCAACCTTTTATCTTCCAAGAAAAACCCTAATCCATCATTGATATAAATGACTTCCAGTGAAAGATACCAAATCTCGGTTAAACATCTCCATGCCGAATAAGCATCTCCAATATCTGAAACATCTTCCAAAACCTCTTCCTGAGGCATATGCATCATCTTCACAAATTTTTCCTACCCCTAAGATTACCGGTTGAGCTTCTTGCCAGTGCAAGAACAACCTCCTCTATTGGATAAGTAACCGAAGCATTACCATCTGCAAATTGATCTTCTGACTTCCTAACCCATCTCTAGGTATGATCTTGTCGGATTTCATTAACCTTTTCTTTCCCTTTCTCATTTGATCCTCCATTACCAACAGGTGGATTTCTGCTTCTACAAAATTTAGCAATATGTCCAACCTCATTACATTCATAACATGTAACATTGTTCTTTTGAATTGCCTTGATAAAATCGGTATAATTTCTTGACCTGCACTGATTAGCTGTATGTCCAAATTTTCCATATGCATAGCATTTTACATTCATTATAAAATCTTATGTCTTATGACCATACTTATTACATTTAGAACATTGACCGAGAGCAGAATTAGGGTTTCGATTTGCTCTATTTCTACATTGCCTAGCCATGTGACCAAATTTATTATAAACAATGCATATACCATTAAATTTATAAGCATTAAACTGCCTTACCGGTGCCTAATGGTTTTGATCTTCATTTGCAGTACCAGAACTATGTCCTTTTTCAAATCCAAGTCCACTAGAACCACCATTGCACCTTTGTCTCTTCAATAAATCATCTAGTTGTGCTGAACGAATCTTGAATTTTTCTTTATACTCACTTGCAATAGTTAGATTATCTCTCATAATTATCATTTGTCTCTCAAGATCTTGTTCATCACTCTGGGATTGTACCCGGTCTTCAATCTCCTTATACATCCTCATAGTTATAGTTTGTTTTTCATTTCTCATGACTATGTTCTCCTTACTCATCTTCTGACATTGTTCCTTAAGTGCATCTTTCTCGTCATCATCCTGATTTTGCAAAAGTTCCTTCCTCCTAGCTTGAACACATGACAACCTCTCATGTAGGACAAGAATGAATTCCTTGGCAAAATTCAATTTATCTTGTAGCTTTAAGTTCTTCATCCTTTTAGCATCATAATCTTCAAGTGCCATCTCAATTTGTTTCTCCAAACCCATATCCATGGATTCCAGATTCAGGATCTCCCTCAAACTGTTAAACTTCCTTCAAGGCACAAGGCTCTGATACCAATTATTAGTTGAAAGAAGTAAAGCAACCAATAAGACAATCACATAAATGAATACCATAACACACAAAATTATACGTGGAAAACCTCAAAGAGGAAAAACCATGGTGGGATTTGTGACCCAAAATATTAGTTCACTGGCCATATGAAGAGATATTAAAAAATATAGAGGCCTGCACTTGCAGGAAGGCTTACAGCCTAGAGAACACTACTCAATCACAAAAGGAGCCTCATTGACTACATACAAATCTAGACTATAATCTGAAGAAATGATTGAACTACAAAGATAGCATCTTCTATTCCTGAATAGAGTTCCAGTTAAGCTATGTCTATTCTGATCTAAAACCCAAAAACCCTTTACCGGAATACCCCTTACATAAATATCCTCACATACATGAACTCTCTCATATATTTCCCATCTCCTATCCATCCATATTTGCATCCATACCATATTTCAAAATGATCTAACAAACTGACCTATATACCCTTTACAATTTATCATGCCTTATGTCGGCTTACAAAGATAATTACAATGTCAATATACATGTCGACTAGATAACATAAATATATGAATATCAAAATAATTGTTGATGCTGGATCCAAAAGATGTCGGCCTCCGATACCGATAACCTGATTCTAAACCATGTCGGCCTACATTGCCGGTAACCAAAGAATTCCTTCCATCGTGTCAGTTACCCTGTCGGTGTCGGTGAAGTGCCTACCGGTACACAACCAACCCAAAATATGAAGCCGAAATAAACTGCCATGTTGCCATCAATGACATCATAGTGAAACCAACCAATTGAGTGTCAATTGCCAACATAAACATCCAATCAAATCCATCATAGTGAACTTAAACATTGCATCAATAAAAAAAGTTCAATTTTCATTAAAACGCTAACCCACATCATAAATGCGCAACCACAACCCATGAAAGTGCAAACTCAGGCAAATGCAAAATCCAATTAGGCATATGCATGACCCTAGCAAGAAAAAGCACTCACACAAATGATATATGTGTGAACACATTGGGTAAATGCGTTAAACTGATGGAAGCGCTAACCTAAAGCACAAAGGTGCTATCCTAAGAAACAAAAGCGTGAAACAAATGCAAGAAAATAAAAAATCTTTCAAACTACCCTAAATCATGCGTAAAACTCAATTTCATATGGAAATAAAAAATTAAGCTCAGGATAGGTCACTCACCAGTGGGCCATACTTGATAAGTCGTTGATATCGATGAATGCACTCAAATCTGTGGTTCTCATACAGGTTCACCATCTTGCCAGCTCAGCGCTCCAAGAAAACTCCTCTTTTTTAACCAAAAGCTGACAAATTGAAAATGATGATAAAATGGGCCCATAGTTAATTTTATTTTACCTTTCTGAATTTTTGGAGGGGTGATTAAGTTTTCAAATTGGGGAAAATTTTATTTATTTTTCAAAAGTGGATTTAATTGAAGGGCCTATTTTTAATCAAATATTTTCAATCAATTATCGTGAGATTAATCGCTCAATCAAATTTTTCATAATTTCACGCTCAATCTCATGAGGGGGCACACAATCAAGATTTTCATCATCATCAGGGGCATCATTGAGACTTGATTTAATCTTTGAAATAATTTTGTTTCAACATCATTTCAAAGAGGGGCAAAATGTATACACATAAAATTGGCTATGAGCAATTAAATAAATATTTTATATTTATTTAATGATTATTCTTCTATAAAATAATTAATTTGAAAAGATTAATTTATTTAATTCATTAGTATTTAATATTATTCTATTAATTAATTGAGTTGAAACATTTATTTAATTCATTCATTATCCCCCTTTCTTCTAAGCCAAATAATTAAATATTTAATTATCATCCCTTATCATATTTGTGCACTATTCACTATCCTATAGTTCCATTATTAAATAATTTTATAATTACTTAATTGCCACTTTCCAACTCATCCATCATGTGCCTGATTTAAATCAATAAAATAAAATGAAAATAAATTAGTTATGAGCCACTTATCACCAACTCCCATATTCATGAATAAAATGTGTATGTGCACATAATCTTTGAAACCTCCCTATTTTTGCTCTAACATTCCTATATTCTTCGAGGAGGTTTTGTCCACCTAACCCTAGTCCATTGCCACTTGTCCCTCTATCCCTAAATATTCTCCAACCAATCCTATATTCTCTCAGTCCTCCCCTCAGTCAAGGTGAGATAAGTGACACTTGTCTTCTCCTTCCCCCTTTCTCTCAACCTTCAGCCTCTTGCTCATAGCCATCCAAAAAAGAAAGATTTAATCATGACCATTGATCTCTACCACCTAAGCTTATGCACTCAAAAATCTATAAATAGAGGAGTTCTAGTACATTTTGAGCCCAATGTCCAATAGTCTTAGTTAACTAGGAGCCTTAATCTTTGCATCTGTGAGTTCATTTGTCTAAGCATTTTAGATTTTTTAAGCAAATTAGCATAAATCATTTTCATAGCATAGCTTTTGCATATCATCTATCAGTCCATTCCACACTTGCCATCTTGAAAGCTACCATTGTTTGTCTGAGAGAAAATCACCTACAACCAAGAACAATGGGGTTAGCACACAATGAGACATAATCCATGAAGGTATAATTTGTTTTATTTACTTTATTTCATGTTGTTTCATTGGTTGAAGCTTGAGTTCCTGTAGCTTTTATTTTTCATGATGGACTAACAAGTTGCAGGTCAATTTTTGAGGTGAAAACTTAAGTCGACACAGATAGAGTGAAAAGAAGAGGACTAGGACAACCTACCATCCTTCTCCTGACAATTTAGCCTAGACTTTCAGAAATAGGTTTTGATCTTATTATTCTGCTTAGATCTATCTATGGTTTTTCCTGATATCTATAGCAATCTATTATCATTGTTTCACTTCAATTATCCATTTTTTTACCCTAATTTCATAATTTACACCCAAATTTCAATTCAAAAGAGATATATCAAATTGGTAAATTTAATTAGTGTTCCAACCCTTTTCCTGATTGAATTGTGGCTAGATCTATTTAATTTAATGCCCTCTTTTAATGTAATGGTCCTTAGGTAAGATTTGTGTTTTTATTATCTTAATTGGCGAAACCCTAACTTCCCATCCAATATATTTTTGTGAACTCGACTTGCTTCATGCTTATTTATAATTTTGTATAAGATCTGATTTGTATGCACTTAAATACTCATATTTCCACTCATAGATCACTGAATTACATAAATTTAGAGGTTAATTTCATAAAAAATCCTAATCTATTCTTCTAAAATTGACTTGTGGGTTGCATAATTGTTCGATTGTATTTTCATATTTGATTTTTACCACATATCATGTTCAAATTTAGATGCATCTATTGTTCAAATTCATAATTCAGATTATTTAATTTATTGGTTAATCAATAATTTTACAAAGAGATTGCATTGTTTTAATCATAGTTTTCAATATTTGCCTTCAATTTTCCTCCTTTGTGCATGAGTTTTGTTACTCTTAGTCCTACATATAATATTCTAGTGAGAAGAAGTAGTAGAGTTAGGGATTCTTACGGTTTAAATACTAAGGATATGTGGCCTCAATTGGATAACTTATTCCATGTGAATGTTGTTTCTTCCTCTAATCTAATAAATGATATCACATATCCCCATTCACCTCATATTTCTCATGATGAGAATGAAACACTAACTAGGGTTACTAGTGATCAATTGGAAAATATTGATAATGAGTTTGAAAATCTTCAACAATGGATGGGTCAACAATACTTGGATAGTAAGGCAATTCCCTTGATTGAAAATAATGGTGCAAAGTGGTAAGATAGGTGTGGATTTGTTGTGTGGCCTTGCTCATAATGTTGATACTAATATTATGCTAATCAAAAGTTATACTGAAATCCTTAGTTACTCTCAACCTCCTAGCCAAGTTAATCATTTCATTCATATGCCTACATCCTTGCCTATTATTCCTGCATTCGCATATTTTATCATGACTACTTCCACACAAAATGTTAATCCTATACATGTTAGGCATGGGGGTAATCCCATTCATCAATATTCTTATTATAATGCTGGGAAAATTAGGGTTATGATTAGATTAAGATAATAAAACCACCAACAAGCCTAAATTACCATTACATTAGGGGAGATAAGAATCTAATAGATCTGACCTTGATAAGTCAAGATTCTAATCAAATTCCAAGCCTCCTAGATGGGGCTCTTTCTTTCCTAAATTGAATTGAATTTTAATTGTTAAAGATTAGGGGAAAATAGTCAATTATTGAAGAGATCGGGCATAAATAGTGACCTACAGATGTCATGTGGAGCCACCAACCTGGATCTGAGTAGAAGAAAATGGTTTGGATCTATTCCTAGAACTTCAACCTAATTTTTTGGGACTGCATGTTGTTGGTCACCTTGATCCTTTGAATTTGTCAATGTCAAAAGGTGAGCTTATTCATCTCTATGAATCTTGTTGATCCTATTGAACATAGCTCTATACCTATTCCTGCACATAGTGAAAAGGGGGAAATTAGTGGGAATAGGTGTTTGCCTTAGGTCAAACCCTGGTTTTGGAATTAACCATGAAATTGAATTGATAATGTAAATGAATTACTGGAATGCTTTCCTTTTGAGGGAAAGGATGAAAATGAATGAAACACTAATGATATACCTTTAATAAAGTTTTTTTTGTCTTCACAAGGAATTAGGGTTTGATGCAGAAAGTCTTCATAAAACATAGAACATGGATGTCATCTCTAATGCTTGAATCTTGACTTCACTTTTACTACAATGCTTGATAAAATATTGATTGCTTGCTCACTTGAATGTAGGATCTCAATTTTTCTCTCTCGAGTTGATTATGAATTTGAAGTAGGATTTTTAGGCTTAGAATGAGAGGGGTATACCTCCTTTTATACTTGTTGGTCGAAAAAAAATTGAATTTTTGACACAGGCCAACATGGGATCTAGGTCCCCACCCAAATTAGGTGACCATTATGAGGCCCCAAGATGGGGTCTTTTTGAGAGGACCATGGTGTTGGGCACCATGGTCCTGATTTAGGACCATGGCACCAATGCCATGGTCCTAGAAATTAGGGCTCTAGGATCAAGGGGAGACAATGTAGATAGAGAAAAATTGAGTTTGAGAGTTGGTGTGAGCATAATAAATGCTTCAGTCAGATCTTAGAGGAGGAATGCCAAAGTTAGGCCTACGTGAGGACAAAATTGTAGGTGTGTATAATTTAGGATGCTACACTTAGCCCCCACTTTACTGGGAGTATGAGACTGTAGCATTGTAAATTGTACACCTTTATTAGTGTGTCCAATTTCACACTCTCCTAACACCTATTTTAGTATTTCCCTTTCCTCTGTTCTTTATAGGACCTTTATTGTAATTAATTAATATTTATTTTAATATTATGGTTCTTATTCCACTTTATTACATCATCAAACTCTTATTTGGGGCCTTAATTCTAGGTGTTCCCTTGATCATGTTATCCTGATTTATCCTCAATCCTACCCTAATTTCAACTCTCAAAGAATATTTCATATATCTACAAATTTTTGTTTGAGCCGCAAAGCTAGAATTTTCATTAGAACCTCATTATCTCACATCCCTATAAATTTAGAAAAAAATTGATAGGACCAAGGCTCTAGGTGCATGGTCCCACACTTTTTCCCTTGAATTTTGGGAGGATAATTGGGTAGTATTACACTATCCAAATCTATCTCCATGCAAAAATATATCAATTCTAAGTTGGCCTAAAGGTGATTTCAATTATGAAATCCCTATATAAGGCATCCTTCTCAACTCATTTTCACCTAGAGTAATCAATTATCTATCCCCATCATTCATGCATCCATGAAGCACTCATTGTTAAGAATTTTCAAATATCTTCAAGTCTACATATTCATCATTCAACCATTGTGGAGAAAAATTATATCAATATTATGCAATCATGTGTGTGTGATTAGGGTTTTGTGTTTGTCATGCCATTTCATACAACTTTTGTAATTAAATTCAAAGAGAAAAGAATCATCATCAACAATTGTAGATGTGAGGTATTGCCTCAAGTAATTATTTTAGTATTTGCATTATTTGATTCAAGGTTGATTCCAAACAAGGGTTTGACTTAGGAAATCCCCTATTCCCAATATTTTCCCCTTTCTGTCTATGTGCAGGAAACAAGTACAAAGCTACATTTGAGAGGATTGATAAGATTCACAAAGATGAATAGGTTCAACTTTTGATTGTGAGAAATTTGGAGGACTAGGGCGACCAACAACACGGTCCCAAAAATTCAGGTTGAATGTCTAGGAACAAAGCCAAATCATCTTCTTCTGCTCAGATCCAAGTTTGTGTCTCTGTAGGATGATTGTAGCTCATTGTTTATGCTTGATATATTCAATATTCACCCATTTACCCTAAATTCAACATTTTCACAACTCAACTTAGAAAGAGGGAATCAAAACCCTAACCAATGAATCTAATTAGAAATATCAGCCCTTTCCTTAATTGGGTTGAGGTTAGATCTATTGGATTCACCCCTCTTTCAATGTAAAGGTTAATTTTGTTCATTAGTGGTCTTATCCTACTTGGTGAAACCCTACTTCCAAATTACACCTCTATAGAGACTAAGCATACTCATGGTAAAGTACAAAGGTTTGCATTGAAAACTTTCATTAAGACATTAGAGAGACAAGACACACTAAGCCCCCAAGGACTTTAGGATATTACTACTTCAATATCAAGATAAAAGGGATATCATAAGAAAGAGGAAAGAGAGAGAAAATCATGACTCCTAGCCTAGTAAGGTTTGTTTACTATGAGTCATGAAAAAGAACAATACCAAATTACAAAGCAAAAGGCTTAGTTTGCAAAGTAACTTCAGTATCGAAATATGTTATGGCGTGTTCATAAAGTGAAACATTGAGAAAAGTGTATTCTCCCGATTTAAAGCAATTGCATATGCCTTATCAGGAGCAATTTCTTTAAGGTAGCATACATCCAAAAGAAAGGAACATTACCACAATGATATGCCCCCCAAAAAATCAAATGATAATGGTCACAAAACAAAAAAACACATAAGGGATCCACTAACTCTAGGGTCAGTATGCTCTTATGATAAATAATGTATATCATGAATATTTGTATTAAATTGACCTTATCCTCCAAAGGTTGTGTAACCACAATAAAAATGGAAGAAAAGCACATGTGTCTTTTTAGTCAACATGAACAAGACCAAAAGACATCTCAATGCTTTGCATCGTCCCCAAGTAGACAACACAAGGGACAACAAATAAAAGAATTGAGACAAATAGAAGAATGTCACTATAGATTCAACCTCTTTATTACCTTTTACCAATAAAGTGACAAGGGTCATCTAAAGAGCACCTAACATAACACATCACAGGGGAAACACATTAAGAACAAGCAAGTGAGGAGAGACCGTCTACACCATGAATGAAGCTAATCAAGAAAATCATCCACCTCCCAATATTATTAAACATTGTCTTGGGAAGGTGGAAAATATGCAAGAGGAGAAACTTCAAGCATGATAGATGGAGATAATGTAGGTTCCAAACAAGGACCAGTCTCTAATGATGAGTCACTTTGTCTGTCACTAGGAGCTAGGATTAATACTTCTGAAAATTACTTAGATAAATAATTGTCAACATCAACAAGTTCATAATATCAGTAGTGTATTGTCATTAAATTGTGGCCCTAGCAATTTTTTACTGCATTAGGATCCTCACGCATGCGAACTCAAATCCTCTAGCCTGATCGGAGACTAGATAGTGCTCGGCTTGTGAAAATAACTTCTTCCTTGGCCTTTGCATCACCCTGACTATATTTTGCCCTAGAGAAAGGGGTAGGACAAGGGCATGGAACCACTATCCCCCCTTGGAAGGGGTGTGGTACCCTTCTCCTCCTAGGATAGGAGTGTGATGCCCCTTTCCTTGCCCTATTTTAGGGCAGGACCCTTTCTGGAGCATGTCTTGTGGGTTGTGCCTCGGGCGGGAAACCTCCCCCATGTCAGCCCATGATGAAATTCAAATCCTTCAAAAATGTATTTAAGGGGGCATTCACTCTCTCATTTGCATAAGTTGGATAGGTCAAAGTTGTAAAGATTCAATTTGCATGAGCGATCAAGCATTCAAGCATTCTTTTCTAGCATTGAGCATTTTTCAAGTCTCCCTTCAAGGCTAGGTGTTGCATTTGAGTCAAGGATTCAACCATTGAAGAGGAGATCCCTTTCAACATTCAATTCCACACAAGAATTTATATCAACATTGCTATTACAACCTCCCTTGAGGTGATTTACAATTCAGTCCTTCATTTACATCTACTTGCAAGTACTTTCTTTCATTACTTGGTTAATTCCAAAACCGGGGTTTGACCTATGGCAAACCCCCAATCCCAACACATTTCCCTCTCTTTTTTATGTGTAGGTTTCAGGTGCGCAACCATATTTTCAGATTTTGGCTTCATTTGCAGAGGCATAAAAACCCTTTTCGTTACGCGGATTTTTTGGAGGACAGTGTACATTCGTGCCATGATCTGGACAACTTTTTGTCAAATGCATAGGGTGACTTCATCTCAACATTTTACTGCCAAATCCAGGTGCACAACTTCATCCCATATTTCTATCTCAAGTTATAATCGATTCTTGGTCACTTTTGCACTATATAATCTAATCAATTCCCTTCCAAATCAAACAAAGGAAGAAGGGATCATCCTAATATTCTTAATTCATTCATAATTCAATCTATCATCTTGGTCTGGAGATTGAATCTAGTGAATTATCCCTTATCTTCCTAATGTAATGGTGAAAAGTCCTTGAAGGATAATCAATAGTGAAACTCTCATCTCTCTTTGAGGGAAAGGGCTAGTTTTTCTCTTGATCTATCACTCATCATTTTCTCACCATTACATTTTGGTGAACCCGACGTCTTGCATGCTTTCCTTTGAACAAAATTACATATTTTTCATTTACAAGTTTGAAATTTCTACAAACTTAGTGGTTAAATCATTAAGGACCCTAGTTTTTAAAATTAAAATTGAACTTGTGATTTGTAAAAATTGCTTGTGGTTATCTTAGATCTAAAAATTGCTTTGTTTGTCAAATTCAATTTCCTCATTGTCTTATTCAATTTGTAATTAAAATTTACAAAATTAAGAGGTCACTTGTTAAAACACTAATTTTCAACAATCATCTTGAACTTGTGCAAAAAAAATGGATTTCCATTTAATTTTCAGATTTTTGATTGTTCTCGGATTTGTTTTCAATTCTACAATTCAAATTTTCACTTTCCCCCCTTTTTCTTCCAAAAATTTAAATTTCAAAATTAAGTGGTTAGGTCATCAAGTCCTAATTTTTAAAATTAATTGTATTTTGTGTGAATTTCAAATCAATTTCATTTACATTCAGATTTCTAAACATTTTCCAAGGTGTCCCTATCCATTAGGTTTGACCCTTTTCAAAATTCCAATTCAATTCCTCTTTTTTTTCAAAACCCTAATAGGGTCCTATTTTTACATTTGTGCCTTCATTTCACCCATCTAGAGATCGTAAAATTCACCATTGTTTGGGGGTTAGGTTTAAAATCATTGTAATATCCATCCCTGACAATTTTGAGAAAAGTTGGTCGGACCATGTGCGTTCCTACCACGGTTCTCGACTTTTTTCCTGAAACTTTGGGAGACTGTATTTAATAGCCTGAATCTGAAAGATTGACTAATTTTATCAATTTTTGATCCCTCTAGAATCGGAAATACCTTCAAAATTCAACATTTCAACTTTCAAGAAATTTTTTTAAATTAAGAGGTTAATTATAGTTTGCCCTGATTTTAAAAATTCCGATTTTAAAATTAAGTGGTATTCCCTTGTCCCTAATTTTAAAAATTCCAATTTTCTTTCATTTTTAAAAATTGTGTCATCCCCTTCCTCCAAAAAATTTCAAATTGCATAATCATTATTTCCTTACATTTTGCATTACTCAATTTTGTAAGCTTTGTTCCACAATTCAAAATTCAAATTTTCCCTCTAGTGCATGAGTTTTACAACTATCAGTCCTACCTATCCTGTTGGCATTCTGATGCAATTTTGTATGACCGGTAAATGGTATGGTTATCATTGTTGGCAACATCATCTCCTTAGTCTTCACAATCCATAGGCAATGAGTAAACCGGGCAGTGAGTAAACCAGTAGGCCAAGAGTGAATTGGCAAGCAATGAGAAGACCGACAAGAAGTAAGAAGATCAACAAGCAGTGGACCGGCAGGAATTAAGTAAACTGGCAAGTAGTAGACCGGAAAGAAATGAGAAGATTGGCAAGTAGTAAGGAGATCGGGTAGCGATGAGGAAATCAATATACATGAAGAAATTGGCTAGATAGGTTTTGATCGGTACACCAGAAGAGTCGGTAACCGATAGACTAGTAACGTTCAGTTACAACCAGCTAAATCAAGATTCTTCTCTTATTCAACCGGTGGACTTATCGACATGTTCAACTATATTGATAAAGATTCTTGCATGATTTCAGAAGCACAATTTAAGGCTTGCAATAGAATTTTGAAAGATATGTTTTGGAGGGAAAAGTTGGCAATAGACTAAAGGGTCTATAAATATACATATCTCATTCTTGAGATGGTTGTTGTCAAGGTGAATGAAGTCAATGTGAAAGTGGACATAGGGGGATTTTTAGAGTTTGCAGAGCTGAGTGACAAAGTACGGGTAGAGTGGGGGTTTCACTGAGTAGTGATTCAGGTGATAGAGGACTGATAGTGTAGAATTCAAGTACCATCAAACTGGCATACGTTAGAGTTGTGGAGAACAAGAACAACTGATGCAGACCTAGAGTGATACTTAATTATGATCTGATCAGGCTAATGTGTAGCTTTTTGTATCTGATCATCCATCTATTGCTTTCTAATAATTGCAACATAAATCCCTTAACTGGGTGGACTTTAACAGGTCCCATTGTATAAATCCCTTAACCAGGTAACATCTTTATTGATTTTCTAAGTCCTTTAGCTAGGCTACCTTTAACAGGGTAAAGGCACTAACCGGCCTTGATTAAAATACCTTAACTGAGTGGCACCTAACCAGTGTCTTTGTAATCTCGTAATAGGGATGTCTCTTCACCAAGAGTACTCTAGAAGAGTATAAATTTTGTGAGTTCCTACTCACACCGTGGTTTTCTCCCTATTGGGTTTCCACGAGATAAATCTATGTGTCTTTGTATATTTTCATGTATGCTTAATCTTCTACAGTAAATGTTTACATTGGTGAATGGTTAATTAGTTCGTACTTAAAGTAAAAGTATCCATTAATAAAAATTGGTAATGTACTAATTCACCCCTCCCCTCTTAGTACCGTTTGGGACTAACATATCCTATCCCCGTTAGATGAAGCATTAGAATTAAGGCTTCCTAAGGTTTAATTACCGAGGAGATGGAGCCTACTTTGGGTAACTTCTTTAATGAGGATCATGCTAATTCTTCCCATCTACTCATGTGCCTATTGATGGATCCCATGATGAAGAAGAAGCTATAACTAGGGTTTCTTTAGATCAATTGTCTACATTGGACAATCAATTTGATAGCTTTCAACAATGGATGTCCCAAGAATACCCTAATAGTTAAGCTCTTCCATTAATTGAAGGTCTTAAGTGCATGCTTCAAAGTGATAAGAATGGAATTGATATATTGCATGGCATTGCACATATTTTTTATTCTAATGTCATGCCTAACAAGAGTTGTACCGAAACCCTAGGTTACTCACAAACTTCAACACAAGTCAATTCCTCTATTCCTTTGGCTAATCCTATGACTATTATTCCTACTTTCACATCTAAAATCATGGTTACTTCAACTCAAATGGTCATTCCTACAACCATAGGTCATGGGGGCAATCTCTCTTCTTCATTCAATCCTCCATTGATACCTATGTCTTCCATGAGTATTCCTACTATTCCTCAACCAATCAGTGTGACACAAGGGGGCAATTCCTTCAACAACTTTATTCCTCCTTTAAGTGTTCCTTTTCCTACCCAATCATCACCTATGCCTACTTATCATAATGTTCCACCACCTTATTCTCAATCCATTCCTTCTTTTAACAACATCACACCACCTTATCAATCACCTATGTCTAACACGAATTCTTCTACCAAAATGACAATTAATAATCTTGCTCAAACTGTGTCTTCTTTACAACAACAAATTGCTTCCATGAGTCAATCCAAATTTAGTGTGCCCAACTTTGATGTTGTGAGCCCACTTTCTCTTGATGTTGTTAAATTTGTGCCACCTAAACATGTGGAGATCCATCAATTGTAACTCTATAATGGAAAAGGTGATTCTCTTACGCATGTCAAAACATTTCAAACCTTGTGTACTGATTTTGCTTATGATCAACGATTGCTTGCGAAACTGTTTACAAGAACATTAAGAGATAAGGCTTTACAATGGTATTTCTCTCTGCCTTCCTATTCTATCACTTCCTTTCAACAACTAGAAAATGATTTCATCCAACAATTTCAAAACAACATTGGTCCTAAAATCACTTTGACTAATTTAATGCATTGTAAACAGGGTGTTAAAGAGAAAGTGACTGATTTCATTGGTAGATATAAGCATTTGTGTGTTCAAATTTCTTTTCATGTGCCTGATAATGATATTCAAAGAATTTTCATTTCTAATTTACAAAAAGATATCAGGGAAAAGCTTCTTTTGTCTGAGTTTACTTCCTTTCCACAGTTGTGCACAACGCTCCACAATTATCAACTGGATGTGAGTCAAATGGAGAAATCCACTCCTATGGCTCCAAGTGATAAGGTGCAGAGTGTTCAACAACAGTTTGTGAAGTTCAAACCAACAAAAATCTTCATCAAGTTCAATGATCCAATCAAAATTAACAACCATGTGAATGCTACAACAGGTGTGCCTCCTATTTCTATTTTTTTCCAAAGAGAAAGACAATTTACTCCTTTGAATGAATCTCTGCATAGTATTATGTCTCAGTTATTGCATAGAAATATTATCAAACTTCCTCCTATAAAATAAGTTGATCCTTCCAAACTTGCATCTCCTTATTTTGATAACAACTCCTTTTTTCCAATTTCATCATCTACCTGGTCATGATACTGAGAAATATTTTGCATTGAAAAATAAGGTTCAAGACTTGATTGATAATAATACTATATCGGTGGTAGGTGTGAATGATAAAGGGAATAAATTAGTTTCTCCTCTTAATCAAAATCTTAATAATTTCACTGATCCCTTGCCATCTCATACCTCTAACGTTATTGAGATTGTGCCTAATTCTCTCACTTCTGAAGAATTCATCTGTATGGCTCTGAACTTGGTTAATATGGTAGAAACACAAGATACACCTAAGGATCCTTGTATTACATTTGACCCTAGTGAGACCATTAGGGCACCCGATGGCCCTTTATACATAGTTGCAAATGTTAAGGATATCCCTTGCCGTGGTGCCCTGATTGATCCCTCTTGCATGGTTAATGCTATAACTGAAGAGTATCTTTTCACTTTATGATTGCATAAACCAATAAATGATGCTTCTAATGTAGTGGTGAAGTTATTTGATGGTTTCTCTTGTCCTACCATTGGTTCGATCACCATTCTTGTTGAAGTCCATACTAAATCCTTGGATGTTGATTTTGTTATCAGACCTTCTTCTAAGCAATTCCATGTAGAGTTGGACTATCCTTGGCTATCTTCCATGAAGGCTATTGCTTCTCCAATCTACAAGTGTCTTAAATTTTCTCACAATGGAGAAATCATAACCGTGAACCATAACTTATTTCATCCATCCGAAAGAAGCCCTAATGTTCCTATTGATCTCTTTTGGCCTAAACAATTTCAATCTCTTCCATCAAGGAGCAATGTTCTTTTTTAGTCTTATCAAAAATGAAAGAATCATATGCTCTTATCCTTAAGTCAACCTAGATCTCCAACACTTGACATTCCTATTATTCTTCAAGATGAGTTTCTTCCTCTCTCGGATAGAACTAATCTCCCTCCTAAGGAAAATTGTCTACCTACCTCTATGAATGTGACATTACCTTCCCTTAAGAAGAACACCAATATTATTCCTAAGGTTAGACCTATACCTCCTCCTCATGATGGACTTGGTCTCCTTCCTATACCAAAAAGACCTCAACCTAAACCTTCCACTATCAAGGAGAGAAACATTCATACTTTTCCAAGTGTTCTTCCTTCTTCTCAACCATCCACTAAGACTAGACGAAATCACTGTGCGAGAGAATGCCAACGAAGACATCATGTTCAAGCTCGTGAAGTGATCCCTAAAAATACCAAATCTGCTCAGACTCTGATAGTTGACATGTGTTGGCATTTTTGATGATTATGTTGTGATTGTCATTGATGGACACACACTTGCATTGAGATCATTTTGTATGTATTAGTTAAAGCTCAACTGGTACATGTTCCAACTGGTATGATGCATTATAGTCTTTAAGACTATTGGTGTTTTGCAAAAAGTGTTTACCGATCTGAAGTGGTATGTTAACCCCAAGTGGTTCGAGGATCTCAAGCGGAACAAAGGATCAAAGCGACAGAACACATATTCCCCAATCTTTAGTTTGTCAAACTGACAACCGACATTTTGCTTGAACCGGTATTTTGTATGAACCGGTAATACTCTGTGATGAGTTACCAACCAAAATTTTGTGATGAGTTACCATCCACCGATTCTTTGATGGTTCCAACACTTTAACGATGCTTTTTGTGTCGAGTTACCAGATACATCCAGATGCATTGAACCTAGGAAGTTGTATTGTAATCCTATTGGACCGACATGAAATCAGATTCCTTTATAAGGACATCATGTCTAGGGTTTTAGGTTGGTGTTGTTGTTGTTGTTGGTGAAGTTGATATTGTTGCTAGGGTTTAAGGTGGTTGAGGAATCAAAGAGAGTATGAATGTGTAGAAGAGTGAAGTAATGCTATAATGCATTAGGAATGAGCTATCAAGGATCTAACCAAGCAATCTATGCTATTTGCTAGATCACTCACTTGTTGATTACTCACATCTTCGACAAGTCTGTAGCCCTTAACCGGGTAGGCCCAAAAGCCTTTTGTAAATTCTCTAACAAGGTGGTTCACATCTGTGGATCTAAAATCCTCTAGCAAGGTAGTCTTTAATCGGACTTATCTCCTAACAGAGATTGAGATTCCTAATAGGATCTGTTCTGGTAAAGAACATTGTAAGACCTTAACCGGTCTGGTTCCTATTCTGCAGATAGTTACTTGTGAGTTCCATCTCACCATGTTTTTTCCCATTTGGGTTTCCATGTCAAAAATTTTCTTGTGTTATGGTGTTTGTGCTTCTGTGGGTGAATGCATTATTTGCTATTTGGTTTGCATGTGTATTAATCGGTTTGTCTGCTAAACTGCTTTACTGGTTTACTATTAGTCTTGCAAAGTGTTTAAGTGTAAAGATTTTTGCCATACTAATTCACCCCCCTTCTTAGTATTCATCAATTGGTTCCAGAGCCTACCTTTCTATAAGTTTAACCACTTGGAAAGAGATATGGGGGAATACACATTGAGGGAACTTACTCATCAACTCACTCAGTCTGAGCAAGCCTATGATGATCTTATGGTCAAATACAAGGCATCTCAAGCAAAGAGGAGAGAACATGCTGAAAAGTTGATGGAGCTATCTGAAAATAGTTCCTCTGATGAAGCGAACATGGAAGCCCTGATTCAAGAAGTAGAAAAGCTGAATGAATCCAATTCCAACCTGAGAAAAGAATTGAAAGGACTAACTATTCAAAAGTGTCAAGAGCTTGAGAACCGAAGGAAAGCTGAAGATCTGGTCAAAGACAAAGATCATGAAAACTCCAAGCTGAAGCAAGAGATCAGTGTCGTAACTGCTCAACTCCATGCAAGCAAAGTGGAAAAGGAAGACATGCAAGGATAACTGAACACTACCATATCTGAGAATAAAACTTGATGGAAATAAATGCTACTATTTCCAAAGAACTCTCTAAGTCAAAGGAAATACTTGCTAAGTTCAACAAGAGTACTGTCAAGCTAGAGCAAAAGCTTGAATCTGCCAAACCGGTAAAGAATACCAATGGAATTGGTTATTCCAGTCATGAGGAAGGTGAGACCTCTGGTACAATTGCTGAAGCATCAAAGAAACAATCGACATCAAAGGATAAAGGTAAGAAAAAGTTTAAACCTGTTTTCTTTAACTGTCTGAAAGAAGGACATACTGCAAATGTGTGTAGGAGTAAGGCTTATAATAATTTTCCTTATTTCCTAAATGATAAGCCTAGATCCTATAGATTCAATGTTAACTGTTATGCATGCAACAAGTTTGGGCATAGAGAATCTGAATGCAAGTCTATTATGAATCACACTGGAAGATACCCTTAGAGGACCCAAGGAGTTGGTCCTGAACCTTTTGTGAACCAGAATCACAACCGATTTAATGCCTTCAATCATCAGCCAAGAAGCGGTGGCTATCAAGCGGCAACCGGATGGAGAGAAAACTGTTGGCTTTGTCATGGTCATGGTCACACTGCTGCTACATGCAGAAGGAAGAATGGAAACATGAACAATGGACCCTGGAGAGCACCTGGATTGGTCTGCTATCACTACAACAAACCAAGTCACATTGCCAGATTTTGCAGAAGTAGAAAGAGCATATCGAATGACATACCGGTCACTCTGGAAGGAAAGATTGATGTTGACATTATTCAAGCAGATATGAACAAATCTTGGAAGAAGAAACCAACGGTGTTACAAGAGGAACAGGTTTCTGCACCTAGTGTGGAAATAACGGAACCGAAAAACTAAGCTTTAGAAAAGCTTAGGGGGAGCAAACGGCAAAATGTTTCGAACCCCCGGTTTACACCAGTAAAAGTCCTTAACCGGTGTATGATACCTGTTAGTCAGCAGAAGATCAGAAATGCTAAAAGGCAAATTAGGGTTTTAGCCCTAATAGTGGAGCATTTATTGTGGTAGGTGAGGAATATGTTTAAAAGGACTTTTCAAATCATTTCTCACTATCAGTTTTCATAGCGAAGAAGGTTTTCAAGTGCAGAGCGAAGAAAAGTGATTTGTGCTGCGATTCAAAGAAATTTTAGAAACCTTGAAGGAGATTCAAATTCAAATTGCAAACAGTCAAGTGAAGAACGCAAAGTGGTGATTCTACAACCGACGGAGTGTGAGGTGGAGAAGAATCTAAAAGCCCTAAATTCATGATTTTTGAAAGGTATTTTTCGAGTTTTTTAGTTTCTATCATGGCTTCTGCATCCCATACTAGCTCTAGTACATCTGTAGATTCATCAAGCTTTATTCAACGCAAGTCTAGATATAATGCCCTATCACAAGTTCCAGCTGGTGTGATAGTAGAAGAGGGAGTCTCCGATTATATAGATTGTAAAGTAGAAGACCTAGGGTCTCTAGCAATTCACTCGCAACTAGGTTTATTTTGTGGACAAGATAAAAAGATCAAATCGGAGTATAGTATTTTGGAGAAGAAGAAGCTCCACAATGTTGTTTATTTCCTGGAGGATATCATAGATGATCACATTAGGATCATTTTGAGCAGAGTTCATGGTGACCAAATATACCTGGAAAAAATGCATGATATAACACCACAAGAAATTCATGCCGTCATCGGTTTCTGCAATACAGGGGAAGTGCCAGCCCTAAGGACAATAAGAAAAACTAAAATGTCTAAGCTCACCGGTTCAATGAGTGACTCATGAGGTATGACCATCAATTCAATCAAGGACAATCTGGTGAAATATGCATGTATGGTGATTGGATACCAGACGTTCTCAGCTAGCAAAATTAACTTTGTATCTGCTGCAGCGGTAAATGCCACTTACCGGATGATCAAGGAGGGTGCATCATTTGACCTATGTGCCAGTATGCAAAGGCAACTACTGTTGAATCTGAAATCAATCAAACAAGATAATGCATTAAGGTTCAAGTTTGGATAACTACTGGTTGGGTTATTCTTTTACTTCCAAGGCTACTTTCCAGGAGTAGGTGATGTCCAATGGTCTGCTAACCAACCGGTAACCAAGCAAATCAAGGAAAGCCTTCAAGAAGTTGGAACCAGTTACCCCGAAGTTTTGAACAAGTACTTTGATAAGTTCAAACACAAAATGAGTCAAAGGATGAGGATATTCGGTGACATAGTCAAGAAGTATGAAGATGATATCTGCTTTATCATCAAGGTGGATCAATGCATAATGGAGGCTGTTGAGCCTAGACAGGAGGAAGTGGAGGCTATGGGCTATGAGGTAATGAATGATATGCTGGAAGGATATGCCTCTACCCTTATTGCCTCATTTCTTGATCCAAAGGCAAAGAGAATCGACACATACCTAGAAAGGATAACACCAGTTGAGGAACCCTCAGCAAAGAAAGGGAAAGAACCTTCAGTGAAGAAGGCAAAAGAAGTGCCTTCAACATTGACACCATCTACTACAACCAGTCCTATAGTGACCAAGCGGTCATCGGCTAAAACGAAACTGGAAGCGGCACCTGCTAAAGTCTTCAAGAGAAAGAGGAAGACAAGGAATGCCTCACCAAACTAAGAAGAAACTGTGTTTGAGGAAAAACCTAAGAAGACACTTCAAGCAAAGAAAAAGACAAAGAATGAACTGGCATCATCGGCACTGGTAAATATTGACATCTCCTCCTATAAACCTTTGACACATTGTCAAAGAACTATCAAAAACATTAGGAGAAAAGTGCTAAATGATTTGATTGATTGTTTTGATGACTTTAATAATGATGAAAAGGAAGCGGTTGAAAAAGAAATAATTTAGTATTTATGTGTTAATGACCGGTCGCCATCAGAAATTAGATCTGAGACACCGAATTCTTTGTATAAGTCCTTAGACAATAAATGGCGCATTGCCATAGAGCAGGAATAGGAAATGAGAGAAAAAGTTTTTGCTGAACATTTTCCTAATGTATCAAATTCGGAACTGTTCGAAGTAATGAACAAATACAAAGGCCTCTTCTTCATGAGAAGAAGAAGACTCCTGTTACTTGAAGGGAAGGGTAAAGAAATGCTCAAGAATACACACACCCTTTCTCTAGAAGCTCTGAAGATGCATAGAGTGGCTAAAGCCAACAGGAAGGCTGAACAAGAACCGACAATAACAAAACCAGATGAAGTGTTTAATGATGAAGGAAACCCGGTTGTTGAACCTATCGACACTATTGATGTCGATGCTCTAGATGGAGAAGATGTTGCTCAGGGTACACCAATGGAAGTTACAGGACAAGAGAAGCAGACATAATAGGAAATAAAGAAAAAGGAAACAGAGGACAAAAAGGAGGAAGAAAGAAGCAAGCGGAGGAGAAGAAGAATGAAGAGGAGAAGAAGAAGAAGAATGAAGAGGAAAAGAAGAAGACAGATGAAGAGGAGAAGAAAAAGAAAGATGAAGAGGAGAAGAAGAAGAAGGATGAAGAGGAGAAGAAGAAGAAAGATGAAGAGGAGAAGAAGAAGAAGGATGAAGTGGAGAGGAAGAAAGAAAAAGAAGAGGAGAAACAAAAACGAGAAGAAAAGAGAAAAGAAGAAGAGAAGAAAAGAAAATAAGAGGAAGAAGAGAAAAAGAAACAAGAAGATCCAAGGAAGAAGAAAGAGGAAGAGGATGAGAAGAAGAGAAAGGAAGAGGATAAGCGAAAGGAAGTAGAAAAGAAGAAGGAAGAGGAAGATAAGGCAGAGGAGGAGTGGAAGGAAATAGAGAAAAGGAAGAAGGAAGAGAAAGAGAAGGAAGAGGAAAAGAGAAGAGAAGCGACAAGGAAGAAAACAGAGGAGGACAAGGCAGGAGAAGCGGCAAAGAGCATGCAAATGGAGACACCTAAGGCAATCGGTAGTCAAACCAAACCGCCTGACCTCACCAGTCCCATTGACCTCCAGTCTGCAAGTGAAATGGAGCTACTGCAGAGCATCAAGGTTGCTCAAGAATGCCTTGAGGTGTTAAGGAGGAAGAAGGAGGAAGATGTGATCCAAGCGGCAGTGGACACTCTTACCAGCTTGTTACCCAGTACTGACTCATCATTGGCCCAATTGAAGCTCCTATGCACAATAGTGGATGATCAAGTGCAGAGCTTAGAAGAGGTAGTAGAGGCAAATGCTAAGAAAGAGCATCAAAAGGCTCTCAATATTGCCCTGGTGAAGAAGCTTAATGAGCTCTGGTCTGAATTGCAAAAAGTACAAAAGGATATTAGGAATTCTCTAGATGAGGGGAATCTTCTACTTAGCAAGATTTGCCAACCCCATCTATTCTGTGACAATGTGCTTGCACAGAAGCAAAAGCTTCAATCTGATTTGCAGTTGTATATGAGTACCTTCAAGCTTCCATACGACTCTTTTACAACTTATGGGCAAACCATTCACCGGTTTCACATCCAGTCTACCAAATTAGAGTTGGAAATAAGCACCTGGTCTCAAGATTTGCAGGAGCTACAACTAGTTCTACTCCCACATCTGCAAATACTTCAAAAGTGCTATCTTAATATGGATGCCTATCGGTGACATAGGAGATGAGCACATTAGATGACATGGAAGAACAGGTCTCCCAGATGCAGATAGAGAAAGAAGTGGCCACCTCCCTACTTGAGTCCTGGTCCTTATCTATGAAACAATTTTTGCAGGACTTCAAATCTATTTTTGACAAGTTTTATTCCTCATTGTCATAAACTCTTATTCTTTTAATCCTAATGACACAGGTGTTCATCTGTAATATTTTGTTGTCATTGTTGGCAAAGGGGGAGAAGTACAAATTTTGAATGTTTTGATGTATACTTTCTTGTTATTTTTGTGAAGAAGTAGTATACATTGTATTTTTTGCAAAAGGGATAGTGTATATGCTTAGGGGGAGTAATTTTGATTATGGCATATTTTTGTTGTAAAACACTTAGATGTCAAAATTTCCTAAGTGTTGCCATCAATGCCAAAGGGGGAGATTGTTGGCATTTTTGATGATTATGTTGTGATCGTCATTGATGGACACACACTTGCATTGAGATCATTTTGTATGTATTAGTTAAAGCTCAACCGGTACATGTTCCAACCGATATGATGCATTATAGTATTTAAGACTATTGGTGTTTTGTAGAAAGTGTTTACTGATCTGAAGTGGTGTGTTAACCCCAAGCGGTTCGAGGATCTCAAGTGGTACGAAGGATCAAAGTGATAGAACACATATTTCCCAATTTTCATTTTGTCAAACCGAGAACCGACATTTTGCTTGAACCGGTATTTTTTATGAACCGATAATACTCTGTGATGAGTTACCAACCGACATTTTGTGATGAGTTACCATCCACCGATTGTTTGACGGTGCCGACACTTTAACGGTGCTTTTTTTGTCAAGTTACCAGATACGTCCAGATGCATTGAACCTAGGAAATTGTATTGTAATCCTATTGGACCGACATGAAATTAGATTCCTTTATAAGGACATCATGTCTAGGGTTTTAGGTTATTGTTGTTGTTGGTGGTGGTGAAGTTGATATTGTTGCTAGGGTTTAAGGTGGTTGAGGAATCAGAGAGAGTATGAATATGTAGAAGACTGAATTAATGTTGTAATGCGTTAGGAACAAGCTATCAAGGATCTAACCAAGCAATCTGTGCTATTTTCTAGATCACTCACTTGTTGATTACTCACATCTTCGACAAGTTTGTAGCCCTTAACCGGGTAGGCCCAAAAGCCTTTTGTAAATCATCTAACAAGGTGGATCACATCTATGGATCTAAAATCCTTTGGCAAGGTAGTCCTTAATCAGACTTATCTCCTAACAGAGATTGAGATTCCTAATAGGATCTGTTCTGGTAAAGAACATTGTAAGACCTTAACCGGTCTGGTTCCTATTCTGCAGATAGTTACTTGTGAGTTCCATCTCACCGTGGTTTTTCCCATTTGGGTTTCCACGTCAAAATCTCTTGTGTTATGGTGTTTGTGCTTCTATGGGTGAATGCATTATTTTCTATTTGGTTTGCATGTGTGTTAACTGGTTTGTCTACTAAACTGCTTTACCGGTTTACTGTTAGTCTTGCAAAGTGTTTAAGTACAAAGATTTTTGGCATACTAATTCACCCCCCCCCTCTTAGTATTAATCAACATGATTCCCTTTTCTCTTAAGAAAGATGTTCAACCAACATCTCCAAATCATAAGTTACATAAAACATGTGATGGTTTTACTCCTATTAGTGTTCTTTCTTCTCTTTCTTTAAATTTTGATGAAGAAATGGGTGAAAAAGTTAATCATAATGGTAATACAACTCTTGATGCTTCTGATAGTGAGTATGAGTATGTTGATGTCGACAAACATTTATCAGATGAGTTTTCACAAACTTCAATCCTAGCTCCTAGAATAAAACAAAGTGACTTACAACATGAGCATAGTCCTTGTTTGGATATTGTGATAGCTCCATCTGATGTACTTGATATCACTCCTTTGGCATGTTTCTCACCTTCCCGAAATAGTGATCAGCAAGATCAGGAGGCGGATGCCATCCTAGATTAGCGATACTAGCACTATAGATCTCTCTCTCTCTCTCTCTCTCTCTCTCTCTCTCTCTCTCTCTCTCTCTCTCTCCTTTCTTTCTCTTTTGTGACCATTCTTCTATGTGTACCCCTGTTCTTCTATTGTTCCCTTAATGTCTACTTGGGGATGATGCAAAGCATTGAGATATTTTCTTGGTCTCTTTCATGTTCACTCAAAAGACATCCTCTCTTCCCTTTCTTCTAAGGCGGTGTCCTTCTTTGGGGAATGAAGATTATTATATGCATATACGTACGTGATACACATGAGTTATCATACAACATACGAACCCCAAGGAAAGTGATACTACCTCGTGTGTTGTGTTCATTATCCTTGGGTTTATATCTCGATTGGGGGATAAATCCTTGCGATAATGTGCTCCCTTTCTTTTCTCTCTTTTAAGTGTATCCTACCTTAAAGAAATTGTTCCTGATAAGGCATGCGCAATTGCTTTAACATGGGGGCATACACTCCGCTCATACTTTCCTTCTTGTGATACTTAGAATTACCTAGTGAAATTTGCTTTTCTTTGTAATCTTTTTATCCTTGCTTTCATGACTCATAGTGAAGGGAACTTTCCTACTTGAAGTCATGGTTCTCCCATTCTCTATCTTCCCTTTTACTTTGTCAATCAAAGTCATAAGATCCTAAGTCCACTAGGGCTTGGCACATTTTTCCTCCTTGCCGTGGTGAATGCTTTCAATCATGTTTCCTTGTACTTTACCGACAATATTCGCATACACTTCTACTCCCGCTAAAGAGGGGGATAAATCTAGTATCATAAAATTATAACCCTAGCAATTTTCAACTACATTAGGGTCCTCACGCATGTGAACTCTAATCCTCTGGCGTGATCAGAGACTAGAGATTGCTCGGCTTGCGAAAACAACTTCTTCCTTGGCCTCTGCATCACCCCGACTACATTCTGCCCTAGAGAAAGGGGTAGGACAGAGGTGTGGTGCCACTATCCGCCCTTGGATAAGGGAATGGTTCTCTTTTCATCCCAGGATAGGGGCATGGCACCCCTATCCTTGCCCTATTTTAGGGTAGGACCCTTTCTGGAGCATGTCTTGTGGGTTGTGCCTCAGGCGGGAAACCTGCCCAATGTTGTCCTTGTGATGAAATTCAAATCCTTCAAACATGTATTTAAGGGGGCATTCACTCTCTCATTTGCATAAGTTGGATAGGTTGAATTTGGAAAGATTAAAGTTGCATGAACGATCAAGCATTCAAGCATTCTTTACCAGCATTGAGCATTTTTCAAGTCTCCCTTCAAGGTTAGGTGTTGCATTCAAGTCAAGGATTCAACCATTGAAGAGGAGATCCCTTTCAACATCCAATTCCACACAAGAATTTCTATCAACATTTCTACTACAACCTCCCTTGAGGTGATTTACAATTTAGTCCTTGATTTACATCTACTTGCAAGTACTTTATTTCATTACATGGTTAATTCCAAAACTGGGGTTTAACCTAAAGGCAAACTCCCAATCCCAACACATTTCCTTCTCTTTTCTTTGTGTAGGTTGCAGGTGCACAGCTGTACTTTTGGATTTGGGCTTCCTTTGCAGAGGCGGAAAAACCCTTTTTGTTTTGCAGGTTTTTCGAAGGACCGTGTACATTTCTGCCACGGTCTGGACAAATTTTCGTCGAATTCGTCGGGCGATTTCATCTCAACATTTTACTACCAAATCCAAGTGCACAGCTTCATCCCATATTCTGATCTCAAGTTATAATCGATTCTTTGTCACTTTTGCACTACATAATCTAATCAATTCCTTTCCAAATCAAACAAAGGAAGAAGGGATCATCCTAACATTCTTAATTCATTCAGAATTTAATCTATCATCTTGGTGTAGAGATTTAATCTAGTGAATTATCCCTTATCTTCCTAATGTAATGGTGAAAATTTCTTGAAGGATAATCAATAGTGAAACTCTCATCTCTCTTTGAGGGAAAGGGTTAGTTTTCTCTTGATCTATGACTCATCATTTTCCCACCATTACATTTTGGTGAACCCGACGTCTTGCATGCTTTCCTTTGAACAACATTACATATTTTTCATTTACAAGTTTGAAATTTCTACAAACTTAGTGGTTAAATCATTAAGGACCCTAGTTTTTAAAATTAAAATTGAACTTGTGATTTGTAAAAATTGCTTGTGGTTATCTTAGATCTGAAAACTGATTTGTTTGTCAAATTCAATTTCCTCATTGTCTTGTTCAATTTGCAGACTTGTATGAGCCACTACCTATATGCGATATGCATGGGGGCGATGTGTATTGGCCCATTTGTATAGGGATTTGCATGAGGTGGTCTACCATGGTATTACTTCTCTAGGAGTCAGGATCACATTGCTACATATCTAGGCTTGGGAGAACTTTCCTATCACTAGACCTATGTGTAGGAGATTTAGGGCAATTGAATAGCCCTATATTTATATGTACAGAGGGATGATGACAAATCCCCAATTGGGAAGCTGGAGTATTCACGACATAAGCTCGATGATTTGGATATAGTGATTTGGTGTCCCTATTTGGATTGTGAGCCATGGGAGGATGATGTGGATGCAATGCCCTATGTGTATACAAAGTGATTTTTGATTGGGTGCATATCTTATGTGATTGAGAGACATCTGCCAGGGTGGGTGTTGAGATAGTTTTTTTGGACCCAAGGTATGCCACGGGGTTCAGGAGAGTATGCCATGGTGGTGCCAGAGAGATTTCAGTGGGGGTTGTATTGCCCTTCAATCAGGAATTAGTAGAGTTATGTACCTTACAGGTGAGGCCATGGTCATCCTATGTAGGTGTGGTGGATGCAGGAGTGATAGATGAGTATGTTGAGTACTTGATAGCACATCCCTTTCCATGTATCTCAGATCCAGTAGAGCTAGTGCCACCATTCAAGGATGATGGGGCACCTAGATAGGGTAGGAGGAGGAAGAAATTAGATGGGGGAGGTGGAGGAAGTGGAGATGGGGGAGGGGGTGGTGGAGGAGGTGGTGGTCTTACTTTGTGACTTGCATAGGGGCCTTTCATAAAAAGACCACCAACAGCATCAAGGGGGAGAGTGGAGGGTGGGGAAGGTCAGGAAATGGGTGTAGAAGGTGAAGATGCAGGTGGTGGTGATGGTGGGGCAAATATTGGTATGGAGTTAGGATAGGGAGCCGTAGGTGGTGGACAGGGGGACTTATGAGAGGTCATGATAGTGTGGTTATAGAATCATCTCACCATCACCAAGGATCACATCCGAGATTTAGAGGCACAATTTGATGATATGGATGCAAATATTGTGTCTCGAGATGTCCAGTTATTTGCACGAGGGGCCAAGCTGAATGTCGTACTCAGGGAGAGGGATGATGTGATAGATAGAGTGAGGAAACT